>NC_079483.1:20260960-20618057 GCF_026230105.1 Diorhabda sublineata | reverse complement strand
CTAACCTAACCTAACCTAACCTAACCTAACCTAACCTAACCTAACCTAACCTAACCTAACCTAACCTAACCTAACCTAACCTAACCTAACCTAACCTAACCTAACCTAACCTAACCTAACCTAACCTAACCTAACCTAACCTAACCTAACCTAACCTAACCTAACCTAACCTAACCTAACCTAACCTAACCTAACCTAACCTAACCTAACCTAACCTAACCTAACCTAACCTAACCTAACCTAACCTAACCTAACCTAACCTAACCTAACCTAACCTAACCTAACCTAACCTAACCTAACCTAACCTAACCTAACCTAACCTAACCTAACCTAACCTAAGAGGGAAAAAGGAAAAGAGGGAAAAAGGAAAAGAGGGAAAAAGGAAAAGAGGGAAAAAAAGGAAAAAAAAAAGAGGGAAAAAAGGAAAAGAGGGAAAAAGGAAAAGAGGGAAAAAAGGAAAAAAAAGAGGGAAAAAGGAAAGGAGGGAGAAAAGGAAAGGAGGGAAAAAAGGAAAGGAGGGAAAAAAAAGGAAAGGAGGGAAAAAAGGAAAGGAGGGAAATAGGACGGGGGGGAAGGAAAGGGGGGGAAAGGGAAAATTAAAAAATTTGCCATGTTTTTTTTGTTAAGTTTTAAATTAGAATCTGAAAACTGCTAAAGAAAATTAAAAAGGGAGAGAAAATTTTCATTAAAAAAGAAAAAAACGGCGAGGTTAGGTTAGGTTTTAAATTCTAAGACTCGAGAATTTAAGAAATACTGAAAAAAAAACAAAATAAAAAAAAAAAAAAAAAAAAAAAAAAATTCTGCTTAAAAGGTAGGAGGGAAAAAATTCATTTTTATTTTCATTGAAAGAATGCTAACCTAACACTAAAATAAAAAAATCTAAAACTCCTCTAAAACTGCTAAAGGTGGGAGAGAAAAAAAAAATTCAATTTCTAAGGACTAAAGAATATCTAAAAATTCTAAGGACTAAACAAAATCTAAGAATTCTATTTGCTAAAGAGATGCTAAAAACAACCCAAGACTAAAAACAACATGCTCAAGTCTAGAGAAAATATTCTAAACGTCAAAGAAAATCCATAAATTCAAGAATATCAAAGAAAAATGTAAATATCAAAAAATTGTATACATGTTCATTTATAAATTAGGTTAGGTGATTTTCGATCAAAAATTTAAGAAAATAAAAATTCTCAAAAAGAAACAACTATCTTTTTTACAAATGTTTTTGAATCTCAACTATTTAGTCAACAAAATTCATCTTTCTATATAAATAAAATAAATTTTGTCAAATGATTCAATTTTCAAAATAAACCGGAATTATATCGAATCAATTATGAAAATAAAAGCAACACAAGACACAAAAAGCACGACACCACACTGATTTCATTCAGACTTCATCCAACTCGCATTCTATTTACTCAAACTAATATTTTGTATCAACTCTATATTAAATTGCAAAATATGTTATGTTAAATAAAGTGTAGTTAAATAAAATAGATGGAATTCAATGGAGTTTCAATTGAGGCGCAACCTCGTGTACCATTTTATTTATTTTCTACAACCAAATTCCTGAACTTCTCTCAAATACTAAATAAATATTTTTTCAGACTTTCCATATTTTCTGTGCGAAAAACAAAATACTAAAACCAAAACAAAATTTGACAAATTGGAAATAAATTTAAGTCAACGTATTTTTTATTAAAATTTATTTCAACAGTGAGCTGTTTGTTAGCTTCGCTTCTACTCTCCCGTCCTAGAGGTTCGAAAGAGTAGCAAGTTACTGAGCCACTCCACCAACTTCAAGGTCTTACAGCTCCCAGGAGTGGACCTAACCTAAGCTTACATTTAATAAACTAACTATAAACATATTTACAAATCATTAAAGTCAATTTCCTACCTCTTACAATAAAACTAAAAAAATACATCACATAACAACATAAATATAACAACACTTCACTTCAACTCCTGCTGCCTCCTTAGCCATTACACAAACTTCCGGGACGCTAAAACAAACAAAAATTAATACAACTCTTCAAATAAAGCTAATAAAATTTATTCCATTACCTAATTAATCTTTTGTCCATAAAATTGTTCAAGTAAACACTTACCTTCAAATTAAACACAACACTTTAGTAACTTTACGTTAAAAATTAGTAGTTAGTAGTTGGTTTTCGCACAGAATGGTGAAGAATTAAATGGAAAGATAAAATCAAAAACATTAAAACACTCAACTCTCAATAGTTACAATTTGTGGCAACAAGTTCTTACCTTAAAGTTGACGAAATAGATTTGATATTTACATTTTTCTTTGATATTCTTGAATTTTGATATTTTCTTTGACTTGAGCATGTTGTTTTTAGTCTTGGATAGAATTTTTAGATTTAGTTTAGTCTTTAGAATTTTTAGATATTCTTCAGTCCTTAGAATTTAGATTCTCTTTAGCAAATAGAAAAATTGGAACACAAATGAAGCAAAACGAGAAACAAATGAGAGAGAACATTACTGAATGAGAAATGGAATCACTCCTAGAAGACACAAAAAACGAATCGAGACAGGAAAGTTTGAATTAATTAATGTGAATAGAAAAATTATTCAGCTGAATGTTTGATCGAGAGGAAAGATGTAGTGCAGGTGATGGATGAAAAGCAGGTATAATCGGTGAAACCCCAGGTACTAAGCCTCACAAAACTATCTCATCAATCGAGTTCTTTTGATCAGACTAAAAAATGAGTCGTGGGGCGCGTGAAATTTCTATCAACAATCCCTTCCGCTCATATATATTAACTGCTTTTTTTTAATTTACGCCGAATTTCATTTTTAGTCTTTTCAAAATCCTTGATTGATGGAAAGAAGTGTAAAGCATAATACCTAGGACCAATTACCCATATTGCTTTTGTTACATCAATCCTACACGAATCACCAATCCGTATTCCCGATAAAAGCAATCAACGTGAATATAATGGAGAAAATTTTGGGATTTACGTACTGGGAACGAATGTCAAAGATGATTTGAGGTGACCCACCAACACAATTGGTTTCAATATAATAGAGGAAATCTTGTGTTTTCCGCACGAGAAAAGCAGAGAGAAAAACAAACCTTAATTAACTGCATAGGTGAATAAGAAATTGAACCACTCCTTAAGGACACAAATGACGAATCAAAACGAGAAACAATGAGAGAGAACAACACCCTTAGTTGACTGCGTAGATTAATGAGAAATGGAATCACACCCAGAGGACACAAAAAACGAATCGAGACAAGAAAGTTTGAATTAATTAATGTGAATAGAAAAATTATTCAGCTGAATGTTTGATCGAGAGGAAAGATGTAGTGCAGGTGATGGATGAAAAGCAGGTATAATAAGTGAAACCCCAGGTACTAAGCCTCACAAAACTATCTCATCAATCGAGTTCTTTTGATCAGACTAAAAAATGAGTCGTGGGGCGCGTGAAATTTCTATCAACAATCCCTTCCGCTCATATATATTAACTGCTATTTTTTATTTTACGCCGAATTTCATTTTTAGTCTTTTTAAAAGCCTTGATTGATGGAAAGAAGTGTGAAGAATAGTACCTAGGACCAATTACCCATATTGCTTTTGTTACATCAATCCTACACGAATCACCAATCCTTTATCCCGATGGAAACGTTCAACGTGAATATAGAAGATGTTTTGAGTTCACTCCTCGGGGATACAAAAGACGAATCAAAACGAGAAACAATGAGAGAGAACAACAACCCTAAATTGACTTCGAAGATGAATGAGAAATTTAATCACTCCTAGAGGACACAGAAGGCCAATCGCAACAGGAAAGTTTGAATTAATTGAAGTGAAAAGAAAAATAATCAGCTGAATGTTTGATCGAGAGGAAAGATGTAGTGCAGGTGATGGATGAAAAGCAGGTATAATCGGTGAAAACCCAGGTACTAAGCCTCACAAAACTATCTCATCTATCCGAGTTCTTATGATCAGACTAAAAAATGAGTCGTGGGGCGCGTGAAATTTCTATCAACAATCCCTTTCGCTCATATATATTAACTGCTATTTTTTTATTTTACGCCTAATTTCATTCTTAGTCTTTTCAAAATCCTTGATTGATGGAAAGATGTGTTGAAGAATAGTACCTAGGACCAATTACCCATATTGCTTTTGTTACATCAATCCTACACGAATCACCAATCCTTATTCTCGATGGAAACGTTCAACGGAATATAGAAGTTTTTTTGGGTTTATAGCCCAGGAAATGAAACTGAAAAGGAAAAGGACAATTTATGTAAATGATGATTTGAGACCCTCAACCAATTAGTTTTGATTTTATAAAATAGAGAAATTTTGGGGTATATGATTTATTGTGAAAGAACAACCCTATATCGACTACGTAGATTACCGAGAATATTGGGACGATGGCAAGGATAAGATAACGAGAGACTAAAGCAAGTCCAACGATTCTAATTTCAGAAGGAAATAAAATTACCTACTTCGCGGGGGGATACAAAATTTGAATTAAACCAGGAAATTTTCAATTGATAAAAGTGAAAAGAAAAGAAAAACCCATTCTTCAGTTCAGTCAAAAGTTTTATAGGGACATTTTCTGTCTTCAATAAACTACTTTTATTTATCTTCCAAATAAAATCAAAATAAGGAGTATTTTGAGGTTAAACATTTCAATTGGTACATGATAATTGAGAATTGTTTAAAATTGATTAAATTTTGGAATCCAGAACATGAAGAAATAAATTAAGATGTGCCCCATTCTTCCGGAAATGGAATAATTGATCTAAATTTAAGAGAGTTAATGCTTAGATACCAAGTACCTACCGGTTATCATAACATTCATCATCAATCTGGGGTATTGATTAGACTAAAATATGTATTTGCTAAAATGAAAAATGAAATCTGTATATTATATTAATGGCAGTTAATATATATGAGCGATAGAGTATTGATATTAATTTCACGCACCCCACGATTTTAGTCTAATCGATACCTCTAACTGATGACGAATATCATGATGATTTGTAGGCACATGGAAATTCGATCAAGATAAATGGTTTTGAAGAGTGAAATGTGAAATGATCAAAATGAGTTCGCTAAAACGTTCATAGATATTTTTCATTTGTTGTTAAATAGAGATTGAACTGAAGAAAATATCAAGTTATGTAAAATAGAGAGCGGCAATAAAATATCATGACCAATTTCGAAGATATGATTAAATTATGAAATGAAAATGTAAGTAGTTCTTGAACCCCAGTAGTATCAAGATTATTTTGAAAACAAATATATATAAGTAGCAACAATACGTATGTCCCATGAAAATGTTCAATATGATGAAATAAGCGGATATTTTGAGTTTTACGTTTACGAGATAATTAGACTGAACTGAAGAACTCTGGAATCGAGAATTTCGGAAAGATTTGAAGCCCTAAATGAATTCGATTATTTTAAAAATAATACATTTCGAGTATTTCGCAGCACAGAAAACAAGAAACAAAAAACGGGACTATGTGTATGACCAACAATTTTGGAAAATTGGCAAAACAATAGAATTATTTACTCCCACTTTGGAAACCGGACGCATCGGCACAGCGACGAAATTAAAAACCCTTAGTCCAATTCACGTTGCCTCGATCCGATGCTGTGGTATTTCACCGGGCGATGCGAGTGGGTCACATCTACCACATCAATGGAGGATGAAAAGGAAATAATGGCACTGAAAAACACTCCGTAGAAAATTGGAAATTTCGAAATATGACAATTTATATGATATCCTGAAAACATGAATGAATAATAAAGAGAATTTTTAGTTTGCAGCACAGAAAAAAAAATGGTTATTTACGGTTTGCGTTCGTAAATCAGTTTTTATGAAATTATTTATTATTTTATGTGATATTTTTGTGTTTAATTAGAAAATCCTTTCTCTTCAGTTTTACCAATTATATAATACACAACAGTGAATGAATGTTTTTTGACATTAAATCCCTCGATTTATAGGTATATAATAATCTCTGAAATGATGGAACAAATAATAAGAAATACTGAGAATCATAAATCTACTCTACTCTACTTATTTCTACTCTATTCTATTCTACTGACATAAAACAACCAAAGTGGCAATCGTTTTCCCCTAACTAGCTCACCTATCCTGTACGGAGTGTATACGAAAGTGTAGACCACATTTCGGTACGGAGTGTATGCGAAGGACAAGAAATTAAAATAATACAGGGTCTAGCTAGAAATTAGATACCAATGATTAATGTAGATGAATGAGGAATTAAACCACTCCTTGGGGACACAAATGACGAATAAAAACGAGAAACAATGAGAGAGAACACCCTTAGTTGACTGCCTAGATTAATGAGAAATGGAATCACACCTAGAGGACACAAAAGAGGGATCAGAACAGGAATATTTGAATTAATTGAAGGGAAAAAAGAAAAATTATTCAGCTGAATGTTTGATCGAGAAGAAAGATGTAGTGCAGGTGATGGATAAAAAGCAGGTATAATCAGTGAAACCCCAGGTCCTAAGCTTCACAAAACTACCTCATCAATATAGTTCTTTTGATCAGACTAAAAAATGAGTCGTGGGGCGCGTGAAATTTCTATCAACAATCCCTTCCGCTCGTATATATTAACTGCTACTTTTAATTTTACGCCGATTTCCATTTTTAGTCTTTTCAAAAGGCTCTAAGATCGATGAGAGAGAGGTGTAAAACATAATACCTAGGACCAATTATCCATATTGCTTTTGTTACATCAATCCTACACGAATCACCAATCCGTATTCCCGAAAAAAACAATCAACGTGAATATAATGGAGAAAGTTTTGGGATTTACGTACTGGAAACGAATGAAAGATGATTTGAGGTGACCCACCAACACAATTGGTTTCAATATAATAGAGGAAATCTTGTGTTTTCCGCACGAGAAAAAAAGAGAGAAAAACAAACCTTAATTAACTACGTAAGTGAATAAGAAATTGAACCACTCCTAGGGACACAAATGACGAATCAAAGCGAGAAACAAACAACACCCTTAGTTGACTGCGTAGATGAATGAGAATGGAATCACTCCTAGACGACACAAAAGAGGGATCGAAACAGGAATGTTTGAATTAATTGAAGGGGAAATAGGAAAATTATTCAGCTGAATGTCTGATCGAGAGGAAAGATGTAGTGCAGGTGATGGATGAAAAACAGGTATAATCGGTAAAACCCCAGGTACTAAGCCTCACAAAACTATCTCATCAATCGAGTTCTTTTGATTAGACTAAAAAATGAGTCGTGGGGCGCGTGAAATTTCTATCAACAATCCCTTTCGCTCATATATATTAACTGCTATTTTTTATTTTACGCCGAATTTCATTTTTAGTCTTTTCAAAAGCCTTGATTGATGGAAAGAAGTGTGAAGAATAGTACCTAGGACTAATTACCCATATTGCTTTTGTTACATCAATCCTACACGAATCACCAATCCTTTATCCCGATGGAAACGTTCAACGTGAATATAGAAGATGTTTTGAGTTCACTCCTCGGGGACACAAAAGACGAATCAAAACGAGAAACAATGAGAGAGAACAACAACCCTAAATTGACTTCGAAGATGAATGAGAAATTTAATCACTCCTAAAGGACACAGAAGGCCTATCGCAACAGGAAAGTTTGAATTAATTGAAGGGGAAATAGGAAAATTATTCAGCTGAATGTCTGATCGAGAGGAAAGATGTGCAGGTGTGCAGGTGATGGATGAAAAGCAGGTATAATCGGTAAAACCCTAGGTACTAAGGCTCACAAAACTATCTCATCAATCGAGTTCTTTTGATCAGACTAAAAAATGAGTCGTGGGGCGCGTGAAATTTCTATCAACAATCCCTTCCGCTCATATATATTAACTGCTTTTTTTTAATTTACGCCGAATTTCATTTTTAGTCTTTTCAAAATCCTTGATTGATGGAAAGAAATGTAAAACATAATACCAAGGACCAATTACCCATATTGCTTTTGTTACATCAGTCCAACACGAATCACCAATCCGTATTCCCGATAAAAACAATCAACGTGAATATAATGGAGAAAATTTTGGGATTTACGTACTGGGAACGAATGACAAAGATGATTTGAGGTGACCCACCAACACAATTGGTTTCAATATAATAGAGGAAATCTTGTGTTTTCCGCACGAGAAAAGCAGAGAGAAAAACAAACCTTAATTAACTGCATAGGTGAATAAGAAATTGAACCACTCCTTAAGGACACAAATGACGAATCAAAACGAGAAACAATGAGAGAGAACAACACCCTTAGTTGACTGCGTAGATTAATGAGAAATGGAATCACACCTAGAGGACACAAAAAACGAATCGAGACAAGAAAGTTTGAATTAATTGAAGTGAAAAGAAAAGTAATCAGCTGAATGTTTGATCGAGAGGAAAGATGTAGTGCAGGTGATGGATGAAAAGTAGGTATAATCGGTGAAACCCCAGGTACTAAGCCTCACAAAACTATCTCATCAATCGAGTTCTTTTGATCAGACTAAAAAATGAGTCGTGGGGCGCGTGAAATTTCTATCAACAATTCCTTCCGCTCATATATATTAACTGCTATTTTTTATTTTACGCCGAATCTCATTTTTAGTCTTTTCAAAATCCTTGATTGATGGAAAGAAGTGTAAAACATAATACCTAGGACCAATTAACCCATATTGCTTTTGTTACATCAATCCTACACGAATCACCAATCCGTATTCCCGATAAAAACAATCAACGTGAATATAATGGGATTTACGTACTGGGAACGAATGTCAAAGATGATTTGAGGTGACCCACCAACACAATTGGTTTCAATATAATAGAGGAAATCTTGTGTTTTCCGCACGAGAAAAGCAGAGAGAAAAACAAACCTTAATTAACTGCATAGGTGAATAAGAAATTGAACCACTCCTTAAGAACACAAATGACGAATCAAAACGAGAAACAATGAGAGAGAACAACACCCTTAGTTGACTGCGTAGATTAATGAGAAATGGAATCACACCTAGAGGACACAAAAAACGAATCGAGACAAGAAAGTTTGAATTAATTGAAGTGAAAAGAAAAGTAATCAGCTGAATGTTTGATCGAGAGGAAAGATGTAGTGCAGGTGATGGATGAAAAGCAGGTATAATCGGTGAAACCCCAGGTACTAAGCCTCACAAAACTATCTCATCAATCGAGTTCTTTTGATCAGACTAAAAAATGAGTCGTGGGGCGCGTGAAATTTCTATCAACAATCCCTTCCGCTCATATATATTAACTGCTATTTTTTATTTTACGCCGAATCTCATTTTTAGTCTTTTCAAAATCCTTGATTGATGGAAAGAAGTGTAAAACATAATACCTAGGACCAATTAACCCATATTGCTTTTGTTACATCAATCCTACACGAATCACCAATCCGTATTCCCGATAAAAACAATCAACGTGAATATAATGGGATTTACGTACTGGGAACGAATGTCAAAGATGATTTGAGGTGACCCACCAACACAATTGGTTTCAATATAATAGAGGAAATCTTGTGTTTTCCGCACGAGAAAAGCAGAGAGAAAAACAAACCTTAATTAACTGCATAGGTGAATAAGAAATTGAACCACTCCTTAAGAACACAAATGACGAATCAAAACGAGAAACAATGAGAGAGAACAACACCCTTAGTTGACTGCGTAGATTAATGAGAAATGGAATCACACCTAGAGGACACAAAAAACGAATCGAGACAAGAAAGTTTGAATTAATTGAAGTGAAAAGAAAAGTAATCAGCTGAATGTTTGATCGAGAGGAAAGATGTAGTGCAGGTGATGGATGAAAAGCAGGTATAATCGGTGAAACCCCAGGTACTAAGCCTCACAAAACTATCTCATCAATCGAGTTCTTTTGATCAGACTAAAAAATGAGTCGTGGGGCGCGTGAAATTTCTATCAACAATCCCTTCCGCTCATATATATTAAACTGCTATTTTTTTTTATTTTACGCCGAATTTCATTTTTAGTCTTTTCAAAATCCTTGATTGATGGAAAGAAGTGTGAAGAATAGTACCTAGGACCAATTACCCATATTGCTTTTGTTACATCAATCCTACACGAATCACCAATCCGTATTCCCGATAAAAACAATCAACGTGAATATAATGGAGAAAACTTTGGGATTTACGTATTGGAAACTAATGTCAAAGATGATTTGAGGAGACCCACCAACACAATTGGTTTCAATAAAGAAAAACTTGTATTTTGTGTATGAGAAAAAGAGGTAGAACTACAACCCTTAGTTGACCGCGTAGGTGAATAAGAAATTGAACCACTCCTAGGGGACACAAATAACGAATCAAAACCAGAAACAATGAGAGAGAGAGCAAACAAAACCCTTAGTTGACTGCGTAGATGATTGAGAAATGGAATCACTCCTAGAGTGACACAAAACAGTGATCGAAACAGGAATGTTTCGAATTAATTGAACTGAAAAGAAAAATTATTCAGTTGAATGTTTGATCGAGAGGAAAGATGTAGTGCAGGTGATGGATGAAAAGCAGGTATAATCGGTGAAACCCCAGGTACTAAGCCTCACAAAACTATCTCATCAATCGAGTTCTTTTGATCAGACTAAAAAATGAGTCGTGGGGCGCGTGAAATTTCTATCAACAATCCCTTCCGCTCATATATATTAACTGCTATCTTTTAATTTACGCCGAATTTCATTTTTAGTCTTTTCAAAAGGCTCTAAGATCGATGAAAGAGAAGTGTTAAACATAATACCTAGGACCAATTACCCATATTGCTTTTGTTACATCAATCCTACACGAATCACCAATCCTTTATCCCGATGGAAACGTTCAACATGAATATAGAAGATGTTTTGAGTTCACTCCTCGGGGACACAAAAGACGAATCAAAACGAGAAACAATGAGAGAGAACAACAACCCTAAATTGACTTCGAAGATGAATGAGAAATTTAATCACTCCTAAAGGACACAGAAGGCCTATCGCAACAGGAAAGTTTGAATTAATTGAAGTGAAAAGAAAAATATTCAGCTGAATGTTTAATCGAGAGGAAAGATGTAGTGCAGGTGATGGATGAAAAGCAGGTATAATCGGTGAAACCCCAGGTACTAAGCCTCACAAAACTATCTCATCAATCGAGTTCTTTCGATCAGACTAAAAAATGAGTCGTGAGGCGCGTGAAATTTCTATCAACAATCCCTTCCGCTCATATATATTAACTGCTACTTTTAATTTTACGCCGATTTCCATTTTTAGTCTTTTCAAAAGGCTCGATGAGATCGATGAGAGAGAAGTGTAAAACATAATACCTAGGACCAATTATCCATATTGCTTTTGTTACATCAATCCTACACGAATCACCAATCCGTATTCCCGATAAAAACAATCAACGTGAATATAATGGAGAAAATTTTGGGATTTACGTACTGGAAACGAATGTCAAAGGTGATTTGAGGTGACCCACCAACACAATTGGTTTCAATATAATAGAGGAAATCTTGTGTTTTCCGCACGAGAAAAAAAGAGAGAAAAACAAACCTTAATTAACTACGTATGTGAATAAGAAATTGAACCACTCCTAGACGACACAAATGACGAATCAAAGCGAGAAACAAACAACACCCTTAGTTGACTGCGTAGATGAATGAGAATGGAATCACTCCTAGACGACACAAAAGAGGGATCGAAACAGGAATGTTTGAATTAATTGAAGGGAAAAAAGAAAAATTATTCAGCTGAATGTTTGGTCGAGAGGAAAGATGCAGTGCAGGTGATGGATGAAAAGCAGGTATAATCGGTGAAACCCCAGGTACTAAGCCTCACAAAACTATCTCATCAATAGAGTTCTTTCGATCAGACTAAAAAATGAGTCGTGGGGCGCGTGAAATTTCTATCAACAATCCCTTCCGCTCATATATATTAACTGCTATTTTTTAATTTACGCCAAATCTCATTTTTAGTCGTTTCAAAAGGCTCTAAGATCGATGAGAGAGAAGTGTAAAACATAATACCTAGGACCAATTATCCATATTGCTTTTGTTACATCAATCCTACACGAATCACCAATCCGTATTCCCAATAAAAACAATCAACGTGAATATAATGGAGAAAATTTTGGGATTTTCGTACTGGAAACGAATGTCAAAGATGATTTGAGGTGACCCGCCAACAATTGGTTTCAATATAATGAAGAAAAACTTGTATTTTGCGTATGAGAAAAGGAGGGAGAACTACAACCCTTAGTTGACTGCGTAGATTAATGAGAAATGAAATCACTAATAGAGGACACAAAAGAGGAGTCGAAAAAAAAAAGTTTAGAATGTGAGACCCTGAATTTATCAGTAGTTTGATTCCTTATTTTTGACAATTCAATTACTGTACATATACAAATAATAAAGTTGAAGCAGGAAATTTCAAATAAATAAAAGTAGAGAATTAAACAAATCCGTTTGATCAGACTAAAAATTTGTCTTTTGGCGCGTTATAATTTCATCATTCTGACCGCTCATAATATGAGTAAGTCATTTTTCATTTTATCGTAAGCCTAAGTGGTGAAAAAAATATTGAAGAGTAGTACAAAGGACTAACTACCCACACATATTGCTTGACTTTATTGACTATACATTAAAAAATTACCTTGTAGTTTTCCAATAATTTCAAGTGAAATGACGACGCATTTCTATTGAGAAGAAAAATCATTTTATTAAGTAATTAGTTCCGTAGATTCTACCTACCAATTTTGAAAATTTGATTACATACAATATATAATAAAATTCCAAGTCATTATTCTTAAACCCTAGTACTTAGTATTTAAATTATTTTGTATACATGTTCATTGACATTACTACAATCATCAATCATCCATATATTTCAAAGAATTGCTGTGATAATAATAATCAAGTATATTTTACCCTCAAATTAATAATTGAATATTTTTTATATGGTATTTGTAGTAGACTATTCACTGAAATTTAAATAATTACGTATTTGCTAGCTTTCGAATTTCATGAAGAAAAATTTGTTGTGATGAATTTGTTAATGACATTTTTAGTCATAAAATGCCGAATCCATTGATATTGTCTGAAATGTCGTTATTCAAATCGAGAGGTCCATATGAATTTTCAAAATATAATAACTGAAAATTAAGTGAAATTCCGTGGATATTGTTATCTAGTGCATAAAAAAATAACTTGAAATGGTTCATTTTTTTTAAAATAGAGTAATTGAACAAAGATATTCCCTAGGTCCCGAGTGGGTACCTACCTACCGGTTATCATACCACTCAACATCAATTTAGGGTATTGATTAGACCAAAATATGAATTGGTTGAAATAAATAATGAAATCTGGGTATTATATAAATGGCAGTTAATATATATGAGCGATAAAATATTGATATTAATTTCACGCACCCCACCCCAGTCTAATCGATACCCCAAATTGATGACGAGTATTGTGATAACTTAGAATAGAATATCTATCAAGATTAGTTAGATATTAGATAAGTTTTTGAAGAAAAAAATGAACATAAGGGGCTAGCTAAAACTTTGATAGAAATTATTTTATTGGTTGTTGACTTAGCGAGATGGAGATGTAGAAAAATTTTTTTTTTCGACTGTACAAAAATTTGATAATTCAAAACAGTTTTCTATTGAGAAGAAAAATAATTTTATCGAGCAAAAAGATAATAGTTGGGTAAACTCTACGTGAGTACTAATGGCATGACTAATTTAGGAAATTTGATTAGAATATGAATTTTTGCAAGTCGTTCTTCTTCGCCACTACCATCCAAATTATTTTTAATACTAATACTAATGTATATCGGCTAATATTTTAATAGAATATCACGTGACTCTAGTGTTTAATTTTTAGTCTGATGATTGTTATGAATGATTAAATACAATCCCCTACCTTTCGATGATATACCTCTGGTGCTTTCATGTTTTTCTTGTTGTTCCTGATGGTGTTTTCTTGTTTTTCTCACTGTTAATGCCACTAAACTACTTAAAATATCTACTAATTACCTTCCAGCTTTTAAATTTTAGGCTTGTAATTGGATGCTATTAACATCTGTATTCAAATTATTGTCAAGAGAAAATGTGTATTACATTACATAGACGTAAATTATCAACTAAACCAACAATTAAAAGTTCAAAAATAGAAAAAATTATAAAAGAGTGAATTTCATTGAATAGAAAGTTGGATGTCGATTCAATTTTCAATTTTATAAAAAATCGTTCAAGAGATTTTGGATCAATTAATTTTTATGAAGATTGATATTTTGTTTTCATAAGAAATTATTAGAATACAATGGTTAAAACTGAAAAATGCGCACAACAGAAGATTATTGAACTTGATGTTGATTAATAATATTGGAAACCTGTCAATAATATTTTAAAAGCCAGAAAGTAATTTAATCCTAGCTACCAGTAATCATTAATCTTAAAATCTGAACTAAAAACTCGTATCATGTGTGATAATAATTCTTAAATACTGTTGATATGTATATATATGATTTTATATGTGTGGATTCGCACACCGCGATTTATTTCTGATAGATGCCGGTTATAAGATTACTAATAACTAGGATTTAACTAATTTCCCAAGTTCAGCCAATTTCTGATAACACAAAGTTTTCATTTTTTATTTAATTGGTATAACTAATTGCACGTTAGCATTTTTTTTCAGGAGAAAGTTAAAGAAAACTACTTGTAGTCCAACGAATATAAGATGGAGGAAAATAAATAATTTCTGTAAATAAAATTAGCAAAAACAAAACGGAGGATTCTAATTGAAAAGCAAGACAAAAAGGATGTATAAAATAATGTGACAAATTCGAGAAAAAAATAAAAGTATATATGACCGTTTCATAGTTGATAGAATTTCCAAATTTCCCACGATTTAATTTATTGCCCTTATTAATGCATTGGAATGATTATGGATATTTTCCAAAAAAATTTTGTTGACAGAGCTAAAAATTTCCAAGAATATTTTATTAACCGTAAGTTGTGAGTATGGGTATTGTATGGTTGTATGTAAAAAGAAAACTATAAAAATTAGTTAGAGAAAAAATTGAATTGAGCGGCTCTCTCTTTAAAATAATCATGTAGAAAGATAATAGTTTATTATTCGTTATCACTTATCTAATCACTCCTCATCAATCTAGGATAGGGATTAGATTAAAATGTGAAAAAGTCTTAATTATAGATTTTCAGCACAAATAATAAATGAAAATGATGTTTTTCATAGAGTTGTTGATAGATTTAAAAGGTACAATCTACAATAATAACAACTAATTATTATTAATTGAGAATAATTTGAAATATTTTATATAAATGGCAGTTAATATATACGAGCGATAGAGTATTGATATCAATTTCACGCACCCCACCCCATTTTAGTCTAATCAATACCCTAAATTGATGAGGAGCATTGTGATAATTCGTATAACTGATTGATATTATCCAAATTAATGGACGCGAATAAAATAAATTATTTATTCATTTTAAGATACACAACAAAAAAAATTATTTAATTATATTGGCTTTTGTCTTGGAAACTATCAGATAGAGAGCTGTCCTTGCTATATATGAGCATAGGGATAGATAAGAAAAGAAACCCAAACAATTGAAACTTTTCTATATAAAAGAAGGATATAATGGACCAAATTAAATGAATATGAGACATTGATTCTTAATAGGAATTTCACGCTACCCCGACCCTGAAAATAATTGGTAGATATCTACCTATTACCTACGATTATGGTATGGCTGGAACTTGGGAAGTGTTGTGATGACTGATACCTAAGATTTACCTAATCATTTTCCAACATTTAAATTTAGTAGTATACGTAATTTCAAAGTTTTAACTAATTAGAGCTATTTTTGACAAGACAAGTCGGTTGACTTTTGTTTTTGATATAAAGTGGCTAGATCTAGTTATTTCTTAACGTTTTTGAGCGAATAAATATTCACTAATAATATTAATCTACATATTTGAGAAATATGCTATGCTTTCTAATAAAAAACTATTAAAATTAAACAGGTGAAAAGAATATAATAAAATAATATTAATTTCAAGTCAGAATATACTTGATTACCTTCTAGGTACTGATCATACCACTTCAATCTAAAGCATTGATTGGACAAAAAATAAAATGGCATTGAAATTTGAATATAAATCAAAAAAATGTAAATAGCAGCTAATTTGATATGAGCGTTTTTTTTTCTTTCATGTAAAAATCAAGCACAAGAGGATAAACCCAATTACACTCGAGTAGTTCGAGTGTGGTGCGCGCCTGTCTTGTAGAGCTGATATTGGTTTGAATTTTAATGTAAATTTTATTGTTCGGAAAAACGTGCCTTAGTAGCTGATTCCTCAGGCTTGCACTTCTCCAAAGAAAGGAGTTTCGGGCGTCTGCAGACGAGCTCGATATTCACGAGCCGCGTCCGTCGTCTTCTTCCTATCCAGTTTGATTATTGATAGAAATTTCACGCACCCAACGAATTATTTCAAGTCTAATTGATGTCTTGGATTGAGTGGTACAATGATGCAATTATTCAGAGATACAAACAGAGTCAAACCGTAATAAACTGCGTATAAATTTTTAAAAGAAAATACCCAATTGAATATCAATGATTGGATAAGGTTAAACTTGAAAATATAAGAAAGTGTCAAATCTATTGAAAAGATGACAATCATTATGTAGATAATGTACGGACGTTGGAAAATAATTAGCTAGCATTCAAGTACCAGTCTCATAAACAACAATGTGTGATTCTATTTTATTCATAAAAAATTTATAAAGTTACCTAAAAAGTATTTTCCCGTTTTACAAAGAGGATGCGGTGTTGAGAAGCAAAGGGAAAGGAGCAATTTCTCAATAAGATAGAAAATATTGATGATGTCTCATAAATAATGTCTGTTTCCAATATTCATTTCGTTTGTTAATAAATCATACTAAAAGAAAGTCTTAATATTCAAAATTAGAGCCAATCGTACCTACTCTATGGTTTTAACCCAACATTCAGCAGGATCCTTGAGAACTTAACATAAAACCTCATACTCTTGAATCAGCTGTCCACTATATACCTCGGCATAGATAACTCCGCCATCTGGAATAATTTCAAAGTACACTTATCATCTTTCATAATTCCACCATACATACAACAAGGCTATTCGCTTGAATCGATCTCTTTTTGCAGCGGGCCAGTCCCATAACTTTCATAGATCCTAGCCAATTATTTCAAATGACGATATATGATATCTTCAGAAGGCCTAAAGGAACCCGATTCTAACTTAATTTTCTCCTGCTTCTCTTATAACCAGAATATTCCACGCAAGTGTACAACCTGAGCGCGATCCGATCGATCTTTAAGTATAAAATCGCCAATAAACAAAGAGTTATTTAAAAATAGTAACGTAGGAATTTTGATAAATGAAAACAGACTGACTACTGCCCGTAGGCATTGGTCTGATGCAATGGTCCATTGGTTACTATACTGACTAGAGCTTCCGGAGTTTGCCAATAGAAAGAAAATCAAGCCAAGCCTTACACCAGCATCCAAAATTAATCATTTGTTGCGTCGCATCGTATCAAATCGTACAGCCATGATACTGCAAAGTCTGACAAAAGCCTCAATGTACAAAATAAAAACTCGTCGAAAATCATGACCTCAAATTTATTCCCACTCCGTCAATGATATAAAAATATAATGTCCACAAATATCCAAGATAAGAAATGAAAGCGCCTATGTGTACTTACATAGATTTTAGGAAACAAATATTTCAACAAACTTTAATCGAGAAGGGCAAAATACTTTTTAGATGACTTTATACATTTTTTCATAATCATGCGGATAACTCAAAAAACTTACCTTTTGACCGGGCTGCTAATAAACGCCGTTGATATTCCTACTGAGACATGTTGATCACGATAGTGTTCGCGGCACAACACTTTGTTCGATTACTCATTCACTCGATTGTGAATGAATCAAGACCGGTACGCGGGTTGTAACTTATTATTTTGTTTTCCAATTTTACTTAAATTATGTTGGTATCTACTTTATCATATCTCCTCAATGATAATCAAGCTTTCAATTTATGTATGTTAAATAAGTTAAATGTTTATATCCAATTTTATTACATCTTGGAAAAATGATCGATTTGGATTTCGTGTACAAATTTTCAAGAAAAATTTTTTATCCCGAAAACTTGAAAATATAATCAACAGAAAAATATGTTTGTTAACTTTATCAACTGAAAAATAGTGAAAATACTCCAACCTTGGTATCAGTTTTTACCTGAATTTATTTCCCACATCGAAAGATTAAATGTCAAGTTTTTATAGAAGTATTAAATGTTTGTGTATGTATCCATGTGTAGCTAATTAAAAACCTAACTCAACCTAATAAGACATGAATAGAGAAGACTAAATATCAATAATTATATTATTGGTCCATTGTTACTAATTCCTAATCTGAATGATAAAATGGTGTACCCCACGATTCAATTTTTTGCCTTTATTCATGCACTAGAATGATGATGGATATTTTCCAAAGAAATTCTGTTGTGATAGAGCAGAATATTTCCAATATGTAAGAAAATTATAAAAAGTAGTTGGGAAAAAAGTTGAATTGAGCGGCTCTCTCTTTAAAAGAATCATGTAGAAAGATAATAGTTTATTATTCGTTATCACTTATCTCATCACTCCTCATCAATCTAGGATATTGATTAGATTAAAATATGAAAAAGTCTTTATTATGGATTTTCAGCACAAATAATAAAGGAAAATGATGTTTTTCATAGAGTTGTTGATAGATTGAAAAGGTACAATCTACAATACTAACAACTAATTATTATTAATTAAGAATAATTTGATATGTTTTATGTAAATAGCAGTTAATATATACGAGCGATAGAGTATTGATATTAATTTCACGCACCCCACCCCATTTTAGTCTAATAAATACCCTAAATTGATGAGGAGTATTATGATAATTTGTATAACCGATTAATATTATCCAATTAAATCGACGCGAATAAAAGAAATTATTTATCGAGAGACACAATTAGATTGACTTTATCTTGGATGTTGTCAAATAGAGAGCTTTGCTTGCTGTATGGATTCTGGGTATTGGAGTAGATAAAGATAGAAACCTTAAAAATTGAGCATTTCTATTTAAAAGAGGGATATAATGGACCAAATTGAATAAATATGAATAGAAATTTCACGCGCCCCAAGTCTAATACTATTGATAATGTGATTTTACTCTAAGATGCGTGTACGATTCATTACAAAAATTTACTAATCGATCATATTTCCAAGCCTTGAAAATATAAGGAAAAACTGAAAAGTTCCATTGAAAATAAAAAATAATATGATGTAAAAAATGTGATAAAAGCCAGATAATAATTAGTAGAAAGTAGATACAGTAAGTTATTCATAAATGCGACAGAGCATTAATAAATCTGTTTCAAGTCAAGAAATAGTTCTTTATAAAAATCTTTTTATTTATTTATAATTTCTTAGCTGCGAAATTTTGCATAGTGTGTTTAGTTCGATATCTAGCATCTGACTAATGTCTTGTGGACGAATCTTAAAAACTTGAATAAAATGATTTGAATTATTTAAGAATTATGTAAGAAACATATCGAGGTTGAAAAATAATTAGCTAGGTCCTAAGTAAATGGTCGAAATTTAACCCTTGATTAGACTAAACCGTAAGATAGTGCATATTTATTTAATATATATATATGTATGCAGTTATTGAGGCCTCAAATTGAATATTGTAATTAATTATCATAACTGTATAGTTTTGCCATTGGTTGCTTCAGAGACAGATCCTAATGCCTTCTGAGTATATATTCCAATTCCATCAATTAATAGTTGTGTGAATAATAATAAAAGTTTTGAAAATTAAAAATGAAAGATTAAATTTGCCAAATCTCTTGAAAAAGATAATTTCGATAAATAATCAATATTAACGAAATAGTAGGTCCTAAAGAAATCTGTGTGTACTGTGTAAAAAATACCGGTATGACCTAATACGAGCGGTTGGATTGTTGATAGAAATTTCATGCACCCCACGATTTATTCTCTAGTCTAATCAAAGTCTTGATTGGAAAATAAGTGAGATGATTATTTATTACCAAAAGCAAATTACTAACTTGCCAAGTTGTTAAACATGTATTAGTTTTGCAAGGAACAACGCTAACAATTATTACTCTGTCGCAATTATAAATACAATGCGTGCATAAAAAAATAGGACGTGCATCATTTATGAACTTTGTGAATATAAAACAAATTTTCAAATTTATTTCAACATAATTTGAGAGGTTAATTGTTGATAGAAATTTAATCTGTCTAATATAAATCCCAAATTTCTCCAATATTTGAATAACAACTTCAGCTATGTCAGCGATAGTTGGTTAGGTTTCTTCTGCGATCCGCCATATTTCGTCCAAAGCTATTCTCGTATTTATTTATCACAAGCCGCTATTTATCGTCTTTATCTAATCTTAATTCATTATCCTCATTTATATGAAAATTCGCGTAAAAAATGCATTAAACAGGTACACCCTCCCTCATTCACGACATTTTTCATCCTTCGACCGTTTTCCAGTTTTTATTCCAAGATCCTAGTCACGTTTTTACGCCACGACATGATAAAAAACTCGTTTCACATACTATGCCCTACGATAAATGTTACAAAAAATGATGATAAAAAAACTTCCATCATCTTCAAGTCCGCACAATAGAAAAATGGAAACATAGACCGGCTAAAAACTGCTAACCGTCGAAACGAGACGTCACCAGACACAATTACCCGACTATGCACCTACAAATCAAACAAGTACCAGCACCAGCAGCTCAAAATCCAGAACGGCCTGTCAGTAAAGAAACGCAGTCAATGAACTTTTTTGCAGAGTATGATGCACCAGTCCAACCACAAGATGTCGCCATTTTTTCTCCAATATTTGAATAACAAGTTCAGTTTTTTTTTTAACGATAGATGGTTGTTTTTACTGCGATCCGTCATATTTCGTCCAAAGTTAATTTTCGGATGAATTTATCACAAGCCGCTATTTATCGTCATTATCTAACCTTTTAATTAATTCATTCATTTATATAAAAATAAAACTTACTGCACCCCAATATTTTATGATATATCCCTAAATTTTTTATGTATAATAAAAAAAATGGTCGACAAGAATTTCATAACACATTAGTGAGACATTAATTTTTAAAATGGAAATACCAGTCTAATAATAAAAAAAATATTAATTCCTAATACCTAGGACTTTTCAATAGTTCAATTATCCCTATTTTTATTGGCTAGCAGGTAGATGATTTTATAAAGGGTAAAATCGGTACATTTTATAGCCGAAAAAGTACCTGAACTCTATTATTCAGAATAATAAACATAAAAATAACATTAAAAATTAGTATTTTGTTCAGTTTCTTAGTAAGCGGTTCTCTTCTGTTCCTAATGCAAAAAGTGAATATAAAGACGAAAGTGTCGAGTCAAACGCGCCGCAGTTCATTTATGGTGAAAATATATAAGATTTAAAAAACGTGAAATTATTTTTTTCAATAAATATTTTACAAATGAATATGATTCTGAAAATGTAACTTAAAAACTTAAGTGTTACTATTATTTATTTTTTTTTCATAGTTTTCATTTTATCACAATATGCTATTCATTCTTGTGTTACTACAAAAATATTTTTTTTGTCGACCATTCTAATTATTCATATTCAGATAAATTTTAAACATTAGTAGAAAAAATAGAAACTATAGAAATTAAACTCAATATAGGGAATTTTTTTACAATTTTTCAAATTGAACGTTTCTATAACAACCACCTCTCAAAAATAAAAGATATGAAACATGCGGTATGAGACAATTACTGAATTACGAGAAAATTTTGAATTTATGAATTTACTTCTGGATTTGGATACAAGAAAATAATAAATTTTAATAAATTCGAATGATGGTTTAGAGTATTCTTAAGAAATTTCATACAATTATAATGAAAAAAATTGTAAGAACTCAAAACGAAGATGACAAGATCTTCTACGGGAAATAAAATTTATGCAAAAATACAGTAACAATGAATAACTAATTTCAGAGTAACAATTGAAAATCTGGAATAATTATACAGTGAAAATTTAACGTATATCCACAAAATTACACTTGAAATTTAAATATAAGAAAATAATTGAAGATTGAAAAGAAAATTAAAGAAAAAAAACAATTTTAGAATATCACAATTCCAGTAATAAAAAATGAAATAAATCCAAAAGATAAAAATATACCCAGAATATAATTTGAAAAATAAATTCAAAAATTAAAATAAATAAATTTCATATTCACAAAAATATTAAACATCAATAATACAAAAATGAAAATAGAAAAGACAGAAATTACTTACATTTGTAAATGATGCACTTCACAATTCACAAAAATATTCAAAATGATTTTGAATAATAAGTTACAACGTAAGCTTAAGCGCCGCGAAAATCTAAAATGGTATGACCTATAACTGAGAGAAACGACGTATTTATAAGAGAGGCCCTTCTTCCTTCACCCAACTTTGTTCTCGGCCAATCGAAACAAGGGTTCGAAAGATGTAGCCAATCCCAACAAAGCGATCAGAACATGTGGGGTGGGGCATTTTTCATTCTTCTTAGTATTTTTGTGGTGAAAGGTTCAAAATTCTGAACATCAAGACCGTTTGTCCCAAAAATTAATAGAGAATATTAAAATCCTAACTTTCAAAAATTGAAAAAAAAAACAGTGTATAATAATTTTATCATTCAATTAAATGTTTCGGAGTTTACGATATTTATCGTATGATTTTATATCTTCAAATTTTAAGTTTTCAAGTCGATAATGGAAAAGAAGGATGAAAATTTATACAAATGAAATAGTTGTCGATATGAAGATTGGGAAACTTAATTTTTCACACAAGTTAGCTTCCTATTTGATGGACTTTGGAAAATTTCCATTTCGCGAAAGGTATTTATTATTACATACATACTTTATTTTGTTAACTTCACCAGAGAATATTAAAAATGAATAGATTCAGTGTTTTTTTAATGATATAAATTAGAAATAATTTACGTTTGAAAATTTCTTCCAAGTGGCTCAATTAATAAAATAGTCCAAAAGAAGATTTTTTTTTCAAATGATTATTAAAAACATGGAATTTTAGTATCGAAAAATTCAATTTTATAAAAATTTGTTTTAGAAAAAAACGATGTATAATAACTTTGAAAAATTTTTCCAAGTCGCTTATATGATAAAATAGTCCAGAAAATGATTTTTTTTTAAATGATTATTAAAAATATGGAATTTTAGTTTCGAAAAATTCCATTTTATCAATTTCAGCATAAGAACAAAACAGTATATAATAATTTTATCAATCAATTATCAAAGTAATCCACAGATCCGAAGTTTACAACATTTTATATTTTTAAATTTCAGGTCCAGTTTGGGAAAGAAAGACGAAAATTTATAACAAATGAAATAGCTGTCGATATGAAGATTGGAAAACTTGATTTTTCACACAAGTTTGCTTCCTATTTGATGGAAAATTGTTTTACATTTAATTTGTAAAAAATTTATTACATAAAATTTTTTTTTTCAGACAGGTTAAGTTTTGGAAAGAAACGTGAAACAGAAAAACAATATTTATAATACATATTTGTTATAAAAATTGAAGAAATATGTTTTTTGTTATTTATTCAACAATCACCTACCTTTTGGCATACCGCTTTATCGATTCGCACACTATATATTTTTCGTTTCGTTAACGGGTTAAAATTTCGCGTCGAATCGCGCACAAACACCTGAAACAAAAAAAAAATAAATTGAAACCATTTTTTTAAAATTGTTTGAAAAATAACTTGAACGTTAATACGAAATCAAATAATTATAATACATAATTATTATACGTTTTTTTTTTTTCAAAATTTCCGTTAAGCAATTTATTTAATCTATTTCCATGGACATTACTTTTTGTCATTTAAGTTTTTGTTGTAATGTCTAGTTGAATTAAGTACAGAGCGTTCTTTTATTTACCTACGATTATCATATAAATTTACCCACACCTTTCAAAAAACTAAAAAAAAAACCTCAACCTCATTTTTTTTTAAATTATGTTTCGATTGTTCGAAATAATTTCAAATTATGGACCTCAAATACAACTAATAAAAAATGTTTTTGATACGTTTTAAAGTGAACCCCTAATATTCAACTTTTTAGCAGCATTGGCACACCCTGTATATCAATATAATTTTATATCCAATACAAAGAGACGTAGGCACTTAAAAAATATATTTTCTACTGAAAAGTAATGAAATACAACTTTTCAATAAGAGGTGGCACTATTGGGTATTCGACCATAATCAACAGTTCGAAGAGTGTGTTTTTCAATTTTTTGACTTTTCTATTTATATTTTCTTCATAATTAACTTATTAATTCAATAAAAAAATATGTTTCTATACTTCGATACAACTTTAGTTTTAATGAAAAAATAAATTAGTGTGAAAATAGCGGACGCCATCTTCCTTTCAGTTTTGTAAATAGGTGACAAAAAGTCGAGAGCCGAGACATACGAAATAGTAGAAATTAATATTAAAATAAGCTCAGTATGAGCTTCTCTGTAAAGATGGCGTTGCTAGTGCTAAAAATCTAAACCAAAAATTATTTCATTATTTCTTTAAACTTCTGATAATAGGTAATTGGTTTGTGGTTATTAACATAAGAAAATCCAAAATATTGAAAAATAAACCGTCAAAACTTAAGGCTGTGGAAGCTGGAAAGCAAACTTTGTATTCCAAAAGCATAATACGAATAACCTTCCTAGCCTTCAGATCTGGCATCTTTTGAAATTATAATATAATTTCATTTTTCATCGTGTAGGTTCGCCGAAAGGAAATTTCCATGATAAATAAAACAAGAAAAATTTCAATAATTTCATTATTTCTTGACAAATCTCATCAAATCTCTTAATAATTGGTTCTTATATCATAATACATCTTGAGTGATTTTTTTTTAAAATTGAGAGAATGGAGCACGAAGAGTAACATTGGTGTTGCCAAATATACAGGATGATTAGCAATTACTTATATTTCAAAACATAATAGTAAAAGTATGATAGTATAATGTTTATGCTGTGATTTGAAAATTTTTCAAAAATATCATGTGGTCCTCGTCCCTCTCTTAGTATCAGAAAAAAAGTTTTCGCATCATTTTTCTTTCAATAACTTACGAAAATATAGTAAAATTGATCGAAAGACATTTATTGGGTCGACACGTATATTGGAAACTATCTGTAACAATTCATAAACGGGAATTTTCCATGAAGCTCGTTTTAGTTGATTACCACTAAGATTACACCAAATTTGTTTTTCGCGCTACCCCGTATTTGAAACATCATAATGTGTTTCAGTTTTTATAAGTGAATTTACATTCAAATTATAGAGAAGAAAATATTTATTTTCCATATAAAGATACACCTCCATATTAATTCCGGAAATTTGAGGAATCCCCGCTTTATATCAAACTTTCTCGGTATTGTTTGTACTTTCATATCTTAGTTTTTCCTACTACTTTGTTTTAAAGCCTTATTTTCAATTAATGATTACATTACATTACACTTTTATTTATCGAAAAGTTCGAACAAATTTAGCTGGGAATTTATGAAAAGAACTAAAAATGATGTTGTGAAAAACTGAATCAAGTGCCTAATTTCGGACATTTTTAAAACATATATGACAAAGCAAAAATTTTTTGACATCTTGTGCTAATTTCGAATGTTTATCGATAATATTAGAAAATAGAAAAAAGACAATGTAATGTTGATACTATGAATTTGAAATTTCCCAACAATCATAAAAGTATCGGGCGGTTATCGTTCTTAAATAACGATTGAGAGGATATAAAATTTTGTAAAATAATAAACATAAAAGAATCAAAAAAGGTTCCATTGAACGTGATGTTTCTAGAAAATATATAATTTTACATTTCGGTACCAATAAAAGTATAATAAAGCTGCAATCCCTCAAATAAGAAAAAGGAAGTCCATCATAAAATATTAAATTCTTTTAACTAAATACCGACATCGATAGAACGAACCTAGCCGTATACTAAAAATAATTATGGGAATTTTTGCAAACTCTGAAACGTGTATTTTTGAATATGAAATTTTGTAAAATAATAAACATAAGAGGATCAAAAAAGGTTCCATTGAATGTGATGTTCCTCGAAAATAAATAATTTTACATTTCGGCACCAATAAAAGTATAATAAAGCTGCAAACCCTCAAATAAGAAAAAGGAAGTCCATCATAAAACATTAAATTCTTTCAAACTCTGAAATGTGTATTTTTGAAAAAAATATACAACACTTTTATTAAGGACTATTGAGAAATAGCATTACTTGATAGTAATAAGAATACTTTTATTATTGATTTATTGACAATTAACTTGATTTGATATGGACATATTGGACAGCAGATCATGTGTATAGGGTGAGTTACATGTTATAATTCAGTTGTTTCTAGTGCACAAATTCAGAGTTTATTCATAATACGGTGTATACCAAAATTAATTAAACAAATGAAACATATGAATCACATTTTTGAATTTTACACGGAAACTGAAATCAACTCTGAGAAAAGTTTCATTTACCATCAAGTTTAAAAACAAAGAATTAAGAAATTTTTACCAATAGAACAAAAAAATCACGAGAGGACACAGTTAATTACAGAGTACCTTATATCAGAGACAACAAGAGAAGAGTCCTCAATTGATTCACAAGAAAAATTAAAAGAAATCGAAAGATTTTTTTGTTGTTATTAAACAGATCTGTATTTTATTTATCTAATAATAACTATTTTGTACTACAATCGAAATAATGTATTTTAATATTAATATCTATATATATATTTTTATATGAAAAAACGTGACCAATAATTGCGTCGACCTACAAAGATGGCCGACATGCTGTCTAGACAGACAAGGGTCAACGAACTTTTTGATGCTATATTTTAGATTATCGTTTGTTTAACGTTTATAAGTAAATCAATGATTTACACAATTTCAAATTAACTGAAGAAAATGATAAATTTTAATTACTTTGAAAATATTGAAAAAAATTGATAAAATCTAAGCTTTCGATAAAATGTAATATACTGAAATCGTTCATTTTCCAGGAAACTTTAATTGGACAAATCTCGTTAATTTTTACATAAAGAGAATTATATCTTACCTATATCAATAAGAAAATAGTTTTCACTTCACCATCGAAAATAAAATTACACGAAATTTTACGAATAGAAAATTTAGCATCAAATATGTCTGCCCGAATTTGTAATACTGTCAAAGATTTATTATCTAAATAATTAAATGCATTGTTTAAAGCTTGTGACGTGAACATTCACAGTGCGCAAGTCAAAAACAAGTCTAGACATTCACAAAGAATTCAAAAGGGCTTAACTAACTTGATGATGTAATGTTTTGATATATTAAATAATAAGTAATTAAATATTACCGATATATAAAAGAAAATAGTTTTCACTCCATAATCTGAGACCAAATGACAAGAAATATTTTAGGTAGTAAATTTAAAATCAAATAAATAAGACAAAAAATCACTCACCACTTCACAAATGAGGAAATCACCATCTTGGTAGTTGGGAATTTTCCGGGTATCCATAATTTTCACCACACAATATTGTATTAAAACACGGGAAATTCTTTATCGGATTATTGTAAACACGCCACAAACTCGAACATCAAAGAAAAACAAATCATTTTTAATGTTTATTTTCAATCCGTTTCACGAAAATTTTAAAATAAAAACTATTTTCTATCGATATACTGAACATTTTCAGTTTCCAATAAAAATTTTCAACATTAGTCACATTTTTAAAACTAGAAATCGAAAGATTTTTTTGTCGTTATTAAACAGATCCGGTATCTCTGTATTTTATTTATCTAATAATAACTATTTTGTACTACAATCGAAATAAGGTATTTTAATATTAATATCTATATATATTTTTATATGAAAAAACACATTACAGTTGAAAAGATTTGACGTGCACAATAATTGCGTGGACCTACAAAGATGGCCGACATGCTGTCCAGACTGACAAGGATAAACGAACTTTTTGATGCTATATTTTAGATTATCGTTTGTTTAATGTCTATAAGTAAATTAATGATTCACACAATTTCAAATTATCTGAAGAATATGCTTAATTTTAATTAGTTTGAAAATATTAAAAAAATAATAATAAAACCTTAGGATTCCATAAAATGTAATACACTGAAATCGTTCCCAATTGGACAAATCTCGTTAATTTTTACATAAGGAGAATTATATCTTACCTATATCAATAAGAAAATAGTTTTCACTTCACAATCGAAAACAAAATTACACGAAATTTTACGAAAAGAAAATTTAGCATCAAATATGTCTGCCCGAATTTGTAATACTGTCAAAGTTTCATTATCTAAATAATTAAAGGCATTGTTTAAAGCTTGTGACTTCCGCATTCACAGTGCGCAAGTCAAAAACGAGTCTAGACATTCACAAAGAATTCGAAAGGGGTCAATGAACTTGAAGATGTAAAGTTTGATTTATTAAATAATAAGTAATTAAATAATACATATTTTGTTATATAATTTCCATATTGAATAAAATAGTGTTTTCAAAGATAAAATAAATAAAGCAATATGAAGCAAGATATATTTTTAATAATATTTCTAAGAAAGTTTTAAATAATTAGTGATAATAGATATAATACATACAATAAAACATGGCATAGATTTAATTATTACAATTCACAATAACTTAATATTATTAAATGGCTATATAAGTGGAGGTTATGGGCAGCAAATAATAGTAATTTCCTTTTGGGAATCTGTATACTTTTAATGTTTTACGACATACCTTCGTTTTTCGAATTAGTACTTAAATTAGTGATTACAGGTAGATGGAATTTTTTATATAAATTAAGGATCGTAGAATTTGAAACAATGTTACTGAAATTTATTTCAAGTTCCAAAAAATTAGCTGCATATGTATAAAGATCAAATCAAAACATTTTTGTTAACTTGATATCGAGAATTCTGTGATTTTAAAACTTCCCATAATGTAGGGTGGTCCTCATCCCCAAATTACATAAACGATATCAAAAAAGATTCTATTGAACGTTATATTTCCTATGAATATCAAAAATCAATTCGAAATGTAAAGTAAATAAAAAATTCTTCAAATAAAAACAAAGGCAAGTAAGAAGGACCAGCAAGTGTAATGTTTCGGAGTTCCCAGTAATAAACCCTCAATATATATTGTATTATTTTAATTAATTATCGAGAATACTAGAAATTTCTCATAGTGTAAGGTGGTCCTTAACTCCAAATTATATAAAACAATTAGAGAGGATCGTAGTGAACGTTATTTTTCCTTACGCCATATCAAAGTTTTTGAATTAGTAATTTTATTATTGATTACAGGTAGGCATATGAAAATGTTCATTAATTGAGGAACGTAGAATTTAAAACAATGTTATTAAGATTTATTTCAAGTTCCAAAAATATCTGCATATGTACAAAGTACAAAACAAAAAATTTTTGTTATCTTGATATCGAGATTTCTGTAATTTTAAAATTTTCAGTTCCTATAGTGTAGGGTGGTCCTCATCCCCAAATATCAGAAAAGATTCTGTTGAACGTTATATTTCCTATGAATATCAAAAATAAATTCCAAATGTGAAGTAAATAAGAAATTCTTCCAACAAAGATGAAGGCATCTAAGAAGGGGCATGGTCAATTTTGTCAATTTTCATTATCTGTATTAAACCCTCAACATGTATAGTTATTTTGGCATTATTCCAGTATGTATCTAGAATACTGTGATTTTAAACTTTCCCATATTTGGAGTGGTTGTCATCCCCAAATTAGACAAACATTCACAAAGAATTATGCCCAACATTATTTCATATATATATAAAAAATATATTCCAAATGTTAGGTAAACAAGAAAACAAAAACAAAGGCATCCAAGAAGGGTCTGCTCGTTCATTTTTCGTTATCAGTATTAAACCCTCGATATAATGTAAACAAACGATTCCACAAACAGATAAAAAGGGTTCCAAAACTGCACTGCACGTGTTGTTTTTCAAATATATTATACCTCTTGTAAATTCTCGATAACCAATGTAGAAAAATCAATAAAGGATACTTTCAACAAAAAAAAGGGTCTAATAATGGTCCGTAAAATATATCTAAAATAAACACACCAGACCTTACATTCAAAATATACATTAACACGTGTGGAGAGAATGATCCTAAATATTGAAAGATGACACTAAACACTGATCAGTAACTGTAAAATTCAAATATAAATTAATCTTATATACACAGCGTAATTGAACGTATTTACTAAACTAAGACGATATAACCAATTTGCATAGATTCAGTTTTATTTTAACAAATTATATAACAAAATAATTATACGGCATTTTCGTTATTTGCTTGAGATAAATAAGGATAGAACATCTATTATGGATATGTGGAAATTAAAAATCGTTGCCAACCTTTGAAGAAAAATCGCCCCTTGTTTTGATAACTTTTGGTTGGTCAGACTCCTCGTCAAAAATAAGATAAATATAACCATGAAAACATAATTTCCATAGGTTTATAGTCCAGAAAAGAAAATATAAGATAAAAACTAGACAAGTTTCTCATCACCTTTGTGAAACAAGTGTCAATGATAAACAATTTTTAAGTAAATAACTGCTATGAATAATTACACCTATAATGTTTTTTATTGACAAAAAATTAGCTTCTCATTGAACAAATTATTTTATCAATTTTATAACAAATAGTATAAAATATACGATGACTGGAAACGAAAAGCATATATGTCCTTTACTTAAGAACCCAGAAAATTATAATCCTGACACTTTGGACTTGGTGGATAATTTACATGCCAGAGGTTATTGGTTATCTTGTTTGGAGCAGATGGTGAAAAAATTTGTGAACAAAGCCCAATATTTAAATCCGCAAGATCCGAGAGCTACAGAAAAAGCGGAAATATGTTATCAAGAATTTCATAACCTTGTTGAACAAGTTGCAGCAGATCCTAGGTATATTGTCATTTCTATAATAATTATATAATTACGATAAACTTTTCTAATTTTATAGTTATCTAAAGCCATTAAGCGTCCGTACCCTACTTGAATTTAACGAAGACAATCTAAGATCAAATAATTTCAAAGATGCTTGGCAACAACAAAAAGAATCTGAAACTTTAAATGCTTTAAGTCAATTGAAATCTAGAATTGCCCACATAGATGCTATAGAAGACTTTGAGGAAAGGTGGCAAGAAATCGTACAAGGTGTTTTAGCTGGTAATGTATTCGATTGGGGGGCACAAATTGTTCGAGATATTTTAGAAAATTCCAAAAGTTTTGGTTTTGAAGAAGCCGTGAAAACAATACAAAAACGACCTTGGTTTGTCGATAAATTTGAGGATTTTGTTAAAAAATTAAAGGTAATATATCACTATAACATTATTGTATTTGTAATACTATAGAAAAAATATTTCATTAAAAGAATATAATGTTTGAATAAATTTTTGTTTTCAGATAACTCCTTATAGAACTTGTGTAATTTTCGTAGATAATTCAGGAGTGGACTTTATATTAGGCATTCTCCCATTAACCAGGGCGCTTCTATTACAAGGATCAAAAGTGATATTGACCGCTAATAGTTATCCAGCATTGAACGATGTCACTTTTCAAGAACTCAATTTATATTGTCAGAAAGCCGCAGAATATTGCTCAATATTAAAAGATAGCTTAAAAAATAAACAATTGATTGCTGTTGAAAATGGACAAAAAGGACCTTGTTTGAATTTAGCAGATTTATCTGCTGGTAAGTAAATATATAAGCCACTTCCTCACAGGGCCTTAAATGTGTCTAAACAGTGAGGCAAACAAATACTTCACGATCATTTTATCATTTTTACTCGTACTTCGCTTTGGGAAAATTTATGAATCCTTAAGAACCCATATAATAGTTGATGATTTTTTTTTCCAGAACTTTGCAAATCAATGGAATCAGCAGATCTAGTGATAATAGAGGGTATGGGCCGAGCAGTTCACACCAATTTATATACAAAATTAACTGTAGATTGTCTTAAATTGGCAGTACTTAAAAATGAATGGCTAGCACAAAATATGGGAGCTGAACAATTTTCAGTTATTTGTGATTTTGATTCGGTTAATTAAGTTGTAATATATGGCGGTATAATATGTACCTGATGTATAAAAATATACTTTTTAACAAGTACTATATTTTTCTCTTTCTTTCGCCAAACGTCCATGTCATATGAAATATGATTAGTATTAAAATGATTTTCCCAAATAAAGGGCATAAGTAAGGTGACCAAACGTCACAGTCCCAATTTAGCGTGTCACGTGTCAAAGTCCTCAACATTCCTGTGAGGAAAGCCAAATATCCCACTTTGATTCAAATTTTGATATGAAAAAATACTCATTGATTTATTATATATAGCTAAAATCAGTTTTATGATAGCATTAAAGTTAGTAAAAGCTATTCACTCTTGTAAAATATTTTTTCCAAGTTTTTTATTTGTAACTCAATTTTTCCGCTAATATCAATAAAATAACTAGTGAATTGATAGTATATCCTTTGTGGGTATGATTACAACCCCTTCTGCTACATTATAAAGTACTTTTCAGACCAAACCTCTGCTTGATGTCTCCCTTTGGTGTTTAAAAATGATGATATGCCAAACACAAAAGAATTCGCAAAAGTATAAAAATACCATAAGAAATAATTATTTGAAGGTTATCTAAATGAACATGTGGTGCGATATTCTATTATCTAATTATCATTGCAAAAATAACTGAATTCTATACAGTGATTATCAATCGATCGTCAGTTAATTGTTAAAGTTGGAATTGTAAGTAAGATCGTACTTTTTTACAAGTAATCTTAATGCGTGATATTCTATTGTTGTTTTATGCTACAAATTTTTCAAGTGGATATACTTACATCATATTGCGTAATGAATTTGCTGATTAGATATATAGATAACGAAGATATTTTGTAAGTATTTCATTTTATAGTATTTTATCAACAATACAGAAAATGAGATTGCTATACAGGTCCGGTATAACACAAGTTTAGGTATATGAACGAATAAAAATAATACAAATGAATGGTGATGAAGTTATTCATACAATAATATATCAAATCGAGCGTCCAAAACTTTCGATATTACTGCTAGTACAAATCCAAAGATACAATGGTCAAATGGCCAAAGTTTCATCATAAGGCAATAGGCGTCCTATTTTATTTGAGCAAATTATTAACAACATTATGTATTTTATATTCGAATTACTAATGTCCTGGTAATAACTAGAGTTTTAGGTGAGATATTTCGCACAGTGCGGTTACAAAAAAATGAATTACGAAAATGGCGAATATGATTAATGTCACTTGTCAGCGAACAGTTGCGAATCACTTGAGATGTTTTGATTTTTGACATTAATTGTCTGTTCTTGGAAATAAAACGAGTTTATTCAATTTTAATATATATAGAAAAATATATACGTATAATAGATGGAAAAATTGGAAAATAAAAATTCGAGTGATGACAGAAAATGTAATATTTAGTAGCATGAGAATAATTTGCAATCGAACTATACATTTAACGTTTCCATTTGAAATGAATTTGAACTAAAGGAGGCTAAATACTTCTCTTTGTAGAAGATGAAGTATTCAAAATTCATAAAATATAGGAGAAACAATTCTTGATAAGAAGTAGAATGTTTAATATATGAATAAGCAATTATGAAGGAAACCACAGTAGGTTGGAAATTAATGAACTTTCAAAAAATAATGGCTTCAATGTGTCCCATAATAGAGTCGTGAATAGTGAGGTAATGGAAAAACAAATAGCAAAATCATTGGCAAATATGTACAGAATTTAATAATTTTAATATAACAAATGCACCTAATCCAACTAAATCATTGAAAATGGAAAGATTCCTAGAGTTACTGCCCAATGAAAATACTAAGAACTATAACCTGTAAGTAAAAAGTTGAAAATTTAATTATCGGCATCATTAACAAAGATTTATATGTATAATAGTCTATGTTTTAAAAACTAATGTCATTAATATCTAATACCACACGAGTTGTTACCCTTAACATGTACATACATTATCTTAATATGTAATCGTAATGGTATTATTCAAATTTCATAAGTACCCGATTCAATAGATGAATTGCTGAAAATGATAACCTTGATTATAAAGTAATTTTAAATATCTTACAATTTGATTAACCAATCTTTCAACATAATCTATTTCAAAATATTTATCTTTTCAAATCTCAGTAGCAAATTCAATTAATAGTATCTATTCCTTAAATGTACTTAGTTTGAATAAGTTAATTAAAGGTATGAGGTGAAAACACAGCAGTGGACAACATTATAATTAAAATAAATAGGTAATATGCCCATAAAATGTTTCTACAGAAAATATTATATTTTAATATTTATCATTGATGAGGATAAAATAAATTTATTTTTAAAAATAAGCTGGGTGGATATGCCTTCTGTTTGTCATTATACCAGAGCTACATAGTGGCACATGTGTATTGTAAACATTGCACAGCATGTTAACTAGTTTACTTTTTAATTAATTTAATTAGTAAATGAAAAGGATAAGGCCCCGTTGAAGATGTAATGAAAATGATCTAAACAAAAAGTACAAAATATTAATTTGTTTAACATACTATGTACCTGTAATATACTAAAGAGTACATGGCAAAGAAATATAAGAAATCGTGATAAAACTTTTAAACATAGGAATTTTACTGAACCCTTGGTAATACTCATATTGAACACACTGTTTACTGCTACGACTACATCAATACTCACTATTAGATGCCTATCGCGTGTTTCCATAACCAAGTTATCATCTTCAGACACTAAAGGTAAATTAAAACTAAGTCGACATCTTTTCTGAAAAACAATTCCGGTGGGAAAACCACTTTGGTAGTGGTTATATTTATAGAATGTGGATATGAAATTTCCCGCCGAGGTAGTTTTCCTGCTGGAACTGTTCCAGATCAACTTAGTAAGTTTCAGTTTATCCAAAAGCGTGATAATTGTGAGTTTGGAGATGGTGGCAAGAGTAAATAGTGTGTTTAGTAAAATAAAAACAGGAAGTGTATCTTGTATATTAATATTTACACATAGAACACGTTCCTGATAGAGGCAGTATCCCATAAAACTTGAAAGGTTGATAGAATTTTTTTAATTAGTGGTTTTAATGAAGTACTGTAATATATGCATCATTTTAATTAATTGTCTTTATACTTTTTAATACAACATATATCTTTGTTTACATTAGTCACTTTGTGGCATGTAGTATAAATGAGGTCGCAGTTTCGTGCTGAAACAAAGAAGAAAAAAGGTCAACAAATGGATAACTAACTTTATTTATAGAACCATTCAAAGGATCGAAGTTTTTTGAAGTGTTTTGAAATTAAATAAGATTCCAAATATTTTGCACAATCTTAACAAATTTGTTGCTTTGTTTCATATTAAAATATGTTTGTAAAATAAATAACAGCTATATAATATCTCAATAATCTCAACAAGAGCCCACATATTGTTTTATTATGACGTCAGTCACTATCTACTCATTTCAAATACCATTGTTAGAAAGAAAAAAAAACACTTAAATACATAGAACTGCATATGGAAAATTATTCTGTATGTTTCTTTTAATACTATTTTGATTTTGATTTGAAAGTTTTAGAATAGTATAAAAAATTATGTATAAATGCAGTTTTTTATTATTGTAATAGGAATATAAGGTTCAATTTTTTTGGATCTCATTGAAGTGGAAGCATATTCATTGGTACATGTGATTAGATTCATCACTGGAGTAAATTCGGTATTCTAAACATAAAAAAAGTACATAAAGGGTTGTTCATAGTATTTTATCATCATAATTTTCTATTGTTTTTTGTATTCCAGAATTTAATATTATGGAAGAATTTAAATTGAATCAAAAACAGAAAAAACCTCATCCTTTGAAAAGGGTGAATTTGTTTTCAAGGTTGTTTTTCTGGTAAGTTTTATATAATGCTCATTTGTTCTTGTGAACATCAATAATTTTTTTAGTTGGTTTCCTGGATTTCTATCGAAAGGATTTAGAAGAGATCTTGACGAAAATGATATGTATTTAACTGGAAACTCACAAAAATCCGATTTTTTGGGAGAGCGACTGGATGCTGTGTGGAAAAAGGAATTATTAAAGGACAAACCATCTTTAGTATGGGCTATGTTCAGTGTCTTTAAGCTAGAACTATTATATTTTGGAATTTTCAACGCATTTTCTGATTTTATCAAGTGAGTAAATTATGAATATTAGTTAATGTCATTTTTTACAATAAAAACACAATAAATCTTTAATAGTATACTGAATTACTACTTTACTAACATACAATGATTATTAAAAAAATTATTTTTTTTTAGAATAGCCCAACCAATGCTAATATCGAGATTAATAGGTTACTTTCAACCAGGATCGAAGCAAAATAATCCATGGGAAATATACGTCAACGCGTTTTTAATAATTTTGGCATCTCTGATTCAAGTAACATCAGTCCACAATTACCAAATGCGCGTGATGCGACTGGGTATGAAAATTCGAGTGGCATCCTGTGCTTTAATATATAGAAAAGCATTGAAATTGAGCAAAACAGCATTGGTGGAAACTACTATAGGACAAATGGTTAATTTGTTATCGAACGATGTGGGAAGATTTGATTTTTCAGTTCAACACATACACAACCTGTGGCTGGCACCCTGCGAAACGATTATTGTTATGATTCTATTATATTTTTACGTGGGGGTTACTGGTTTAGTTGGATGTGTTTTCCTTTTATCTTTTTTGCCATTCCAAAGTAGGTAATCTATAAATTCATCACTTCATTTCGTTACTCCATTAGTTTTCTTTTGTGGTACATTTGAACTATTAAAAAAAAAAGAACTGATATTTTCATAATTCAATTTTTAGTGTACATGGCTAAATTAACGTCAAGATACCGATTGAAAACCGCAATACGAACAGATGAAAGAGTAAGATTGATGAATGAAATTATAAGTGGTATCCAAGTGATAAAAATGTATACTTGGGAGAAACCATTCGCTAAACTAATTGAATTTGTAAGGAGGTAAGTTGAATGTATCGAAAAGAATTATATTCTCGAATTGATTTTAGAGATCTCACCGATACTTATAATATATAGAACAAAAAAATGTAGTTGAAGAATAGACCGGAGGCTGTTTACATCACTAGATATGTTTAAGAGCATGGAATATATTTGAACGAAAGGAAGCGCGAATCTATAGATTTTTCGGTAATCATTAATAAAATATTTTGATGTTTTTAGCCACAGTCGTCCTTGATAATCATTGAACAACTATATAAATTAGTTATTGTGTCGACATTATACTATATAGCAATTTGTTTTCAATCAATTTTTAAAGTGAAAATTATTTAGAAATTCTTTCTTCATTTAATTAACATTTTCAGTTTAAAAAGATTTCTTCATAACCCTAAATTACAATACAGTCCTGGAATTAACAATTAAAAAATAATTTTTAAACATCTTGGAGTATGATGTCAAATTTTAGGAATAAATATATAGACAGCTTTTAATCCAATCCGATGAAACATATATTACAATGTGGGATCTGAAAAACATTTTGTTTTAATTATAAAAAAATGTTTCCATGCAACCACCTTTTTTTCCTAGAAACTGATAAGAATGTGTCAACTTTCATATTATTGTCTAATTATTATTAAAAAAAATTAAGGAATAGAATTTGAATAATAAATAACTTAGATTCAATTTTTAACACTACAGAAAATAAAAAAAAAACTATCCCACGATGAGATTATACAGAGCCTTTAAAGCCTTTTTTTCTTTTTGTTTGTTCCAGGAAGGAAATTGCCGAAATCAAACGTACTTCGATGATCAGAGGAATATTGATGTCATTTAATTTGACCATGAGTAGAACCGCAGTATATTTATGTATCTTAACTTATGTTCTAACAGGAAATTCGTTAAACGCATCGTACGCATTTACAGTTACTTCATTTTACGCATTTTTACGAGTAGCTGTAACTCAACAATTTCCACAGGCAATTACTCAACTCGCCGAAACATTGGTTTCTATGTCTAGAATTCAAAAGTTTTTGTTGTACGATCAATTAGAAAATGCGGAGGATAATAAAAAAATTAATGGCGTAATTTCAACTAACCCATTATCGAAAAAGGAAACGAGAATCAAATTGAAAAATGTTTGCGCCAAATGGGTGAAATCCATGCCGGATAATATATTAGAAGGCGTTACGTTCGAAGCTAAATCGAATCAACTTATAGCGATCGTGGGTCCGGTAGGTGGAGGAAAATCAACGCTTCTACATGTGATTTTAAAAGAATTGTTGATTACCTCGGGTAGCATTGATATCGAAGGTACCATTTCGTACGCATCTCAAGAACCTTGGATATTCGGCAGTAGTATCAGACAAAATATAATATTCGGTCAAAAATACGACGAATCAAGATACGCGGAGGTTTTGCGGGTATGCTCCTTAGAAAGGGATCTATCTTTGTTTCCTCACGCCGATAGAACGTTGGTTGGAGAAAGAGGTGCGATGTTGAGTGGCGGACAAAGAGCTAGAATTAATTTAGCTAGAGCCATTTATAGAGATGCGGATATTTATTTGTTGGACGATCCTCTGTCGGCGGTAGACGCTCGAGTCGGTAAAGAATTATACAATAAATGTCTTAAAGAATATTTGAAAAATAAATGCGTCATTTTAATAACTCATCAATTGCAATATTTACGTAACGCGGATTGTATATATGTATTGGAAGACGGTAAAGTTAAAGCTTCCGGTACATATAACACTTTAAAAAATTCCGATAGCGCTTTTACGAAACTCTTGGAATCTTCGAAAGAAGATGAAAAGAAGGAGAATCCTAGTAGATTATCGAGAGCGGATTCAGTAGAGTCCGAAGGAGAAATCGCGGAATCAGAAATTATTGAACAAAAAAGAGAAGAACGTGCTTCCGGTACGGTATCAAAACGAGTTTATCTCAATTATTTCAAAGCTGGTGGACATTGGATAAAAACCGTAGCGCTATTTTCCGCTTTCGTTGCCGCGCAAGCTCTCGGCAATTCCGCCGATATATTCCTTACGACTTGGTAAGTTTTATAATGTTGTTGTATTTATTAATTTTTTTTCTATTCATAATTCTAGGGTAAATTTAGAACAATGGAGGGTGGAGAAAAACAATTCCATTGAAAACGAAGACAAAATGTTCTGGGATAAAATACTAAACGAACATAATACAATCGTAATTTATAGTTGTCTCATCATATTCACCATAATATTAGCGGTAACTAGGTCGATATGTTTCTTCAGATTCTGCTTGGCAGCTTCTACAGGATTTCACAATTTGATGTTTATTAAAATTGTCAATTCCCCGATGCAATTTTTCAATACCAATCCCTCTGGAAGAATTCTTAATCGGTTTTCTAAAGATATCGGTGCGTTGGATGAAACTCTACCTATATGTTTAGTAGATACAGTGGGGGTAAGCGAAAATTTTTTTGAAAATAATGACTATTCATATGTATGATAACAAAAGTATAAAGTAAATATAAGTCCGCTCAGGTTATAAAAATACTCTATTTATTTCTACTTCAATTTTTGTTTTTTAGATTGGTTTGATTGTAACAGGGACGACTTTAACAATAACTTCTGTCAACCCGTGGATTCTTATACCGACAATTGTAGTTGTTATTATTTTCTATTTCATAAGATATGCGTTTTTAGCATCCAGTAGAGATATTAAACGTGTAGAAGCTGTTAGTAAGTATTTTCAAATAAATAATTCATAACTACGCGGTTGAAATAATTCCATTCGTCAGTTTATATTTGTCGACAATGACAATTTTGCTTGAGTTTAAATATCAATCTTCAATAATAGCCTAACAAAAATAATAATATAGTTTATATTGAAATAAATATCGAAATGTCTTTATATTAATAGTATTATTCATTTAGCTCGAAGTCCAGTTTTCACTCATTTGTCCGCTTCTCTAAATGGACTCACAACAATCCGAGCTTTCAAAGCGGAAAAATTGCTCACCAAAGAATTCGATAATTTCCAGGACGCGTATACGTCCGCTTATTACATGTTTTTAACAGCCAATAGAGGATTCGGATTTTGGTTAGACATTCATTGTGTGATGTTTATAGCACTCGTTGTTATCAGCATATTGTTTATACAAAACGGTAAGTTGAAAATTATATCAACTTGAAAATGAAATATGAAATACAAAAAATTTATAAATAATTTCTTTGCTAAGAGTTGTAATTTGTTTTCCAATTTTCTCAGAATCATTCGGTGGAAACGTCGGTTTATCCTTAACTCAAGCGATTACCCTATCCGGTATGTTCCAATGGGGTATGCGTCAATGGAGTGAATTGGAAAATCAAATGACATCAGTAGAAAGGGTTCAAGAATACGGAGATTTACCAACCGAAACAGATAATCATAAAAAAGAAACGCCGACGAATTGGCCGGATTCGGGAAAAATAAAATTCGAAAAAACGTCATTGCGATATTCGCCGGACGGCGATTTCGTTTTGAAAAATCTCAATTTTGAAATACAACCCGGAGAAAAAATCGGCATAGTCGGTCGAACGGGAGCCGGTAAATCGTCGTTAATACAAGCGCTCTTCCGATTAGCTTACATAGAAGGAAATATCTTTATAGATTCTGTAAATACAAAAAACGTCGAATTGAAATGTCTCAGATCAAAATTATCTATTATCCCCCAAGAGCCCGTATTATTTTCTGGAACTCTTAGAAAAAATCTTGATCCTTTTGATGAATACGAAGATGCCGTAAGTTGTTTGTTCATTCAATTACCCCCAACGTTTCGAGTTATACATAATAATGTTTTTCTTCTTTTTAGATTTTATGGAAATCTTTAGAAGAAGTCGAACTGAAACACGCGGTGGACGAATTGCCGTCCGGTTTGGATAGTAAAATGGCCGAAGGAGGTTCGAATTTCAGCGTCGGTCAACGACAATTAGTTTGTTTAGCTAGAGCAGTTTTAAGAAATAATAAAATTCTAGTATTAGACGAAGCTACTGCCAACGTAGATCCATTGACTGATTCAATCCTTCAAACTACTATTAGAAAAAAGTTTTCAAATTGTACAGTATTAACGATAGCCCATAGATTACATACTATTATGGATTCGGATAAAGTTTTGGTTATGGATGCTGGAGAAGTGGCGGAATTTGATCATCCCCACAAACTCTTGAAAAACAAAGGAGTATTTTATACGTTGGTTAAACAGACGGGAAGTTCCATGGCGAATAATTTACAAGCTATAGCCGAAGAAAACTTTTATACTAGACAAGAAGAAAACGTTTCCTCTAAAACGGTTGTACACGAATTAAATAAATGATATTAAGTAAAAATTATTTTCTAAATAACCACCGATTGAGTATAAAAATTTATCTATAAATCGTCGAATAATTCAATCCATAAAAAGTTTATTCGTTTCTTTAAAGCCATTTAAATATATATTTCGTTCAGATCTTCTAACAGTTTGTAAAAATATTCTTAAAATGATTTTTCACGTTGAACTATATTTAGAGTTGATTATTTCTCGACACCAAATTTATAAATATTGATACTATGTATATAAATTTTATTTCTCTATAGTTGATAGGCGCGAATAAAAATGTTAGGTAAAAACAATTTTTATAACATTTTCCAATGTTTTTTTATTCATAAATTTTGAGGGACAACTATTCCAATTGTTTGATTTCTACTGTTAACATCAAAAATGTTTTCCTTAAAAAACATAAAATAATTAGAAAATTAAATAATGTACAACACATATATTTACCTTTTTTGTCATTACTCGAACTGAACGTGTGGTGCGACATTCTCTGTTTAACACAAAAGAATTCGCAAAAGTATAAAAATACCATAGGAAATAATTATTTGAAGGTTATTTCACTGAACATGTGGTTCGATATACTATTATCTAATAAACATTGTAAAAATAACTGAATTATATACAGTGATTATCAATCGATCATAATTTCATTGTTAACTTGAATCCGCAAGTAAGGTCGGTACTTTTTTACACGTAATCTTGAATTGTCGTTTTATGCTACGAATTTTTCAAATGGATATATTTACTTACATCATATTGCGTAATGAATTTGCTGATTAGATATATAGATAATGAAGATATTTTGTAAGTATTTTATTAACAATACAGAAAATTAGATTGCTATACAGGACCGGTATATAAACGAATAAAAATAATAATTATGTATCAAATCTAGCGTCCAAACCTTTCGATATTACTACTAGTACAAATCTAATGAACAAATATATTCTCAATGCCAAAGGTTCATAAGAATACATATGATTGAATTCAAATTTGTATCTACTAATAGGAGTCCGACTTTATTTGGACAAATTATTAACATATTTTTTACATATGTATAGTATAAGTAATAATGTTTCAAAAACTAAAACCTCGATACCTTTAAGATGTTTATACATGCGTTGCAATGTGTAACCGTATTTGATATTCAAATTTCATAAGTACTCGATTCAATAAATGAATTGTTAAAAATGATAACCTTGATTTTAAAATAATTTCAAATATCTTACAATTTGATTAACCAATCTATCAACATAATCTAATTGAAAATATTTATCAATTCAATTAATAGTGTCTATTCTTTAAATGTACATACTTAGTTTGAATAAGTTAATTAAAGGTATGAGGTGAAAACACATAGCCGTGGAAAAAATTGAGGTAAGATATATTGCATAATAGTTTTTTATTTGCATATGAAATATAATTTTGCTAAATTTTTCCATTTATAAATATCGAAAGTTGATCTTTCAAGATAATATTATCTATTGTTAACAGGAAGTACGTACGTTTTCACAAAAGTATTTTAATATTTAACAAAATTGCTTTTATAATGCAAACAATGCTCGTGAACAACTAAATATAATGTCATGTAACTTGTATGGTTGTTGGAGTTTTATTTTAATTAGTGCTTTTAATAAAGAGTCGCGATAGATGCGTCAATTTCCTTAATTATTCAGACTATTTTGTTGACATAATATATTTCGTTATATCTAACGTGGTTTCAGTTTTCTGCTGGAACAAAGAAGAAAAAGAGGTCAGCAAATTATTAACTAATTTTTTTGTTCAAAAGACTTGAGTTTTAGAGTATCACGAATTAGGATAAATATCAGATAATTTGCATAATATTAACAAACCTTGTTATTAAGTATTAAAACAAATTTGTATATTAAATAACAGCTATATAATATCTCAATAATCTCGACAAGAGCTCACGTATTGTTTTATCATGACGTCAGTTACTATCTACTAATCACAAATACCATTGTTAAAAAAAATTAATCATATAAAAGAAAATAAGAGATGAAATTTTAGTCGCAAGTTTGATTTCAATAGTGGTTGTGATTTGGTTTTTAATTTAAAAATCCCATTAATTTTTTCAAAAGTTTTAGTCATTAAGTAGTTTTTACCATTTGTTATAAAGATGTAAGGTCTCTTTTTTTTATATCTCATTCTGGTATTCGATAGAAGAGAAATATTTGGTGCATTCGGTTGTAGAATGCAATAGTGGTTTTTCCATCACCGTAGTAAATTCTATACTCTACATTTTAATACATGTGTATTATTTTATTATGATTTTTTTTGTATTTTAGAATTTAATATTATGGAAGAACTTAAATTGAATCAAAAACAGAAAAAACCTCATCCTTTGAAAAGGGTGAATTTGTTTTCAAGGTTGTTTTTCTGGTAAGTTTTATATAATGTTCATTTGTTCTTGTGAACATCGATATTTTTTTTAGTTGGTTTCCTGGATTTCTATCGAAAGGATTTAGAAGAGATCTTGACGAAAATGATATGTATTTAACTGGAAATTCCCAAAAATCCGATTTTTTGGGCGAACGTCTTAACGCTGCGTGGAAAAAGGAATTATTAAAAGACAAACCATCTTTAGTATGGGCTATGTTCAGTGTCTTTAAGCTAGAACTATTATATTTTGGATTTCTCAACGCTTTTACGGATTTTATCAGGTGAATAGTTTGTGAATATGGAGTAACGTTATTTATTATAGTATACGAAATTTTTGTTTCAGTTTATACATATCTCGAAAATTAAAAGAGTGATAATTGAAAAAATTATTAAATTTTTTTAGAATAGGTCAACCAATGCTCATCTCAAGATTAATAAGTTACTTTCAACCAGGATCGAAGCGAAATAATCCATGGGAGATATACGTCAACGCGTCTTTAATAATTTTGGCATCTCTGACTCAAATAACATCAGTCCACAATTACCAAATGCGCGTGATGCGACTTGGTATGAAAATTCGAGTGGCAGCTTGTGCGTTGATATATAGAAAAGCATTGATATTAAGCAAAACAGCATTGGTGGAAACTACTATAGGACAAATGGTTAATTTGTTATCGAACGATGTGGGAAGATTTGATTTTTCAGTACAACACATACACAACCTGTGGTTGGCACCCTGCGAAACGATTATTGTTATGATTCTATTATATTTTTACGTCGGGGTTACTGGTTTAGTTGGATGTGTTTTCCTTTTATCTTTTTTGCCATTCCAAAGTAGGTAATCTATAAATTCATCACTTCATTTCGTCACTTATTCAATTTTCTCTTGCGGTACATTTGAACTACTCAAAAATAAAGAACTGATATTTTCATAATTCAATTTTTAGTGTACATGGCTAAATTAACGTCAAGATACCGATTGAAAACCGCGATACGAACAGACGAAAGAGTAAGATTGATGAATGAAATTATAAGTGGTATCCAAGTGATAAAAATGTATACTTGGGAGAAACCTTTCTCCAAACTAGTTGAATTTGTGAGGAGGTAAGTTGAATATATATAAAAAGGATTATATTCTCGAATTGATTTTATATTTTTCACCTATACTTATATATAGTAAATAGTAGACAAGTACATAATTGAAGAATAAACTGAAGGCGTGAAATATTTTAGAACAAATGGATTCGCGAACGATAAATTTTTCAGTAATCATTAATGAAATATTTCGATGTTTTAAATATTAAAATTTTTTCAATACTGAATATAAATTCCACGCTATGAACATTTGTTATTATGGGGACTATTTCCTTCGAAAAATGTAAGCCAACCAAAAAGCTGTAATATTTTATGTTTACCTAGCAACGATCAAATTTCAGCGATAATACTGCACTAGTGCAAATTATCGATAATTTGCACTAGTGCCAAATTTTCGTCTAGGATTAATAAACATCATTTGGTTTTAATTTTATATTTTAAGAAAAGGAACAATTATTGTTTATTTTAAATTAAATTTTTCTCAGGAAATAGTCTGCCAAAATGCCCTCTCGTGCATGTCAAATTGTCTCATAATTTCCTCTCGTGCGCATTCGCGCACTCGAGAAAATTAAATTATCGACAATTTGACATGCACTCGGGACATTAATATTGATAATATCCTGATATCAATTCAGGTAAAAAGAACTTCGTGAAGTGATTATTATTTAGAAATCTTGCTTCCCTTTATACTTATCAACATTATATCATATATCAGTTTACCATTATTTTTTTTGATGATAATCCACTTTGTTAAACTATTAGCAATTATAAGATAATTTTGTAAAATCTAGGAGTGGAATGCAGCGTATACTTTATATAATAAACAGATTTTTATTAAATTTGAATATTGAAGATGAAGTTTGAATAAGATAAACTTGAAATATCACTTTCAACACTAGAGCTAATTGAAAAAAAAATTTATATTCCAAGATGAGATTATAAATAGCTTTTAAAGCCTTTTTTTTTCTTTTTATTTGTTCCAGGAAGGAAATTGCCGAAATCAAACGTACTTCGATGATCAGAGGAATATTGATGTCATTTAATTTGACCATGAGTAGAACCGCAGTATATTTATGTATCTTAACTTACGTTCTAACAGGAAATTCGTTAAATGCATCGTACGCATTTACAGTTACTTCATTTTACGCATTTTTACGACTTGTCGTAACTCAGCATTTTCCACAGGCAATTACTCAACTTGCCGAAACATTGGTTTCTATGTCTAGAATTCAAAAGTTTTTGTTGTACGATCAATTAGAAAATGCGGAGGATAATAAAAAATTTAATGGCGTAATTTCAACTAACCCATTATCGAAAAAGGAAACGAGAATCAAATTGAAAAATGTTTGCGCCAAATGGGTGAAATCCATGCCGGATAATATATTAGAAGGCGTTACGTTCGAAGCTAAATCGAATCAACTTATAGCGATCGTGGGTCCGGTAGGTGGAGGAAAATCAACGCTTCTACATGTGATTTTAAAAGAATTGTTGATTACCTCGGGTAGCATTGATATCGAAGGTACCATTTCGTACGCATCTCAAGAACCTTGGATATTCGGCAGTAGTATCAGACAAAATATAATATTCGGTCAAAAATACGACGAATCAAGATACGCGGAGGTTTTGCGGGTATGCTCCTTAGAAAGGGATCTATCTTTGTTTCCTCACGCCGATAGAACGTTGGTTGGAGAAAGAGGTGCGATGTTGAGTGGCGGACAAAGAGCTAGAATTAATTTAGCTAGAGCCATTTATAGAGATGCGGATATTTATTTGTTGGACGATCCTCTGTCGGCGGTAGACGCTCGAGTCGGTAAAGAATTATACAATAAATGTCTTAAAGAACATTTGAAAAATAAATGCGTCATTTTAATAACTCATCAATTGCAATATTTACGTAACGCGGATTGTATATATTTATTGGAAGACGGTAAAGTTAAAGCTTCCGGTACTTATAACACTTTAAAAAATTCCGATAGCGCTTTTACGAAACTCTTGGAATCTTCGAAAGAAGATGAAAAGAAGGAGAATCCTAGTAGGTTATCGAGAGCGGATTCAGTAGAGTCCGAAGGAGAAATCGCGGAATCAGAAATTATTGAACAAAAAAGAGAAGAACGTGCTTCCGGTACGGTATCAAAACGAGTTTATCTCAATTATTTCAAAGCTGGTGGACATTGGATAAAAACCGTAGCGCTATTTTCCGCTTTCGTTGCCGCGCAAGCTCTCGGCAATTCCGCCGATATATTCCTTACGACTTGGTAAGTTTTATAATGTTGTTGTATTTATTAATTTTTTTTCTATTCATAATTCTAGGGTAAATTTAGAACAATGGAGGGTGGAGAAAAACAATTCCATTGAAAACGAAGACAAAATGTTCTGGGATAAAATACTAAACGAACATAATACAATCGTAATTTATAGTTGTCTCATCATATTCACCATAATATTAGCGGTAACTAGGTCGATATGTTTCTTCAGATTCTGCTTGGCAGCTTCTACAGGATTTCACAATTTGATGTTTATTAAAATTGTCAATTCCCCGATGCAATTTTTCAATACCAATCCCTCTGGAAGAATTCTTAATCGGTTTTCTAAAGATATCGGTGCGTTGGATGAAACTCTACCTATATGTTTAGTAGATACAGTGGGGGTAAGCGAAAATTTTTTTGAAAATAATGACTATTCATATGTATGATAACAAAAGTATAAAGTAAATATAAGTCCGCTCAGGTTATAAAAATACTCTATTTATTTCTACTTCAATTTTTGTTTTTTAGATTGGTTTGATTGTAACAGGGACGACTTTAACAATAACTTCTGTCAACCCGTGGATTCTTATACCGACAATTGTAGTTGTTATTATTTTCTATTTCATAAGATATGCGTTTTTAGCATCCAGTAGAGATATTAAACGTGTAGAAGCTGTTAGTAAGTATTTTCAAATAAATAATTCATAACTACGCGGTTGAAATAATTCCATTCGTCAGTTTATATTTGTCGACAATGACAATTTTGCTTGAGTTTAAATATCAATCTTCAATAATAGCCTAACAAAAATAATAATATAGTTTATATTGAAATAAATATCGAAATGTCTTTATATTAATAGTATTATTCATTTAGCTCGAAGTCCAGTTTTCACTCATTTGTCCGCTTCTCTAAATGGACTCACAACAATCCGAGCTTTCAAAGCGGAAAAATTGCTCACCAAAGAATTCGATAATTTCCAGGACGCGTATACGTCCGCTTATTACATGTTTTTAACAGCCAATAGAGGATTCGGATTTTGGTTAGACATTCATTGTGTGATGTTTATAGCACTCGTTGTTATCAGCATATTGTTTATACAAAACGGTAAGTTGAAAATTATATCAACTTGAAAATGAAATATGAAATACAAAAAATTTATAAATAATTTCTTTGCTAAGAGTTGTAATTTGTTTTCCAATTTTCTCAGAATCATTCGGTGGAAACGTCGGTTTATCCTTAACTCAAGCGATTACCCTATCCGGTATGTTCCAATGGGGTATGCGTCAATGGAGTGAATTGGAAAATCAAATGACATCAGTAGAAAGGGTTCAAGAATACGGAGATTTACCGACCGAAACAGATAATCATAAAAAAGAAACGCCGACGAATTGGCCGGATTCGGGAAAAATAAAATTCGAAAAAACGTCATTGCGATATTCGCCGGACGGCGATTTCGTTTTGAAAAATCTCAATTTTGAAATACAACCCGGAGAAAAAATCGGCATAGTCGGTCGAACGGGAGCCGGTAAATCGTCGTTAATACAAGCGCTCTTCCGATTAGCTTACATAGAAGGAAATATCTTTATAGATTCTGTAAATACAAAAAACGTCGAATTGAAATGTCTCAGATCAAAATTATCTATTATCCCCCAAGAGCCCGTATTATTTTCTGGAACTCTTAGAAAAAATCTTGATCCTTTTGATGAATACGAAGATGCCGTAAGTTGTTTGTTCATTCAATTACCCCCAACGTTTCGAGTTATACATAATAATGTTTTTCTTCTTTTTAGATTTTATGGAAATCTTTAGAAGAAGTCGAACTGAAACACGCGGTGGACGAATTGCCGTCCGGTTTGGATAGTAAAATGGCCGAAGGAGGTTCGAATTTCAGCGTCGGTCAACGACAATTAGTTTGTTTAGCTAGAGCAGTTTTAAGAAATAATAAAATTCTAGTATTAGACGAAGCTACTGCCAACGTAGATCCATTGACTGATTCAATCCTTCAAACTACTATTAGAAAAAAGTTTTCAAATTGTACAGTATTAACGATAGCCCATAGATTACATACTATTATGGATTCGGATAAAGTTTTGGTTATGGATGCTGGAGAAGTGGCGGAATTTGATCATCCCCACAAACTCTTGAAAAACAAAGGAGTATTTTATACGTTGGTTAAACAGACGGGAAGTTCCATGGCGAATAATTTACAAGCTATAGCCGAAGAAAACTTTTATTCTAGACAAGAAGAAAACGTTTCTTCTAAAACAGTTGTACACGAATCAAATAAATGATATTAAGTAAAAATTATTTTCTAAATAACCACCGATTGAGCGACTAGCGAATGTAAAAATTTATCCGTATCAACTCCATTTTCAATTAAACCGTGTTTTTTGAAAAAAGAATTCAATTCATAGGAAGCATCTTTAAGTTTATCCGTTTCTATAGAGCCATTTGAACAGATGAATATTTCGTTCAGATCTTCCTGCAATTTGTAGCTAAAAACGTTTTTAAAGTGATTTTTCAAATTGACCAATACTCCTGGTCGGAGCTGGTTATCTCTCAACACCACATTTACAACGAAAATACCTAAAAAAATAGTATCGAATTACTGATTAAATTATATTTGACAATATTGTTATGCAAGAATAAAATTATAAACATAATTTTTTACCTTCATCATCAACGATTTTCACAACATTTTTCAAAGTTTCTTTAGTCATAAACTGTTGTGGAGGGCAACTCATTCCAATCGCATGATTTTTACTATCGACATCAAAAAGAAGAGCATCTAATGTTTTCCCTAAAAAACACAATATAATAAATAAACATTAAAAAAATGAACAAATATTTACCATTTTTTGCCATTTCTCTAATATATACTAAACCATCTTGTATTTCAGCTTTAAGTTTATCATCCTCTTTAAAATTGAACCAATCTACAGCCACTTTAAGCATATCTTTGTCGACATCAACACCACAAATATTAATTTTAGGTAAAAATTTATGCAGAAAGGAACATAAACCACCGCCTCCCAAACCTAAGACCAACAGAAACTAAATTAATCAAATTTTTATAACTTTACAATAAAAATTATATACCTATAACAGTAACATTGGCTTTCGTTTTATTATTACAAGCTAAATAAGTAGCTATCGACATATAAACGTGATGTCTACATGTCAAATGTACCAAATCTACAGTTTCTTTCATAATTCCCTTTCTAGATTTTATTATTCTCAATTTCGCTTCTGATTGTATCACTAATTGGGAACTCATATAAAATAATCGTCTATATTTTTCATTGTTTTCTGTTATGACATCTTCTATCACAAAATCTCCAGATAAATCAGAATGACCCTTGTATCTTACTATTCGATGACCTACATCAGATCCCAATGAAAGAAAAGCTACCTACAAAGTACTTATACTTGAAAAAAATTGGAAAAATTCGAAATAATTATGATGAAATTCAACTTTTTTCTAGAACAAATACACTACCATTTTATTTCTCAAGTTCGATGGCGCTAAATTGCAAACTACGTCTGTAAGTTCTGTTTGGATTGCTTCAAACGATTCATACTTTTGATCTCTATGAAGGGTAATAATCGACAATCTGTTATGTTTCGTGACTTCCACTAATTTCTTCCTTCCATTCGGTGTGGAAAACAACCATTCGACTTCCCTACATGATCAAACATTTTTAATATAATTTAGGAAAAGAAAAATACTATCAAATATTTCATTTTGTTCTTGTATCTAATGGTTTAAGTAACATGTTCATAATTAGAAAAGGAAAATTAATTAAACGAAATTTATTCGAATACATTAGTTTTAAAACACTATTCCATGAGGAATAAGATCATCCGAGATGAAATATTTGAGAATTCAATGATTTTATTACATATTTATATGAGAAACATTCCAACCTTCCTTCTGGCACAATAAATGCTGCATATTGCGAAAAATTTCTTTGAGGGGGAATGTCTACTACATAAACAGTAAATCTAGGTTTAACTGAACCTTGTTCAAACAGATCAAATACTACTTCATTTTTATCAGCAATTGAAGTTCTCTTTAATGATGAGCAAATGAAAGCAGCATTCTGAGCATTCGTAATTTGTGATATAACATCATTGTCGCTGTTACATCTCTGCATTTTATCCATCGGACCTAAATTTATTTCCAACACCTGAAACATAATATTAAATATATAAAATGATTAATTATATCAATTTTTTTTCTACGTACCTTCTGTGTCAACGTTTTGAATTTGGTACAAACAACAATAAAAACAGGAATAGGATTTTGTCCATTATCAGCTGCCTTAATTTCCGCCTCAAAACATCTCACTATTCTAAACATAAAATTGTTTAATGAAAAATACTTTAATAAGAATTGCAAAATGTGCTCTTGAAGCAAAGATATACAGATATATCTTCCACCGATTTTCAATACTCTGCTTATTTCATCAAAATATTTCTTTATTTTTTCTATGGTCTCTTCAGAATCGTCAGGCATTAGAGCATCTAGAGTACCTTTGTCAAGAATCACACTAAATTGTTCATTATCAAAGGTCATGTTCAAGGCATCCATTTGTAAATATTTTAAATTTTCTCTATTTCCTATTTGGGAAAGCAGCTGTCTTATAACTACATCCGATATATCAATATTCGTGATATTCCTAAAAAATATATACATAGCTTTTTCTATTAAATACTTTTGAACAAACTCAAGTAGGTATAGTTAGCCTACCTATAACCCAAATCAAATAAATCCTTGCCTAAAGAAGAATTGCCACATCCGACAATAAGAACACTATCCGGTTTTCTAATATATTTATGAAGATGCAAGGATAATTCATTGTATTCTCCATACCTGAAATAGGAATAATATGATAACTATAAATAAGAAGATGTAGTTCTAAAATATTACCATTCGAATGCTTCATTACCTCTCTTCTTGAAAAATTCATTCCAATAATCCTTTTGGCTAAATTCCTCTTTAGATTTTGGCAACAAGTTCATTTCCAATGCCTTTTAATTAATATGTCTAAAGAGCAAGAAACTGCATTATTTATGTGAATATATTAAAGTTTTCTTTCTCACCTTTCAAATAATATCAAAACTTACTTATAAACATTTGTTTTTCAAATATTTTAAATTTGTAGGTTATATTTATTGAATTAACGTTGTGCACATGCTCGCCCCCTTGTATTTTCGTATCATAATCGATCATTGGTGAATTTATTTTACACATTACAATATGACGACATTATATTTTCATCATAATATTTTATAATGAATTTCAGTAATTATAAATGCAGGTGTTTAAAAATTATCAAACAAATGTTTATTTACAAAACATTAAATAATGTAACAATAAATAATTACTGGTCAAGACTACATTAAACATTATTCTGTAGATTCTTTCAATCGCAATGCTTTTGTTTTACAATTACCATAATTTTTATATAATTAAATCAAGAATTTAGACGCTTTTTCGGTCCACTAATAATTATGGAACATATTCCACGTATTGTTAAACAATTTGCAATTGTACGAAATATGATTATGGTAAAGGAAACAATTAAGTGATTTAAAATGTTATCTCGATAATATAAATAAATCTATCCTATTCTAAACTCAAAGCAACCGACTTGTGCACTTAGATTATATTCAAATTTTCAATTATCATATAAAATTCAATGAAAACGTTACACATGTAGTTCTAAAATAATTTAATCTTAAAAAACACCATCAATATGGATTCGCTAATAAAATGGCTCATAAATATCCTCTCTGGATTTCTATTTTCATTCTCTTTGATTTAAAAGAGATTAGGGCTATCGATTGAAGATAAATTACTTGTTTAAAGGTTGTTATGGTAACTATACAAAGGTGATGCGGGAAGGACAAAGAAAGGATATTTGATGGAAAATAAAGGGAATTGTATTTTAACTTACAAACCAAATTTAATCAGTTTTGTACGTATAATTCAATTCAACTTTGTGACTTTAATGAAGAATATCGAGAATACACCTTGCATAATAGGCATAGGAGAGGCAAGGCTTCGACATTTTGCAATTCGAATTAAGTTATGAAATCGCGTCACTAAATTGTTATCTCAATTTTACAAAGTTTGGGAAAGTGTCTGTCTGAAGAAAATAAGAAAGAATAGATTGGCATAATGTAGATTGCTTTCGTTATTTATCGTATTGGATGTGTTTTTCATTTTATTTTATCAAAAGCGAAAGTTGTTATTCCTCCAAAAATGTTTAATGTGCGCCATTGATTTTTCTTGTTTGTTTCCTTTCGAACTGAAACTAATAAAAGGCGAAACGTCTTTCTTCAACTTCCTATTACAATGGTTTTTCTCTTGTGGAAACAACGCGCAACAAAAGGTAAGATTTATTATTAATTAACTAAATTCCTAATTGAATCGTATATTCTCTAGAGCCCAGGAAAATTGAAAAAAAGTCATCATAATTCGGTGTCCGATTTGTTAATTAAATTAAACAATATTGTATCGAGAATTCAAACCTTGAATTAGAACACATAATTAAAAATTAAATCAATTTAGCAAGTGGTAAAAATATATTATTAATTAATTGAAATTTATATTCCAACTGATAGTTTTGACCGCACTATATAATATAAATTTAAGAATTAATACGATGTCAAAGTTCAATACAATAACACAAATAAACATTCAGATAGAATTCTGAATGATATATATTTAGTTACATAGTTATAAATCAACAAAAGAAAAACGGGAAGATGTCCAATTTGATCGATACTTTTATTGGAAATTTTTGGAAACATTTAAAAGGATTACGCTATAATGACGTGGTTAATTATATGTACCAACCTAGGGATCCCTCTAGTCTAGGCGTAATCAGATTTTTATTCGGTAAGTTAAAAGTTATTTTTCTTGCTTCAATCGAACAATTATTTCATAAAGTTGACGGATTATATTAAATAGTTCGCATTTCAACTAAGTTTCCAACGACTAATAAAAATTAACTTGAGAAAATACGTACTTTTATTAATTAATACCGAATTTATATTTATGTTTTGTCTGTAAAAAATATTTTAGGTTTGTTAATGCTGTTTGATTTAACGGAAGAAAGAGGGGGATCTGATATCGATATAAGATGGGGAAATCCGATGGATTGTCACTTTCCGCTTTTTCCCATGTTGAAAAATCCTGGTTTTCAATTTATTGGTATTCTATATTTTATTATGTGGTTAGGTAAGAATATGTATAATGTCACCGTATGATTGTGAACATCGTTAGTTTATAATCACTCTAGCGATATTATAAACTGACGAATAATTGTGAACTGCAACCAACAATTTACAATTATACGTTTATTTCTCGATAGTTTATAATTTATCAACATCAGATCGTCAAATTGTGAACTGTTCGCTGATTGGTTGAACGTGCAGTATTAAGCGCCGCTAACTTTGGCGGTCATTTTCTAGTCACTGAATGTAAACAAACAAATGTTCTTGTGAATTTCAATAAGTGTTTTATATATGTTTTAAATAGTAATCACGCAAATAAATATGATATTATGAATGTTGGTAACCAAAAGGTTTTAATAATAAAAAGAAAACAGATCTCAGAGCCAGTAGTACAAATAATTCCATAGAAGCATATTACCAAATAATACTCGACGCACATATTGCTACAGGTCATGGACGACGAGACAAAATTATTCACGCCTTGAGAAATAAATATGTGGTACCAATATTTGCGATAACAATATTTTTTAACCTGTGTAAGACATGTCTTTCAAAGAAAAGCTTTCCTAAAACAGGGATTGTCGTAAAGCCGTTGATTTCTGACGACTTTAATCTAAGAGGTCATATAGATCTGGTGGACTTTTAAATATTTCCAGATGGAGAGTACAAATGGTTACTGCAGTATCAGGATCACTTGACAAAATTTTGCTTTTTGCAACCATTGTGACAGTCAAGATTCTTGAGATATTTTTAGAAGTTGGCTATCCACATATTCTTCAAAGTGATAATGGACGTGAGTTTACTGCATGTGTATTAAAAGAAATCATAATTTGACGGATGATAAAACCGGACATATTATGAACCCCGCATGTTATTTCGCAATTTGACGATTCGACATTGATAGATTATAAACTTTCGAGAAATAAACGTAAAATTGTAAATGGTTGATTGCAGTTCACAATTATTCGTCAGTTTATAATATCGCGAGAGTTATTATAAACTAACGATGTTCACAATCATACGGTGACATATACACGATGTAAAAATAATGTTTACGAAAATATTAACACTTTATATGATAACCATTCAGTATAACGGACTAGTAGTTTTAACAAAATCTAAATGTATTATTATTACAGGTGCTTTTGGAATTATGATAGGATACAAATTTAGAATGAGTACTTTCCTATATGGTATTCCTTATTGGTATATCTTTCTTTTGGATAAATCATATTGGAATAATCACAGTTACCTTTTTGGAATTATCGTTATATTATTGATGGGATCATCGGCTAATGTATTTTTGTAAGTTTAACCTTCTTACGTATAAAATTATTATTTGATAATAATTTTATCCCAATTTCAGTTCTTTAGATAGTTACCTGAATAAGTCGGTTAAGAATAAACAAGTTCCATACTGGAATTATTTCATACTTAAATTTCAGTTTTTTTTACTTTATTTTTTGGCCGGTTTGAAGAAAACTGATATGGAATGGCTCGAAGGTTATTCTATGGGTCATATAGGAGAACATTGGGTTTTTTCACCATTAAGGTAAGTTAATATATATATATATATATATATATATATATATATATATATATATATATATGAAAAGATTCCATGTTTTATGTTTTTTTTAGGTATTTCATAGATACAGAAAAAATCGATTACTTTATTGTTCATTGGTGCGGATTTATATTGGATATTACAATAGGATTTTGGTTGCTAATCGACTTGACGCGACCGATTGCGATGGTATTTTGTGCGACTTTTCACCTGATGAATTCCCGATTATTCAGTATAGGTTACTAGCAATAAAACAAATTAATCCTCTTTGAAAAGAAAACAACAAAATAATTGAAACATTATATTCTTATAGTTTCAATTTTCAGGTATGTTTCCGTACGTTTGTATAGCAACTATGCCTCTATTTTGTGAAGAAAACTGGCCCAAGAAAATTTTGTCATTGTTAATAAAAACAAATAAAAAACCTCGAAATACGAACGACTTTAAAGAAAATAAAATCAAAACGGAGTTACATATCAAATGGCGACATAAACTAGTAGTAGGACTCTTATTAACCCATTGTACACTGCAGGTTTTTTTACCATACTCTCATTTCATTACTAAAGTGAGCATATTATAAAAAAAATTCATGTTTTTAAGTAGAAATAAGAAAATTTTATTAATCTATTTTAGGGATATAATAACTGGACTAACGGCATTTACGGTTATTCGTGGGATATGATGATCCATTCGTGGAATACGGTTCTCGTCGTCGTGAAAGTAATAGATAACGAAGGAGGCCAAGAGATATTTGTAAAGCCTAACGCTTTCACTAAGAACGATAGATGGAGCAAACACGCCGATATGTGTGTGCAATATGCACATTGTCTCAAAAACAATTTGTTGTCTCTACAAAACAGTATGTAAAACAATCTTGAAATAACTATTTAACTATTTGGAATAACTATTTTATTGAAATTTGATAGACAACATTGAATTAACTTTATCTCATATCTCACATTGTTTGTAGATATGCCAACAAATAAATCAACTCCAATATTATCTTCGAACATTTCTATTTATATAGACGTTTGGTGTTCCTTAAATAATAGATTCAAACAGAGGATGTACCACCCAACGTACGATTTACTTAAATCAAATTGGTCGCCATTTCAACCTGTAGAATGGTTACTTCCACTATTGACAGAATACAACAATTTTAGAAAACAAATGAACGAAATTAGCAAACAAGTGTTTTCTTGGTCTAATAATAGTGATCTTTTGTTTATAGCCGATTTTCCGGGTGAGCTAATTCAACTTTTATTCGCGTCACATAATTATGAATATTGTTAATTCTTTAAGGTTTCCACCTGGAAAATTACATAGGAGACGAATTGGATAACGTTACTTTAACCGTTCTCGAAGGTGAAGTAGCCTACGAAATTGAAGATCAAAATAATGAACAGTCGTTAGGATTGACCCTAAAAAAGAACGAAAGTATAATTGTCGAAGTAGAATCTTTTCACCGAGTCCATACAATTAGTAACACGCCATCTTGTTACATGTACACTTTTCAAAGAAAAGAAAATAGTTTGGAATACGACGATAATCGGCAACAAAGTTTTTTTTATTCTCCTTTTCCTCTAATTGAAGATGTACCGGAAAGAATCAGCACATTCTTGAGGATGTGGAAACTCATCGGATATTCTTTTCGGAATGTTCTAATTGGTAAAACGAACGATTTCAATTTTTCGGAAATATAATTATCCAAAGGGATTTCAAGATGCTAGGTGTTTTGCAGAAGGTAAACGTTTTGTTTGTATAACAAATAAAACAATCTGCTGCTCTTGAACTGCTTACAATCTGATTGTGAATTTCTTGAAGAAAGTCAATAAAAATGAAGTCTGCTTATAATAGAGTCGATTCATTATTGGAATTATTATTGTAATCATATAAAAATAATTATCAAAATTCCAGTTTAACAAGGTTAAATAAATATCGAATAACATTCATCATCACAATATATTTTATTAGAAAATAGTATTTACAATAAACTAAGTAAAAGATAACATTATATACAATACTATTTCAGAGTGTAACATTTAGGTTGGTAGGAAAATATTTATTAAAAAAATAAAATCAAGTCTATTTACAGTTTCATTTATACCTTAAATAAATACATACTATAAATATATATACACACACACAAAAAAATGTGTAGTCTACAAAATATAAAAGTAGAAATGTCCAATTATATTTTTGTGTATTCAAAAAAATAGAAATAATATGATTTTCTCGTTAGTTATATGAGGGTTGCTATTTAAGTTTTAGGATATGGCAGCACTGATGTGATTATGTCAAATCTGACGTTGTTTACAGATTAATATTGCATGAACATTTGACTGTCAAAATGATTTGTTAGCATTTGATACCGCATAATTTGACAATTCGTGTCGATTGGATCTATGCATATGAACCGCCGTATAGTCCTTGTTTAAGACCCAACGATTTCTTCTTATTCCTGAAGATCGAAAATAAATTGCGAAGTCAACGTTTTCAAATCACATATTTCGGATGCAAAGGTGTATTGATCTAAATGGAGAATACTTTAGAGCCATATGTTGTTTTTATTTAACTAAATTAAAAGTTGAGTAGCAACCTTCGTACTATTAAAACACCTGAAAATGTAATTGGCCATCTGGTATTCAAAACATAGATGAATAACTCGAAAAGAATTATGTAAATTACAATTGTAGGATTGGGAAAAAAGAGATTCATGGGAAAGTATAAAAAGTTCATAATACATCAATTTTTCGAATATAAGTTATTCTCTACGTTTTTGTTTTAAATTTTATTCCACAACAATGTACTCAACGATAAGAAGAAACTTACTAACTGGCAATATATTCGAAATAAAAATTATTACGTTAAATACTAATTACTAATTATTCCAAAAATATATAAGATTTCAAATACCAGTTCGAAACAATCAACAATTAGATTAAATAACTAATAAAAAAAAAAACAAAACCGATGGATAGAACAGTAATTCAACAATAAATCACAGATTATTCAACTACAATATAAATAGAGTCTAAAACATTCTCGCATTATTAATTTATATTAAAATCAAGTTAAAAATAGATTTTTGAATGAACAAATTCTTACTTTATAACATTTAGAAGTAATTTGACTGGTCGTAGAAATATGTTTAACAATATATACCCGTTGTTGAAGTAGCTAGTGGATAATTTACTCTAATACTCATTCACGGTCTGATATTAATTAAAAGCGGCGTTTTTGAACGATAACAAACCCCACATAAAGTATTTCGTGACACATTTCGAATCAATAATTAGGGTTTACACCTCTAGATTACTTCAATTTCGTAGAACAGATAACACCATGCAAATACGGTCAATCTGCGACCTATAATGACCATTGTATCGGTTTAATTATTTTTTTTATATTGGACCCTATACCGAATAAATGTACATTTTCTTTCTTGCTATTCTTATTTTAATTTTACGGTTCAGAAGATTTTTATGTTATATATTCTATCAATTCGAGTTTATTCCCAGCGATAACTATTTTTCAAATTCTTTCTTTTACAAAACAGTTAGCACTAAATACATATACTTAGTCTAAATATAAGTGAACTGTAATGTCCTAAATTATTTGGGACAATTACATTTATATTCCCTGTATATTTCGTCGATAAAAAAATTATCCACTTTCTTTGTGCATCTCCAATATAGCCGCTTTTCAATTTTTTTTTTCTTAAGCGGCGATGTACACTTTGCATTATATAAAATGTTCATTATGAATCTCACTTTCAATAAAAGCGAGTTTTTAATTTCTTTCGGAAATCGTACCCAATTGAGTACTTCTTATTTCATCGAACTTTTCATCGTCGGAACCAAAACTCGTCGCCAACGGATTCAAAGTGATATTAGGTCGTGTTCGAGCCGGACCTTCGAGAAAGAACGTCTCCATGGAACCTTTTCCTTTCACGTTAATTGTACCCCGACATTTCGTTGGATAACCTTTCGCTTGAAGAATTTGATTCACTTCTTTTGTAATCTGAAAAAAAAATATATTGACACTCTGGGGTTTTAATACCTTCTAGTAGTCTTTAAATTCACCATATATAGTATAAATTATATCAAATGGATAAGGGAAAATCATTTTTTGCGCTTACTTGAATTTTATCTTGAATTCCAGTACTATCCATTCTGCTGGCTACGTTGACGGCGTTACCCCAAATATCGTATTGCGGTTTACGAGCTCCAATCACTCCGGCAACTACCGGTCCGACGTTGATGCCGATTCTAATCCTGAAGTGATTGAAAGAATGCTCATTGACCTCTTCAAGTAATTCCTTTAATCGAAGAGCATAATCGGCCATTGCCGTTACGTGTTTAAATTCCAACATATCGCACGTATTTTGAGTTAAACCTAAAAGGAGAAAAATTTTACGGAATCGATCATTGGAATCAATTTTTGTTTACCTGAGGCTGCCATATATGTGGCTCCAGTCGATTTGATTTTTTCGATGTATTTAAACGATTCTTCTGATAATAATTCATCAAAGTCCGCTATTATTTCATTGAGTAATCGTAGACATTCGACTCCTTCGTTGTTACCTTCTAATTCTACGTAGAATTCGGAAAAATTCGGTATCGAAGCAAACATAATGCAAACAAAATCGCATTGTTCGTGGTAGAGTTCCTATTATTATTAAATACAACAATTTCGATAAATTTTTAACAAACAATATTTGGATTTATCTTATACTCACGTCGTTATTTTTGTCGCTGTTCAAAAAATGTTCGGCCACGTGTACGGGTAAAATATTGGCCAAAAGCTTTCTGTTGTATGCTTCCAAGTGTTCCATGTCTTCCTTTTCCTCTGAAATAAATCGTTTCGAAATATTTATACATTTCAATTAGGTATTATTATCTATCCACCGAGTTCTACTAATTTAAATAGTGAATACAATTTACTGAAACGTCTCTGAAGAAGATAATATCGTTATCGAAACTTTAGATAGAGAAAAAAATGTGCAGTCAAAATGGTACATTTTGTAAATATTGATGATAAAATTATGGTAATTACCTGTAGCTTGCAATTTCCATACAAAATCTAATCTGTATGTAGCTTCGGTTTGTTGCCCATGTATAATTAGAGCTAGAACAAACCCTCCCAAAACTATAACGTTCATATAATGATGAGTAAATGTATTCTCGCTGAAATAATAATCAAGTACATAGTTTAGATATTATAATATGAAAAAGAAGAAAAAAATTAATTTGAAAAATATTCTGTATTTCTTAATTTTATAAAAGATACTTGTTGGCAAACCCTGTACCACATGTTAATTTTCAAGATCTTTTATTTTATTGCTTTTTTTTAATAAAAAAGCGTTTCAAGTATATGGTACAATAAAAGTATATCTAGCACAAGTAACTACGTAGTATTTCTTAGTAAACTCTCAATTCATTAGACGTCCTGTATATTTTTTGAGGTTGGAAATAATTCAATTACTTGCTAAATCAATTACATATAATTCGAATGCGTAATTACAAAATAATTTACTTACTTGTTTTTGTAGATGCACATAATTGATTCCAAAGATTTATTGTAGAGTATATAGGCGACAAGAAATCCAGCCATTCCCCCCAACAAAACGATTGTCTTTAATAATGAAATTAAAATTTGGTAGACGGCACAAGCAATCATCGACACCATTACGAGTAGCAATAAATACTAAGAAATTAAAAAAAAAAATGAAAATCAACTTTTGTTCTGCATACTCTATATTATACCGTTCATACTCACATCTATTAAATAATATTGTTTGCAGCCTTTGTTCTCATTAGAATAATTGAGCGAATAATTGGTACAGTTTGATCCACCAAAGGTAGAATTCAGACATTGTATTTCAAACGATAATGAAAACTGGAAATAGATAATGAAATAACTAATATCGATAAATGAAAGACGATTACATACCATTTGAAATAAAACTAAACCGTATATACAAACAGCCATTACGAAACAGAAAACTTGAGCGACATTCCTGTTTTTGTGTATAGTTTTCGAAATAAGAAATAACGTTGAAAATCTTTTCTAAAAAATAAATATATAAAAATAATTATGAATATAATAAAAACATTATAAAAAAAATAACGACTTACCCGTTGTTTTATGTTATCTATGTATACCAACAGGGGTATGCACACTAAGAAAAATAATACTGGAATTGAACACAGCAATGCGGTATCATTTCTGAAAATATATACACTAAGGCATCAGATATTTAATGTAAAAAATAACTCACCTTTGAAATACTACTAACTGAACTATTAAAATAGTTATAAAACAAAATGTCGAACAAAAAAAATACATAGTAAGCATTCGATCCTTTTCAAGTACATACTGAAATAAAAATTAGAATATAAAAATTGAATATCGTAAAATAAAATATACATAAATACCTTAGATTCTTTTATCGGATCTCTAAAGTTGAGTAGTAAAGTACGACAATGTTCAGTTCTCAACCTATCGATACTTCTTGCATCGATGGCTTTCATTAAATACTCATTTACTTCATCTTCGGGATTTTTCTCCCTTTCCACTGATTCACCAAAACCAAGTCTATAAAAATTATCACTTACACACTTTCTATCTAAACTAACAATATAACTCACTTTGAAGGGTGACCATGTTGAGAACCGTGTCCCATAATTCTCATTTCTTTAGCAATATTTCCGTTCATCGGATGATTTTGATAAGGAACGGAAGAATCCTGGAACGAAAAAATAAATATATTTCATTAAAAAAACTTACACATTCATCCAGTATATATATATATATATATATATATATATATATATATATATATATATATATATATATAATATAAATAAACTTACACCTCTGTATGGTGGTGCTACTATGAGATACGTATCAATATTGTGATCTTTTAAATACGAATTTCGATCACCTCCATGTCCTGCTTCAACTATATAATCGTTACCGAGGCATTTTAACGTTTCTTTAGTGATGTGAACTCTCCTAAAAAACATACAAGCACAAATTTCATCAATAAACTATATTTATATGTATTTACCCAGGAATTCCTCCGCTTTCCATGTAATTAGCTAAAGTAACATCATTCGACCAAACATCGAATTGCCATTTTCGCAAACCAAGAACTCCACAATGAACCCGACCAGTATGAATACCCACTCTCATGTTCACGTTAACATTCATAACACCCCTTACTAATCTGTAATAAATAAATCGAAATGGTCAAAGTTTATAATAATTATAATTCCCTTATATGAAATAAATAAAAAGTAAATTAATTTTGTAGTCAAATTGATAATAAGTACCTTTTAGTTTATAAATAACGATAACTATTAAATAATTTCAATGGGACACGCTGTATAGTAAATATTTAAAAGTAGTTGAAAAAAAATTTATTATTAATATCATGATACACATTTTACTTAATGATTAATACTTGAAACAATTCATAAAAATGAAGTTGATAAATATATACATTTGATATAAAATAAATTTTTAATTATTTGAAATTGGTAAAAAAAACAAATAAATATTCATAAATAATTCAATCTTCATATTTATAAGATGTTTTAGTAGGCAACTTAATTTACATTAACTTTAGAAGGTAGGCAACTTAATATACATTAACTTTAGAAAGTAGGCAACTTAATATACATTAACTTTAGAAGGTGGGCAACTTAATATACATTAACTTTAGAAAGTAGGCAACTCAATATACATTAACTTTTGTTTACATGTATCGATTTATAGATTTATATGTATTTTTATATTCAAAGTTAAAAATATTTGATAATAATAGCAATGTAAATAAAACATAATCATATTGTAGGACTTCTGAATAAAGGGATAAATTGAACACTCGCTTCCTGTACTTAATTGGTGAACTTTTTTATAAACTACTTACGCTATAGCATCTATCATATCCAATCCCATTTCTACTGTACAGTGAGCGTGATCGGGTCGAGCTTCCGGAAGGCCGGAAACACAATAATAACAATCTCCCAGAAGTTTAATTCTTAAACAATGATGTTCTGCCGCCAAACGATCAAATCTAAATCATTAATTTGGTTAAGATTAAAATTATTATATCAAAATTATTTTTGAAGAAAAGAAACATGTTTCTGGACTCGTGGTAATTTCTACGTTTGGCAACACCGGAAGTAAATATTTTTTTATACAGTCAGTCCCTGTTTGATTGTATCTTTTTTTTTTAAATCCCTCGAATCGAACGCTAAATTTTTATAAAAAAAATAATAATCGTCATTTGGGTCATGAAATTGTATAAAAAGGGATTTATGAATTATATTACAAAACAACCGTCGCCTCATCACTCTCAGATTCGACAAGAACTACAACATGATACACTTAATCTCCTTTTTCGTGAAAATTTGTAAGAGTTCTTTTGAACGATAGGATTATTGACGATTACAGTAGCTTCGACCTCTTCCACATCCGGAATATCCTTCCGCCGGATATCCTCTTTATTTGATATGTCATTTAGGGGAAGATGAGGCGAAAAGTTCCGTTTAATTTTCTCCAAACGTAATTTGTGCTCAATCTATCTCACATTTAAGCCGATATATATAGTAAAAAAAAGTGATTTAATCAAAATTTTGTATTATTTTATCGCAAAGACATTTGAGGGTTGTTTATACACATGCATCGTGTATTAAGACGGGCGCGCGCACCATTTATTAAAATTTTCCGCTTCCGCGGCGCCTTCGCCATTTATTCAACCTGTGCCGCCATCAATTTGATTTTTTTCACGATACGGATGTTAATTTTTATAAATCGAAAGTTTTTTTGTCTATTTTTATTCTTAATTAAAGTTGAAAGTTGAAACTTACCGTGCGAATAATTCGTTTAAAATTCGAACCAGCTCCTCTGCAGTACATTGATCAGAAAGAGTTGTAAACCCGCATATGTCTGCGAATAAAATGCTGCAACGGACGAAATATAAAAAGAAAAGAGTGAAAAAAACCTCTTTGTTATATAATTAGATTCAGTGAAAGAATATGGTGTTTGATGGAGATACGAAGATCTCGGAAATCATTTTATTGTTCAAAAACATTGAGACAAGAATTTTAATAATACAAGTAAGACGAGAGAAACTTCAATTTCACGATAAAGAGAAAAAAAAAGTGTCAAGTTGAAATATTCTGAGTATATAATAACAGGTAGGAGCGAGTGGGACAAATACTTTGTATTCAATAACGGATAGGTGCGAGCGGGACAAATACTGAGTATATAATGACAGGTAGGATCGAGTGGGGAAAATATACGAAAAAGTAAAATTCAATGCCGATTGAAATAAAGTACCCACCTTACATTTTCGTGTTTTTGTATATAAATTTTATGAAATTGCTCCTGTTTGGGTTGCCCTGCAATATCGGCTTTCATTTCCATAGCCACGTGACGAGGTAATACTGATAATAACAATCTCTCCTTAAAAAAAAAGAGTTTTTAAAATAGTTTTTGCTGCAGTTAATTATAAGAAATGGTATCTCACTTGTTGTTGATTTTCCCTTTGGATTTTAAGTCTCGCTTCGATACACTGTCTCGTTTCTAAAAATGCTTTTCTCTGGGCTACTTCCCTGGGATAATGAGTACAAATACCGGCGACGTTGGCGCATAAAAATATTATCAAACAGCTGATAATCTACATACAAAAATATATAAATGTTTGGAAATAGTTTTAATTGTAATGAAAAGAATAGAACACCCACAGTTTCTTTACCGAATAAACATTAAAAACATTCACCAACCCTTGAAAACAGACCCTATTATTGTCTATCTAGAGAAATTAAATCATGAAATTGTTAATTGTATTAGAGCGCTTACTTCTGTTGGACCGATCACCTTCCCTACATATATCAATAAAATAATTTCGGTGATCGCTAAAATTACTCCGGACAAAAGGGCGTCTTTGAGTCTGTTTGGCATCAAAGCGTACGTTAAATACGTACATGAAAGCGCGAAAGAAGATCCCAAAAGTGGTCGTTTATCGTCAAAGTAAAAAGATATCAATATCTGAAATAAAATAAAAAATAATACAAATCGATATATTACGAAACGTTGATAATTATAAACTTACCTCTAACGTGAGAAAAGTAACGAGTATAAAATAAGAAATTATTATCAAGTAGACTTCGTTCATCGCCGGTCTTGATACTACGTTAAGCAAAACTGAAATTATAAATGTATTGACAAAAAAAATTGAAATGAAGAATCGATTTTAAAATCGAGTATAATTATAATTATCGTCATTTTTGGATATTACATACCCCCGTAAATAGCTACACAGCACGCCGAAGTGCACATAAGCACAAGTAGTTTATCGTAAGGTACTAAATCCGGTCCTGTCGTATGCGTATCTAATTGACGGGGCATCGCGAAGTCCGTTAGAGAGATCATGAAGAGTAAAACGCATAAAGTTAAAAGAAGAGTTATCAAATTAGTCATATTGCTCTGGTTCATCTTTAAAAAATATCTTTGGTAGAGCATTTCAACCTGCAAGTGCAATAAATAACGTTGAACATTTATTCAACAATTACATATGAAAATGATAAATTCCACTGCATTTTTAATATATAGCAACTCTCATTTACAATCTTATTAATCACGAGAATATAACAAATAAAAAACAAAAGCAGTTTTCTTTTTTGGTTGAACCTGTATTACATAAAACTACCCCGTGACGAAAAATAAAAAGAAACGCGTCCCTAAATTGGGGTCGTTGCTGGTAACTTAACGAGTATTAAGTACGCCAATTAAATATAGTCTAAGAAAAAAAATTCAACCCTTAAATTTAAATAAAAAAACCATTCTTTGTTGGTAATAATGCATTATCTAACCGATGACTGACAATTTATTCGGTAGATGCGTACCCATCTGGAAAACCCATTAAAAACGCCCAAAAGCCCTTACTGCCACTCTCAGATCTTAGAAAATAAAAAGCAACAAACAATTTTATCATTCACGAGACACGATCTTTTAAATTGAGTTTGCAGAAACACTACACGGACTTTTCACTTCAATCGAAAAACCTTTTCGAGTATACCGTGGAAAATGGGAAAAGAAAAATTGCATCCGTACCTGTTCATTTTTGAATTGATGAGTACTACACACTTTTTTAATAAGTCTTCGTAATTTGGAAAAAACGTCATTCGATTGTCGCGTTTGATTGTGTGTCACCAAAAGTTCCGCTTCAACTTCTTGGCCATCTAAATCGGGGCTAGAATTCGGTACGGAATCATTTTCTTTATTAAGAGGTGATCTTGGTACCGTTCCAACCTGGAAATTTGATTTGTTTTTAAAAACGGCATATTTTAAAAACAAATCCAATCAAAAGAACGAGACTGCCTGAACAATTTTTGAATATTATAGTTAATAAAATATGAATCAACATTCAATTCTCATATTAGCTTTGGTGATATGAAACAAAACATTTCCAACTTGTTTTATTGGAACGAAATAAATTTATTATGAATTTTTGTATTTGCATTTCGATTTCAAGTGAAAAAAACTTTTTTAATTCGTATTTTGTTTATTACAGCTTTCATTCGTCTTGCTACTCGATATTCTCTGGTAAGACGTGGACTTCTAGTTGACACTCTGTTTGTAAGCTTATTCGGATATTACGAGCAGCCTAAAATACCAGTGATGCGATAATTTTTGTGGGGTTTATATTTTCCAGGCGCACAATTCATTTGATTTATGACGTGTCAAAAAAAGTTTCGAAACATTTTTTTATCTTTTATTATATTCTGAACAGATATATTTTTTTTGCTTATACAATTCAACACAAAATGAAGCAGATAAAATGATGGAAAGGATCCGAAATGTCTAATTCGAGATAATAATTCGGGAAAGGTTCAAGCGGTTATATTCAATTTATTAAGGTTGAGCTGATCCGGCCGCAATCGACTCTTAGGGTGAATACTGTTTCCGAAACAGATGAATACGTTCATTTAATATGAAAATCCACACCCCTTTGAATCCGTCTAGGTTGCCGCTACGAAATTCTCGGGCGCGGTTTCACGCCGATCGGAAAACGGTATGGATCAAACTTTTTCTTATTCTATATAATATAGCAAATGAGGGGTTAATTTAGAATTTCAGCGCAACATTTACGACTAAACTGAACACACTTTTAATAAAGTATTTGTTTCATATAAATAATGCGTTTTGAGACTTACGGCAATCAGACTAGACGACATACTGCCCTTATCTTTCGATCCGAAATGTTCGATAACTTGCCAATTACTTTTCCTTGTTGATTCTGTACAGGAAGATGGTAATAGGGGACTTGTGTTTGCAGTCGATGATGGAGTTGAAACCGATCCACTCGTACCCCCGCCATCTCCAACGTCAACGTTCAATTTCGGATTACTTTTTAAACTCGTCCATTTTCTTGTACATCCTTTTCGATTCGACGCCGATTCCTGAGACAAAAAACAAATCAAATCTCAATGAAGAATAGCTCATATACCACCAAGGGGACGTCCTTACTTTTGAAGTGCTTCAACTTATATGTAACATATATCGATTGTCGTAAATACAATCACTTACATCTTTGTATACGATTTTGAAAATAAAAAAAAAATTAGACCTATATGACGGAACATACTTAAGAAACTTTGAATTGATTCGCAATAAAAAGTTTTAGTAAAATATTGTGCTCAGCTCAAATATTATTAATGGTTTGATTGACTTATTGATATTATTTTTTATATATCGTATCGAGCAGAAGAGTTAAATACATACCAGGTGTTGTTAATTAATGGCATTTACAACTAATTACGTACAAAACTATTTTTTTGTTGTTTATTTTCGAAAGTTTTCAACGATTCAAACCATTTATTGATGATAGAATTATTATTCCATTCAAGATTCATTTGTAATCTCATACTAACAAGTCATTAATAGATTAATAGACAGAATGAACTTTATTAAATAAAATTTGATATTAGAATCAGATTTGTTTTCGATATTTTTATTTATTTTCTATTTTTCTACTATTTATCTGTTAATTTAGCATTGACCTTAAAATCTCGTTCATATTTTCATTTCGACTAAACAAAATAACAAAAACAGATATTCATTACATGAATCCAATTAATTCTTAATCTAGTAATAGCCGTATACAATATACACATACTAAAAATAGTTTTCTCTCAACTAAATAAAACAAACAGATACTTGATCTCGTAAACCTAATTGGTTCGTAATTTATTTAGAAGAAAAAGGTAATATCCGTAGCAATTATTGTGATGTTTTTTTATTAGTAAATAGTAATTGATCCATGGAGTTACAAACAGGTCCTTAATACATTTATTTATTACAAAATACTGTCGGAATACGTATAAAATAGACCAAAAATTAAGAAATAATTAAAAGTCAAAAAAAAAAAAAAATTTATTGTGTGAAATTTTCGTTAGAAGAAAATACTATTCATCCATCAAATTTTTCATATCTGAAAGCTTCTTAATATCATTTGTTATCGTCTTATATTTCTTATATTTCATTAATTATATACTCTAAAGAAGTTTATTTGTGTTCCGTCGAGTTGAATTCATCGAGAGCCATTGAATCACATAATTATTTAGGAGTGGAAATAATAATCCTTTGCGAATATTTTTTGTCCTAAAGATCCTTCGATCTCGAAAAGATTTGATAATAAATAAATAATGCAATTCTTTCCTGTTTTTCTAATGTATAACGCTACAAACATTCCGCGTCCTGTAACAAGTTTATTAGATATTTTCCGTATTCGATTACCATTAAACTTGTACTCGATTGCATGTAAACATAATATTTGAGAATATTAATCAGGTGCCAGCCAGTCTTTTATATATCGACGACAACCTTATTGAAATTATTTCTAAAGGTTGCTTCAGTTCACTACCATTTTGCACAAATTGAACATCTTTTTTTTTATATTACCTTTGCAACGTTATATACAATTTTGAATTTGGGTTTCTTGAGATGCTACGCTTGCGTAGGTGTTTAAAGAGGTTTCGGTATTGATTAATACAGCATGCCATATATTTAAATTTGTCTATGCAAAAAGGTCCTTGACAATCGAAATGACGCAATTGTTATTTAATTATTTATCTTTATCGAATTTACCGCGAACTTCTTAATTTACAATTAAATATTGAACAAATTTGTTTAAAAACACGGGTTGGTCAAATATAAGTCTACTGATTATTCTAATCTTTTACTTTACTTAAAATGATTCAATTGTATAAATAATCCATCGAGAATAAATCGTAAGCGGGCTAAATAATTTAAAGTATTTATAGGAACGTGCCGACTTTTTTATAATTTCATAATTAGAATCGAATAAAACTTTGTAATATTGTAGAAACTTTTTGTTACACATCGCCATTTGATATAAAATTAATCGACTATTAATTACTTGTTTAGATTTTAATCTTCGCATATTTAGGACGGTAATTTCTAAAACAATGATAAATTACGAAAAGCTCGATATCTAAAATGAAAGAAATTTTCGGATATACTTTAATCAGCCTAACAATATGTTGTAAAATCATTCCAAACGTACTTTCTCGTCGAATTTATTTACGGAATCAAGTAAATTAATCTGCGATAACGTTGTTACGTGTTGTTTGGTCAGATATCGGATTAGCAAATATATCGATCTTTAATTTTTGATAAAATTAATTGATTCTCAATATCTATGACTCTCTGCAACAACATATCAGCATTTATTTGAAATTTCTATGAAAATATCGTTGGAGAATCTCTTACCCGAATAAATTAATCATTATCGACAATGAATTTATATTGATAGGTACCAGCACAACATTTTTTTTGTCCCATTTAAATATTTTAAAAATTTCTATTGTTTAGATACGTTCGTACATATTATATGAAACGAATTTCGTCACAGTTGAGTCAGTGTTCGATGTATATGTAAATTGCGAACATAAAACGTATATAAGGGCGGTGAACTGAAATAAGACTCAAAGTAAAGCTTTCCAAAAGGAAACTGAAGCCATGTAAAATATTAAAACCAACGTATTTGTGGAAATTTGCTTCTTTATCTCGCTATTTTTGTTTTTTTCCTTTGTTAACGAGTGACCTAATATTGTTATTTTACTTTGATATTTTGGTAAAAACTTGAAACAAAAAAAAGACATTTAGGTTTATTTAGTGACAGATAGATTTTTAAAGTAATAAGGTGAATGGGAAAAAATGGAGAAAAGAACACAGAAATCGCGAAAGTTGTAAAAAAAATAATTCAACAAAACAGACGTGCCAACTATGGTCAACTAAGTGTACTTTGGAGTAATGCAGTGGGTAGGCGGCTTCCAATATCCACATGTCACTTAGAGGCTCAAAAATTAGGATTTCGGACATACAAGGCGTTAGTTTAATGCATAAATTTCTAAATTTAAATTTTCTATACATAGGCCAAGGAAAAGCCATTATTGAGTCAAATCCAAAAGAAAAATAGACTTAAATGGGCCAAAGAGCATAAAAATTGGAATTTTGAACAGTGGAGCTTGTATACATTAGAGTGATGAGTCTCGTTTTGAAGTTTGCGTGGGTGACGATCGAAGTAGCTTTTCATCCAGATTGTTTGAAGCGGAAAGTAAAATTTCCGGCTTCTGTGATGGTGTGGGACTCGATATCTGCAAGAGGAGTAGTACTGAAAAGTATTTTACTCCCGAATACTGCCAGAATTTGATAAACACCATGCCTCAAAGAATTACGGCTGTTTAAGCTTTCCTGAGATTATATTTGGTTTTTGTTTTTGTTTTGGTTTGTAATTATAACATATGTTAAGACTTGCAACTCCTATAAAAGTATCTAAAATGTGTATAGAAAATATAAAGTGCTCGAAACGAAACAATTTGCCGATTTTTAATAGCTGAAAAAGCAATAATTTTTTTCAATCGGGCCAACTGAAATGGGACGGGGCTCGTATATATATATATATATAACTATTATCCAACCAGAATCGAAATTGCTATTTTATTGATATCATTTATGAATTGACGCGGCCATTATCGCGCGAAAACTTGTATGTTATCAATAGACAACAAAGGATTTCGCTTTCTCGATGTCATAGTTGCTGTCGCCCTTTAGCTTCGTTCGTTCCACCGTTTGAATCGCTTGTTAACAAAGATAAATCGATACATTAAATTTAATATACTCGTAGTCAATCAATAACTCATTTTCCCATTGGTTGACATTAAATTTTTAGTGTTTTATCTCTTAATTGTCAGTTTTGTAAAATAATTTATTTCAATATTTCCTAAAAGTAAAAAGGTTTTCGAACTGCAAGTAATACCTAAAACCAGGTACAATTTTAAATATAGAATACACCCTACATACCTAAAATATTAAGTTGATAAACATCATTAATAATCATCGTAACTGGATTTTTGTTTATGTATTGACAATTATTTGTAGCATTTACCTAATTATTGTTTAATTCATTATAAATAAACGTTCTTTCGTATATGTTATAGATTTTCAATTTTATAGAATGTTTTTGGTAAAAGACTACTTCTCGTGAAACAGTTGAAATTGTTAAATTGAATGAAAACTGAAAGGGATTTACTCTGAACCGACTTTGGGGCGTAACAGGATTTTCGTCGTGTAACTAAAGGTTAATTAGAAAATTTCCACATTGTTTCAAAATTTTTATAAAATGATGAATGATAATTTGAGGTAATTATCACTAGATACGTTTGAAATAACTCCAATTGTTTCATGGCAAACCAAAAGAATATTTTTGTATAAAATTCCATCAGGTAAATTTATTATTTAACGAGTAACTATCTATTTATAAGTACTACACATTTCAATTATCACTAAATATTATTATATTGATGGTTATTACGTAACAATAAATATAATTATATTTGTAGGAGCGAATTAAATCAATTTTACGTAGTTGTTATATATTATCTCGACGTCTTTATTAAAATTTTATCAATTATATTGTTTACTACCGTATAATAAATGAGTTGAGCTGAAGTTCATATTCAAAAGATTCTCACTTTAAAATTAATCAAACTTCACAGCCATTTGAGGTATTCATTTTTCAGTCATTCCAAAATTCAGCCATCACGAAAAATACTTTTGTGATAATACGAAGTTTTGTGATATTTCTAGCTTCGCAATGAAAAATAATCGGATCGTCAACGACGAGTTTATATGGTTTATTTAAATTTCGGCTTTTATATTTATTCAATCAACTTCGAATTAAGCCCGCAGATTCAATCGACATTTTAAAGTTAATTTACATAACAATTAGTCGATTGTGGATTTTTACTAAATACTGTTTAGCAGTAAATAAATAAGATTTAAAATAATTCCGTTGAATTTCTAGTAAACAATTTAATTATTACAACATAGATTATTCAAAATATCTATATTTTCATGTATTCTGTTCAATTTTTTGTTATGATTTCTACCCTTTATGCTGTGCTTTCTTTCTCTACTTTATTTTTTATAAAAATTCTCTTTCTTTGTTGCGTTTTTTCATTCTTTATTTCATCAATTCTCTGAATAATGATTATTGTTTTGTTTCACTATTTTCAAACGAAGAATCTCGAGTCTTAAACGTTGTTCTTAAAATTAGAAACGATGAAAATGTTACATAAAGTTTTATCACAATTTTGCACGATGTGTAAATTTCGGTTGTTGACTGTTGACTGTTTATGTCAATTACGTTCAAATTGAGCGAATTATCCATTAATTGGCAATGCACGGTAAATTCAATGCTCCTCAGAATAGCTTGTTGAGGTTTTGGACCACATCTAGATAGTGTGTATTAGATTTTATCGATTTATATATACGTATTCAAAGAAAATAACAGACGTTTCGCGATATTCGACGTAAACCTAATAGGATTAGAATGAAATATGTATTTCTAGTATCAATTGACCACAATATCATTCAAAATAATAAGCTAGTTAAATTAAATTAAGACCTATTTTCGATGGGACCAAAAACGACCTAATAACAGATATCCAAGATTTCACGACAAGTACATATTTACTTGAATAATTTTTATGAATTGAATGAGAAAATGATCGTGGATTCGATTCAGACTCGGAAATAAACGGATACGGAACATCTTGATTTGACCTAATAAAAATAACGCGATCTACGAAATCGTTGAACTGAGTAACAATCGGAGTCGTATTTAATATAAATTGAGCTGGAATAGGAAAATATTGGATAAATATACTCGATATTCCACAAAAGATTAACAATATCAAAAAATAAACAAATAAATTTTTAACGATTCTAGATGTATATAATCGCGGTTGGTTAATTTGAAAATAAAAGTTTGATCGATTGCAGATTAGGAGAAAACAACCAGACGAAACGATTATTTTCCACAATAAAAACAACGAGGTAGATACCTAAAAGATACTAGAGAATGAAGTTTATGTTTTACTATTTCAAAGTAAAATAAAAATACCATTTATAGGTACTCACAGTATCCTTTCTGCGATTATCCCTTAAACTTAACCGTTGTTTCCAATCCCTTTTGTGCGATGAATCTGAACTAAAGGACCTCAACATCGGCGTTGATTGCATGGTTCTGGAACAAACAATTTTATTGTTAAGATGAAATCGATAAAAGATAAAAACAAATTGATATACGTTAAGAATGAATGAAATAGAACAAAAAAATTCTATAACCTAACCAAAAGAATTTTCAATCGAAAAATTGATTTTGATTTCAAGATTTTGGAATTAATAAAAAAGACCGTTAATATAGTAAAATAAAAAATATGTGGAATGTTTTTTTTTTGTAATATTTAGTAATGCAGTTTAATTGTTCGAGTTTATTAGAAGACAGATCAAACCGATTTTTGTTAATTTGTTTAATCTATTTTCAGCATCTTCTGTTTAACTTAAAATACTATAAAACTGCCACTGTTGTTTTAGTCGAAGTCTTAACACTATAAATAAAATAAGTCTGATTCATAAATAAACACATTCTGTTAACGTATAACATTTGAAATTCTATTTCTTTCAACGAGGCTTTGTAATTTGAAAGTATTCAATTTAACTAGTTTTAACGTTTTCAATTGCTGAGATGGCTATTTACCAAACAAATGCAAAAGTCTGAACAATGTGAAATATTCGTTTTTAATGATTCAATAATAAAATGATTTACATGTGTTTCAAATTTTAAATATGTCTATTAAATTAAATTCAATTCGATAATTTATATTCCATTAATAAATTTGTGTAAGTGCTGCCGTTGGCTATTCTCATATTATTTCCATTTGACGATTATTTTTTCCCATTTTCTATTTTCAATATAACGTAAATTTAATGGAAATTGAATCGAAAATAAAAATGGAAATTCCATTTTCATTACTTTGTATTTCATAATACGGATAGTTAATATTGTATATTCCAACTGAATGGACTAAAAGCTAATAATCATATATTTTGAAATAGAATATTTCAACACAACAATAATATTTTCTAATTCACATATTCAAACAACTAAATGAAGTTGTTTCATTTCGAACAAAATCGTTTTTCTCAAATGAGTTAAAAATCGTATATACTTGGAGAATTGAAGAAGAAAATGATTATAAAATCGATAAAGAAACAAGAGAATAGTAACCATAAATTTTTAAAATAAAAAGACAAATATAGAGTTTTATGTACACAATTCCCTACTCAAGATGAATGGGACTGAAAAGCAAAGTTTTATAGGAGTTTTATGTTAGAAAAAGCTTACCTCGGAGATTATATAAAATAAATCTCGAGTTCTTTCATAATATAACCATTATTTTACCAAACCATCTGTCGTTTTACTATCAAACCATTTATATCGTTATATCTCAGTCACGAAATTATTATATCAAGTTTCTGTTCACCTCGTATTTGAATTATATCGAAAATTTCGAGAAATAATTATCGAAATACCATAATAATATTTAAACTATTTTTCCAATAATCGCAAATCCTGATTCGAAATTTTCTGAAGCGTTCACCAGACCAATTTTGACAAGGGCAATCCCGACCCTAAATCTATCCTTACTTGGATCTTTCCTTAATTGAAAAGGGATTGTATGAGAAGACAAACCGTCGCCATAAGGGACCTAGGTATAGCCTGAAGGGTTTTCTAAATGTAGATTCCTGAAAGTTTTTGACCGGGTAATTAAATCATGCGAAATGTTCGTACTACCCAAAGGCTACAGTCTTACAAAAATATCCGAATAATTCGTCGAGGTTTATTCTAGACTCCATTTGCTGCAATTTCATTACGAATATTGGATCTAACATGAATATTTTAGTAATAGAATTTCATATTTTTCGATATGAATTATATTTGTACAGGATAATTCGAAATGTTTTATATTAATTCTATTAAGAATTACCCATTTTCGTAATAATCATTTCAGTACAGGGCCGAATTAAGCTAGGGACTTGGCTATAGCTCCGGGCCCCAGGTCCGAGAGTGCCCCATCATTTGGAAATCACTCTCTGTATTTTTTGATGTGTCGATACCACAAATCTAACGTATTGATATTATTTTGTGAATTTTTCGGGGTTTCCGAGTTCCTTAATGGGGCCCCGTCATTATTTTAGCCCCGGGCATTATAAATCTTAATCCGGCCCCGTTACAATATTTTCTTCTTTACTTTTTACTAAAATATGCTCTTGTATACAATAGTATAGAATTTGTAAGTAACTTAAATGCAAGTTCTTAGCATTTAAAATATCTAATCTTATTTTATTGTTTATTTCGCGTGAATAACTTTAATAATTTAACCAAAGTGCTGGTAATTTTTGTTAATTCCATCTCGAATTTCCATTAATATTCATTAGTTATTCAATTCCTGAAATTATGATATTAATCCGTTTAAAAATTACCAACTTTACAATGATTCAAATGGAGAAAAGGAAAAATTTATTTTTCTTTGGCAATAATAAGTTAAACTATATTTTAATGCTTTTTAACGTATCCTAACATTTGCCCAATACAGGGTGATTTATAGAAAAAATTGTTTTTGAATAATGTTGAATTGACGGTGAAAAATAAAAACTAGTTTAGACAATATTCAGGATAACTTTTTTATTTTTTGTATATCAAACCCACATGCTATCGCTATTCACTCAGAACAAACACCCCTAAAAGCACCCTTATTTTTAACTGAATCACTTTTACTAAACTCTCGATATGTACAAATTACGAACGTGACATTACTCAATATTTTTTTCTAATAAAATTGTTTTTTTTTAATGATTTTTGTTAGGAAATTAAAAATGAGAAGTGGTTTTTAAGGTAGCATCAAAGTATACCGTTGGATACGTGTTTTATTGATAATAAAACTTTTTATACTCCATTTTTTTTAATCAATAATGGTGCGAAATGATTTTGAAAGAGCACTTTAGCGACTAGACGTCTCCTTCATTCTTTATTAAAGCCATTGAAAAAGATGATTGAAAAACGGTCTTTAAAAAGTGCAGTTAAAAAAATTTTCTTTATTCCCATAACATTCGATAATTACACATACAATTAAACACAATTAGATAAAATATGAAGAATTTTCTATTCTAATAAGTTTTTTTTGCTAGTAAAGCGAAGGTATTATACGTCTGTGTAATAAAATGATTAATTTGAGGTTAATAAAAAGTGGGTAATTTTTACCACCTTGTATATTCGTATAGAAACAACTTTAAATTTTCAATACATCCCGAGAAGGATGATAATCCGCCTTTAATAAATAATTACCTTGGAAAGGAATTGCTATAAAAGCCATTCTTGGAAAACAACCATTTATCATATTTAATTCATGCAGTAGAAGTTTCCATCGTCACAAAAAAATATTTGAGATTCTGTCGGAAAATGAAGTAGGTATTAATATACAAAGTTGATAATTTTCGAAGTTAAATTGATCACTATAAATTTGAAAAGCTATTACTAGTTCATTTATATCCTTTATAATTCTGAAACGCGCCCTGTCAATGAAATCGTCGTACTAAAATTCTAATTCTCAAACTTTAAAGAACTGATTTATAACAGAAAAGAAGCCGGCTTAACAATAAGAAAGAAAAATGTTAATTTGGTTTTTTGGAATATTGTTTGAATGTTTCGTATTTTGTAGGGGATTATCGAGTCAATTGCGTCGATTTCTTTAATTATACGGAAAATCCGTTTTCTTTTTGTCATCTTCATTATCAGTCACCGTCTTTCAAGTCACGAATGCATTGACTTCTTCACGGACAATTTTATTTCAGATCGCAATTTTATCGTAGACTCGGTAGTTAAACCGATGTTTAAAGATGCAGAAAAAAATCCATTTTTGTCAGAAAAGCGTTCATTTTGAATTTGATCGGTCAAAAATTGATTTAATCTTCAAATTGTGTGAAAACAAAAAGAAATCATCGATTGCACAAACAGTTCGTTAATTTTGGTAGTTATAAGTAGATTTCCGCCAATTATAATTGGTTTCATACATTTTCAGTAGATTTTGATAACATTAATCTCAAAACTTTCCGCATCAATAACACCTATGAGAATTGTTTGGCGTTTTCCGTGAAGCTCAGTCACAGATCAATGAATAGAAAATTGTATTCAAAATATGCGCGCTCTCTAAATTCCCGGATATTTCCCTTAAAATTTCGAAACGGAAGTTATTTATATACTTCGATTTATAGCGAATAACGAAGCTTATCAAAGTTTCGCAGAAGTTTTGTTATAAATACAATAAACGTTTATCTGGAAACGTCGGATATATCATCACTTTTCAAAGGGGCTACAAAGAAAAATTATTTATTTTGGGATTCTTATTAAACTAAATAGAATGTGAATATGTACAAAATTTTAAATATAATTCGAATCCAACTTAAATCCAATGATGATTCACCTAACCTAACCAAACTTTAATTTCAAAATAACCAAACAGTTTAATTGTTGCATAATTTAAGTATGTTAATCCGTTCAGAATTCTGATATTAATTTGCAACATAATCCAAACCAAAATTATATAAAGATCCCAGTTTTCACCTCAAATTAGAAGGTTAATTTAATAACTAGTTTACGACATCACAAAAACTTCTTGTTAATAATACGTAGTTAATTAAATCATTCTACGGAGTTTGTTATACCTATTACGTGCTGACAACGTTGAACGGTCGTTATTTAATAAATACTTTTTCATAATTAAATAAAATTCAAAAGTACATTTTTAATAAACGACTTGGTTGGGTAAATTAACTAACACTCTTGAAAATAAAAACGTATGTTAAATATTAGTTCGATTTTCAATCTTCCTAACTTTCGATCCTCAATCTTGGAAAAATATTTTTTTCTGTGTGTGACTTGAATCTGTTATTACGCTTTAGATAATAGCCTGCTATTTTCTCAATGGATTATTACTTTTAGCTCTTTGTTACTTTTCGTAGAAATGTGTCAGGAATTCGAGCAGTTAATTACTTATCATTTTTCTTGTTTCTTCGCAATATCTGTAATTTTCACCCACCTTTTTATGTATGTGGTGGTGTCTTACAGGGCTGTATCACAACCACAAAATGTATCATCATTCATTCTTATAATTTATAACGTTTTTCGGAATTTTTTTGCAATCTATAAGTTGAATTTGATACATTAATTCACGCCTTTTTCTGTACTTTTACGTTTTTCTTTATATTTATTACATTATTTAAAAGCTTCTCAATATTTATGAGGCAAACTGCAAGCTATAGTCGTATATATAACTTCAGAAAAGAACCGGGAGTGGTTCATAAAGGCGTAATAGGTAAATAAATATTAAATTACAATCGAGAAAGTAGAGAGAAAATCCCTTTTTGAAGAAAAGAAAAAAGTTTCAATCAAACACATTCGGTTTCTTTTTGTTTGAGATGAAATCTATCGTGCTTGAAAAATTACTTTGATGAAAATATATTTCTCCCGGGATCGACAATATTGTGGCCACTGTTGTAGAATAAATATCATTTTTCAAAGGCTCCCAAAGGCTTGTTTGATTATAACTAAAGAATCATTCAAAATAACCGGGATTGAAATGAATAAATGAGTCAAACTTGTTCAATCGTCAAATCGATTACGATAATTATCTTTTTTCATATTACTAATTAACTGGTAAATATTTTTTCATCCTTATATTAATCCGAGATCCATTTTATTACACTAACCTATATCCTTCTTTCTCTTTTTTGATAAGAAAAATAATGAAATAGACCAATCGTTATGTCGTAGAGACAAAAAATGTTTTTAAAAAACATCTTCCTCGATTTTTCTTTCATTTCATTAAATATGAATATATAATGTATATCCGTTGTTATAAGCTTCAATTTCCTAGTGAAATACCACCGACCAGGTGCTTGTATTTTCCCTCGTTTTCCTCGTCTAATAATTTTAAATAAGAAATTATACGGCATAGTGAACGTGTATAAATGCTTTCTAAATGGCGATAGTCAATATTCTCTTTTATTTATAAATATTTGAAGTGAAATGCGATTATCTGACGGACCCTCGTAAGATATACCAATTATTTATTCATACGACTTGACCACCCTTTAAACGGTAATGCGTTTTTTACAAAATAATGAGGGTCGTTAATCAGATTAAAACTTCATTAAAAAATAAAAAGATTCGCCATGTTTGGTGTTGGCGTCTCTTTACGAATTAAACCTTTCATAGTAGACAGTGCAGTCAAATTTAATCATTTTTTTTTTAATTTTGTTCTTATACCCGCATATAGAAGCTTTTATACACGAAATGTCAACGAGGTAGATAACTTGGATTTTTTATCATATATCTTCAAAGAAATAGTTTTCTAAAATTCCTTTTTCTTTTTCAAAAGTGGATTACGAAATACTAAAAATTATTTTCGAGTATTCTTAGAGAGAATAATTGATAGTAATATCTTTTGAAGTTTCTCTGGTCCACTTGAAATTGAAGACGCGTATTTAAAGCACGAAAGTTACATTTTGAAGTTGTAATTACTTTTTATTTTCCGTTATTTAACATCTTTTACATAATTCAATTATTTTTTTTTACTGATATACCTGATACATCTATAAGATTCATTTTTATACAACTAGAATCAATTCTAAATGTTTAAAACAGGATTTGGAATTCGAGATTTTGAAATAATGTAAATAATCGAAAAGTGTTGAATTTTTTAACACGCGTATTCGGAAAAACTTCAAAATAACAAGGGCTTTAGAACCAATCCTACAAACTGTAAATTAATTCATTATCAAATAAACAAATACTCACTTTCGAATGTGATCTTACGATCTGACTGTTAATTTTGATTAAAATTAATAATTTTACGACGTTAATATTCATTACTTCAACCTTAGGTGTTTGATAATGATGAAACGTATCAATTACTTAAAGTATCTTCACTTTCACTACCTTTTCCGAAATAAATTGAGGAGTAAAGCTGAAAACTCGCAGGATCACTTTAAAGTTCGGCAATTTCGTATATACATATATATTAAATTCTCTCCCAAATTTAAGTTCTAACTACAATATGATCTTATACAAGTAATTTCGCAAATGAAAATCTTTCTCGGTTATTAAGAGCCTCTGTTTGTTATAGAGATATCAGAATTTTGGAAATTAGACACTGAAATTGATGCGTTCGTTTCTATTCGTCAAACTTTTTTAATTGAAAATCACGCAAATCATATAAATCGGGTATTTTACGCAAAAAAGGACAAAGCTATAAAAAACGCATTCAGATTTTCTCTATTCAAATTATAACCAATAAGTTAATTAATAATTGATTTTTATAGATTTAGAGATAAGGAACACAAACATAAAACGATATTAAAAAGATGTATTGGATATAAAAAACATATAACCGGGATGAAGCTCCTTGTTGTACAATGATACTAGTTTACCATTTAGCACAATACTGTTAATGTACTAAATCAATAGTAAGTGATATTTATGTTGAATCGATACTACGAAATTTAAGGTGAATTCCACTCATTTAAACTAATTGGAAATTCGTTAAGCATACGAGTAACACCACAAGTCATATTGTAATTTTTTTTTTTCGTTAATAATATGTACAAAATTTATTTTGTTCTGGTTCCGTGATCTACTTAGTTACCATTTGTTACCCGTATTGGGACATTATTTAAATATTCAACATATCTATAGTCGTAATACAAATGGAAATACTTTATGTGTATAGAGAGGAAATAAGTAAATTATCTAATTGTTTATTATTAGCAAACCTTGGTTATTTATATAACTCATTAGTTCTAATTCAAAGTCTAATGATATACAAAGTCACATTCCGAAAATTGTGTATCTAGATAACATTTTTAACATTCGTTATAATACAATATATACTTTTTTTTATTATTAAAATGAGATATTGTCAAGATAATCTGGATTATCGAGAAACCAAGACATACATTCAATGAATCATTCAAATTTCCAAAAATTGCGAGTTTAATTAGAAACAGACAAGGGTTTAGAGTAATAAAGTAATAAAACTATAAAATACAGATATTCTTAATGTAAAATATTTCCGAAAAGGGATTATATACAAGATACGAAAAAATTCGTACCCGGTTGCTATTGAAGTTATACAATAACATCAAACGGGAAAAACCAAATTGAAATACCCCAATAAAACTTTACCGATAGGTTCAGGCGGATTAAAAATATATATATATATATATATATATATATATATATATATATATATATATATATATATATATATTCTTAGAAATATACTTTTTACCTAAGTAACCCGAAAATATTTTTTCAAACAATATCCCTTACTTGTTATTTTGCAAAATTGAAGTAATAAAACGATAAAATCCACATGTTTTAAACGTAAGATGTTTCCCAACGAACCATCGAAATAATAAACAAAAGTAAAAGATACGAAAACCCAAATTGTACGAGTCCAATAAAACTTTAACGATGGTCTAAAAATTTGGGTAGAAATAACAATGTAAGTACCCCGAAACTATTTTTCCAAACAACATCCCTTACTTGTTATTTAGCAAAATTGAAGTAATAAAACGATAAAATCCAGATGTTTTCGAACGAGGAACATATAATAAGGGTATGAGCAAATTAAGTCATAAATACACTAAAGAAATGTCTTATTATTTACATAAGTACCTCGAAACTATTTTTTCAAACCCCCTTTTCAACCCAAGGCGGATGAATATAATATAACAACCTACAATAAAAATAACATGTGGTGGGTCAGGGATACAAAAATAGTTTAAAATAACCATGTTTTATCTAAACACCACCGATTTCTTTTGATCTATAACTTATATTGTTGAAACACTTTTTACATACAGATATTACCGTAGATTTTTGAAAATAATTTCGCACTCATCCTTCTCGTATTGCAATCATCAAATGCAAATCATTTGTGCTACAAATCCGGCAATTTGCTTCAACTTTGTCAGACAATTCCCTAATGGGAATAACAGCTTGGTACGTTTGTCGATTCAACAATCTATTTCGCGTGCTTCCCTATTCCTATACAGTAACAGAAAGTAATTAACGGGGGAGCAAAGTACAGCGGCCATTAATTTGAAACTCGATTCGAAAGTCTAAACGATTATGTAGTTGGAGAAACAAGAATCCCGTCACCTTTAACATAGCACATACATTTATTTTTAGAATCTAATAAATAAATAAAAGTAAAGCGATTTCGAACAAATCTCCGCAAAAAATCTGATATCCGGGAAAAGTAATAAAGCAAACAAACACCTACACTTTCTAGAATACTACAGAAAATTGCTGAAATTCTTTCTCATGACTTTTTATTACACAAAAAAAGTTTTTCGTTGAAATATTTTCATGTTAATTTGTTGATCATAGAGGTAAATATTATCGTCAAATTAAAAGAAATGATTGGGGGTGGATTCAAGTTTTATTAGTCCAAGGAAAATTCGTTATTTTCGGAGCCCTGTATACGAATTTTATCGTTAAATGAAAATATTTTACGTATCATATCTTGTAATTTAGTAAATTCAACAAACTCTGAATGTTACAGAACAAATTTCACATTGAAATATTCCCTAATTGCTGTAATTATTTGGTAATTTTTACTCGCGAGAAATAAAAATCAATATTTTCAATATCTAACATATTTTATTACTATTATTTTTAATTGTCGATGTTATATATTTTTGAAATCTATTTGTAGATGTTTTAGTCAAATTGGCAGTTAATATAACTTGAAACTTAATCAAAGTTATATTTGTTTTCCGCCCTGATTATCATCTGCCGTTAATTGGTTTGCCTTTCATTATTATTTGGTGGACTGTATTAAATAGCACACTGTTCAAAATGGATTCCTTTGTCTCGATCCTCAATTAACAAGCCGATCTATTGTTGATTTTACTTTTCCAAAATATTCCCCGTTCGGTATTCGATGTGATCATTAATTTTGACTTTGTTCGAAATACAAAGTAATTGACATTTAACTAATATTGTAATACATACTAAAATAATTTTTGGTAATAACTATTTCTTTAAGCAAATAAAAATTAATTAAGAAAATTCCGTTTGATAGATAAATGAGTTTGGAGAAATCTGTGCTAATCTATATATATAAAAAAAATCTTGATAGTATAATCTGTAGTTATTTTATAGTTAAACTCTATAAAAATAGGATAAAATAAAAACATTGTTAATAAAAATCGTTTTATTGAAATAAGAATGTTTTGCGTAACTACGCGGATTTAGTAGTCTAAAAATAGAAACCTTTTATGCTTAAAAAACTGTTTAAAGCAACAATATACATGTATAAAACAGCTAATTGTGTGAAAACCATTAAAAAAACATAATCATTAAAATAAACGTTATTATACATAATATTTTACCGAATATTTGTTTATAGAGAAATGTGTTTTATAGATTATTTCACTTTTGTATCATGGCAAAAATTTTGAACCTTATAGTCTTAACAAAATAATTATACAGCAACCCAATAAGAGTTTCTTTTCTAAAAAAAATCGATATATTTCGTTAAACAAATATCCAGTATTTGGTAAGAAAAACCTTTTGAAAATTGACCTTGATAAAAAAAGAAAAATGTATCTAATTAGAATAAGTAAAATTTACTCGAAATCGTTGAAGTCAGCATATTATATAGTGTGGTCCATTAAACATATATATATAACCGAAATAGTATTTTGAATATTTTAGATCAACAGGGTATTTCTAAGAACCCCATAATCCAAATTTGTACTGAATAAAATTAAGTTTCTATAAGTATTTATGTTAATGCACCTAAATGTTTTTGTTTTTAGGTCTCTTCCGTTTCAAAATTATTTTTTTTTTCGATAATTTTTTATAAGAAAGATAAAAATTGACGTTTCGACTTTTCTTTAAGTCTTTATCAAAATATCGAAAGGTCTAGATTCCCCCGGAAAAATTTCAATATTTACGAAATACATGAGTGAATATTTTCGAATAAATAACATTAAGAATAATAAAATATCATTAAACAGATAAAAAAATTCAAACAATCAATAAATGATTAGCTTTTAGGCCTTAGAGTATTGAGATTTAATCTAAATCGCTTGGTAGAATGAGCTTCATAATAAGATACAGGGTGTTTTATAATAAGTATTTGACTTATCCTTGACATAGATGGACAATACTTCGTATCAAATAATATCGAATACCCGGTTAAGACGATTTTCAAATTTACAAAACAAACATAGTAACTGATTCAGGTTTAAATCTTAATATATTTTAAACTGAAGATCTAACAGTTATGAAACACACCGTATATTGAACAAAATCATTTTTTACCTTCGAATTTATTCTGGGTATTAGTTTATTATCTGATAACGTTCCAAAACAAATTAGTTGATGCAATAAAGATTCTTAGTGTTACGTAAGTGTGAATGATGAATTTGTTTATAAAGTACAGGGCCGGCCAGTAATACGATAAATAACAGTTAGGACAAAAGCTATTTTGTGCCATATAAAGTGACGATTTCATTCATTGTGAAAATCGTGACCAAATTTGAGATGAACTTTTAAATAATACATTTTGAGTTTAGCTAATCGATTTCGATTATTATTATACGGATACGTCTATGTATTCTCTCATTTGCATAAATATTTGGACTAATTGTGTTATCGATTTTGCGTTCAAATAATTTATTTAACCGAAACCGGCCAACTCGTCCGAGTGTAAACATATGCCAAAAACACAGACTAATTATCTCGTATATATATGTTACTGAATATTTTACCTGCACGAAAAAACCGAATCGTATTCATTTTCGACGTGTTTTCTTTCTTTTTTTTTTTTAATAATTTTAAATAAGACAAGTATTAATAAATTAGGCCTTCGTCTCGAAGAAAAAAAAATCCTACCGAGATTTAATGTATTATTGCGATAAGCAACAATATTTTACTGAGGATATAAATAAATTGACGTCACGTGTGTATTTCAATTACAATCTTTAAATATTTATTTTAATTTAGACTTTATGTTGCTTGTGCAGTCGTGTTTGACGATGTAAAAAGTTTATTTATAATCAATAATTTACACAAATATACAACGGATATTTTCTTATTAAATAATTATTTACATTAAGATATTTGCTTCAGACATAATATGATCACATATATAAATATATATATACTGCCCTCCAAAAATATTGAATCACTTCGTTCGTGCGTAATTTCTTTTTAAAACCAACGCGTATTATATAGACCGGATTTTCACCAAGTGAAATTCTCGTCGTGGTAACCGGAATATTTTGAACTACATATCGCGAAATACATCAAGCTTAAGATTTTTGCCCACGAGAAGTAAAGTTTCCACAAATCCATCAATTAGGAGTGATTGAATGAGAAGTGTGGGATGCAAAACGTCAATATTATCAGTTTAATGACCGATTAGGTATTGTAAGCTACGTTAATTTTTAGTTTAGAATATGTTATGTTAACGAAAGTGGTAAATACGCCCCTTGATACGTCAATTAGTCCAGTCAAATTAGTCCTTAAAATAAAAGTAAGGTTACAAATATTCCCATAGAGTTAAAAATTTTATTGATGGTGAAAGTTTGGAAAAATTAGTTTTTTTCAGCTAAACGGTGAGTTTTACAGCAAATATAGTTCAGACAAAAATTGTAGATCATCCGATTCTCTACAAAAAATGTATCCACACTTTTTTTCAAAAGTATTACCATTTCCGTGATACAGCGGTTGAAAGAATTGAAAAAAATATTTTACTCGTAATTTTTAACGTTCATTTATAATCTAAGAACTCATATGTTTACTGGTATAACGGTTTAAAAAAGTATAAAAAAACTAATTTATGCAAACTTTCACATCAATAAAATTTTTTGTGGTATTGACGGGGACTTTTCACAATTCATTTATAACAATATTCTGAACATACATACGAATTTTTGTAACCTTCAAAGTCTTATTTGACTGGACTATTTCGGAAAGCACAAATAACAAAGTAACTCGTTCAAAAACTTTTCAACGTGTTGATATTTTCTGCACAAATTTCAATCATCAATTTCCTGAAGATATACGTTTTGAGAAAAGTTTACCAAAATGGATTGACAAAATCGAGGTTTTTTTTAAAGTAAATAGTTTCGATATATCAGTGAATCTTAATTAGAATCCGGTGTTTTACTTTATATGTCAAAAGTAAAAAAATATTTCCAACAATTTGACGTAGTTTAACCGTGAAATATCAAAGTTTGTTCTGAATATCCATCGAAAACTACGACAAATTAAAAGTCTTTGGTAATGTAAATAGACGCCAAACGCATGCAGCAAACATACCCTAACGGATTTGAAATTCGATTACAGTTTGTGAAGTTGCGTAAATTGAAAAAAAAAAGAATGTTTTTGAAAACATCTGAAATCGACGTTTTTGCGTTATTACCTACATCGACAAAAAAATTAAACATTTCATACGTTGTACTAATTATAAGCTTTTGAACTTGTACGTTGTGATCAGTTTCCTTTTTTTTTATCAGTTAACAAGTCAGTGAATGTATTTTTAACGAGTCTAGTTAATTACAATGTTTACTTCATTTATTCATCGCTGTTTACTGTTTGTAATTATAAATTTCTTCAAAATACTTCAATTTTCAGCTATTCACTTAATCATTAGTTAATTATTGCTATCGAATAAATTGTTTTCGCGAATTTAAAATTACACAATAGAATAACAAGTTTAAAAAAATTATTTGACATCAAAATTGCCTTACATTTGGTTTCGGTATCGAGTAAATAATTTTCTAAAATATTAAAATACAAATTTTCATTTAAACAACACTATAAACTTAATAGTTTACACAACTACTCAAAATCGAAAATGTATGTACGAAAGAAACCCGTTGATGTCATCAAATGACTGCAATTAAACTTCTGATATGCGATTTATTGTAAACGAATACGAAAAGACATACTTCAATACAACATCCTAAACAAATTGGCATCACACTTTAAAATCTTATCACAAGAGGAAAAGCTCAATTGACTTTCTAAGTAGACGTTTCCAAAGAAATTGTGTTATCAAAATAATGCGAATTCTCTAGTCCCAAGTGTACTTTAAAAATTCTATCTCCAGCCGATATATCTCGATTTTTTTCATATTTGATTCAGTGTAAGTACTATTCGTTCAGCAATTCAATTATATCACGTAATTTATTACACCAATAAAAATATTGGATTGGTTTGATTCATAATTTTTGGAACGCATTTACTAGGGTTTTTATTCGAGTTTTAAGATAAGGCAACACTGATTTGTATATGTCATATGTCAAATGTGTGTCATAAAGTTTGACATTTTCAAGTGAACGTACTCGGAAACTGTTGTCATACGAGTGGTATTTGAGTTGTTTACTTGGAATATTCTGCTTGGTTACGCTAGATTTTTATTTCATTAAGTTCTTCCTAATATATTTTTCTGTTTAAACCCGATAATGATTCTCGAATAATTGAATTATTTGTTTTCTGTATTTGGCCATTTCGAAACTCTAAATATCTAGAAATTTGGGTTTGTCCTTACGACATTGTTTATGTTTATATTTTCATCTTCCAATCCGAACACTACGGAACACCATTTTTATACAATACAGATCAGAAATTTTCGTTTGAAACTTCGTTTCATATATACTCAATTGAATACGAGTGATTTATTTCAACGCAATAAATTTTCTTATCTCACGCGTAATAAAACAAATATGTACATTTTTTTTCTTTTTGTACAAATTTTACGATCAGTTTAACGGTTATTAAACGTCATAAATTGTTAATATCTCGCTCCGACGATTATGTTTCAAAGTCCATCCGTAAATTTCGTACAATGTTTGAGTTTCATTAATATCTCGATGAAAAATATGAATTTTCAACTTTCACGTACATACATCGTAGTTATTACAGGATATTTTTTTTTTTTAGATTTCCCCATTAAATCTAAAACGAATCGGTAAATATTTAAATTTCCGGTAAAAAGTGTTTTCGACGTTCTAAATCTATTTCTATATTCTAGAATAGTTTCAAGTTATTCTATATTTAATATTATAAATTCTAGATCATTTTAGACTTGTAGCTTTTTAAATATTGATCTAAAATTCATTAATATCGTTTATTTGAACAATTTATTTGATGTTAGTTCGTTGAATCTAATATAGTTGTCATTGAACACGCTGTATAACGTGAATAAAATTAATGATTAATAGTTAATTTTTCATATGATCGAAATGACACGTCTTGCATTCCAATTTTAGTTAATTAAAAATGAACACTACGAAACGTTTTAAAAAAAAATAACAAACGTTAAATTAAATGTACGTAATTTGGTCGGATTCAAATTACATGCGACAAACTTTGTAGATATGATAACAATAAACTTTGATATGTTTAAATACAAGTTATAAAAATAATTTTAGTGATACAACTTTTCAAAATTTAAAAAGTACGTGATACACATACGATTCGCCTTTGCTAGATTTTTTAGTTTATATACGAGAAACGATACAAAAGTTCTTTATAATATATACCAGCAAACATTCAATTAGTGATAATTCTTGGGTTTAATCTTGCTTTCAAGTTCCGAATAGAACACTTAAAAAAGGGCAGGTATCTTATTTATCAAAGACAATACAAAATGAAATTATCGATTTAATATCGAAAACGATTGGAAATACAAAGCTAATTAATTTATAAGTATGAAGAAACAATTAGTTAATGAGATGTATGAAAAAAATGATGGCTGAGATATCGAGCAATGCCGCCATCTATACAGGAAGTCGGAATTGCTAAAAGGACTAAGGTAATGAAGAACGTCCGCTCTTATTTAACGTTATTACAACAAAATTAAGCTCATGATTTGCGAGATCGAATTATTTACAATCATCTATGAACCGAAACATTTATCGATTCCCACGATATTACCGATGGAAAATCGGATTGCACGTTATGAGGTTATTTCCGGAAGATTTAGGGGTAGCGGTGGTGATATTCTTCAGTTTTTACCCCCTCGGGAATGTAAAGTCATAGTTAAATTTCCTAAAATGGCAATTTTATTCAAAAGATATACATCGCGTTATAAAATGTCATACGAAGTATGTCACGGAGGTTATTTGTTAATTGATTAATTACATGTTTTTTAATTAAGCTTGATGTTAACAAAGGAAATTTGTGAAGGACATCTTCGAAGTGCCGAATTATACCCTCACGCAAACGGACTATGGGACAATAAAAAATTTTTCGATGAAACTATTACTTGATTTAGAGTTGAGAAATTAATTTTTGTGAAACCGAATCGTTTTTAGATATAATCGAGTCGTTCCGTTTCTCAAAACGTTCGTTATAGAGATAACATAGTGCTCATCCTGTATAGTTTGTGGTGCGTTGGACGTGATATATTTGAAACTTACCAAAAATACTAAACGAACTTTAGTCGATGATCGGATGTGCACACCTTACATTTTTCACAATCTCTTAAAAAGTTCGATTTCCATGACGCGCGATCCTCTAACCGATAAGATTTATCCCAAACATCCAACGAATGTATCGATCGAGCGTAAAATTGATTGATATTATGGATTCATTTGGGCGTGAGCGTAATTTTTGTATTATTGTATTTCGTGAACGAAAAAATTGGAAGCGTTACCATAATAATGCCGACGGCGGCGGCGTGAAGTGTTCGTAGCCCCACGTCTGTAACCACTGCCTGAATCGGCGGTGGATACAAACGAATATTGTCTGCTACAGGTGGTGACGGTTGCGAAGCGCGCCGCCACTATGTTGCGCTAGCGCTGATGCCGTCAACGGAGAACGCTGCACGGACCCCGATAATGGATTTTAGCTGATTTATCGCCGAAAACGAATACGGTAAATGTCTAATGGAAAAACGATCAGTCACCTACCAAAAATAGACTCTCTTCATATAGAAATTGTGTATCTTAATAAATAAAATTGAAATATTGAAAACGAATTGAACGGGTAATTTGATATAAATAAAAAATCTGACAACTGTGCGGTTAACTACGTTAAAATTTTGGTTACTCGAAATCGAAACTGGCGATCCGTTTATCAACAGTTTAATTACACGATATTACACAAAAGACGAAAAGAATTTCAAGATCACAATCTGTTTGTTCGGAAAATAATACTGAACACGTTCACTGACGTTAAAAAAATTCGATTAATACCCATATGATACTATTCTTGGGGGTTGTTTCATTTTTAACATCAAAAATAATAATTCTTCGTTTATGGTTATGTGTGATCAATTTTTACGAAGTTTTGTACGATTTAACTATATAATTACCGAAGAATAATAGAATCAGTGAAAATATTTAATTATTACGTAAATATAACAAATTTTATGGCATCAAATTAGATAGAAAACGATAAAAAGAAGAAGAATTAGAAATGGATAAAAGGATATTACCAAAAGTCATCACGCTAATATAATCTACCAGATTCTACAGGGTAATTCCTTCCTAAAATCAGAAAATTTTATACACGGAGTTCCCACATATTCTCAACTGATCTAAAAAGTCTTCCTAATTGAATTAAATATCCTTATAAACAATATTTCGTTGATTCTTTCAATAAGGCTTCTGTATTTTACAAGTTTTTAACGAGATACGGCAATTTTAGTTTTAAAACATCCTGTATACTAATAAATAATGAATAATCATACAATTTTTTCCGTGAAATTTTTTGTTTACTTATTAATATTTGATGGAGAATAATTTTTTTAAAATTTAATTCAACGTATAACATAAAAATATGAATAAAAGTTGTATCCCGTTACATCTCGTGATCACAATATCAAAATCAAGGTGAATTTAATACGTTAAACCCCAATCAAAATCATTAAACTTTCCACATGGCTCGATATTTTTTTTATTTGTCATTCTCCATGTAATTTCAAGGAAAAATAAACGAAAATATATTTGAAAAAAAAAAATCATTTTACAATCATACTTGAGGAAAAAAACTAATAGATAGGCAACTTTTCATACGGCAACCATAAAACTAGACAAAAACTTTGTTCGTCGTAGAGATCCTGACAGATTCACAACAGTTCGAAACTGTGCGTTCGCGGTATTAATCAAACATTTGAAACTCTGTGTTCGCGGAGCACACTTTTTAATTCAGAACGTGTTCGGAATATTCTCGAACTTTTGTAGAGATTTTTAATCCGGTGAGTGTGCATTTTCTTAAATTTTTTTCAATTCAAATTAACAAATTAAAAAAAAATACAATCAGTTATCTTACGAAACCAAATATCACAGAAAATTTAGATACGCCACAGAGTAAGAAAATGTCAAACTAGATGTTCATAAATCGTTCGTGGAGGAATGGATGATCGGAACATATTTCGAACAGATCTCGCGCATTTGAAACGTTCGGTTTGTGTTCGAATTAACTACCGCGAAAAAAAATTCTACTTAATCTTAACAAGTTTAAAACCATATCGATTTAAATGATTTATTAATCTGTTATTTTCATATATAAACATTCAGTTCTTAATTAACGTCGCCCTCTTAATTTCTTAACGAAAAAAAAAGAAGAACTCAAAGTTAGAGGTTATCAAGGAACCAGTGTAAGTTTATATAACCTCAAACTTAAAAAATTTGTTTGTAAAGAACTTTTTACTATTTAAAACTTGATTTTTAATTCATGTATTTTCAAATTAGTATAGCGATAGAATTTTAAAAAATATTCGAGTTTATAGAAAAAGTGTGATGATGTAGTACGATTATGAAAAAAGATGAAACAGTCTAAAAGTTAAATAAACTTGAAAATATCTAGGATTTCATAGGCCTTATCTGGGATCGGAAAGTAGAAAAACAATCAAGAATTATTTGGAAACGTATATTGGTCGACAATATTGAAGAAAAACAACTAAGCTGGTATGGTCATGTGTAGAGGACGAGTAAGCATAGAATACCAAAACAAATAATGGAATAGCACCCTCTGGAATGTCGAAAACAAGGAATACCGAAAATGACCTTTATAGAAAGAGTAACAAAGGCAATGTCGACGAAAGATCTCAGACCAAGGGACAGGGAGAAATGGAGATTGGATACCGCAAGGAGTAGAATTTTTTTCTTTGGCATTATAGGGTTCCAGGATTCATGATGGTCCAATTTAAATGTTTCATACATTTAAGCGGAGTTCCTTTTGGCCGTGGAGAAAATATAAAATAAATCTCGACGTAGGGACAATATCCTAGGGTAGGTTGTCAGGAAAGTTCAGTTGTGAACCTAATACTCAGGGATTCAATGAGTTAAAAATCAATCACTACTATATTAATTTATTACTTATTAATTGTTCATTATAACAATAATATCATTCTGAAAATATCAGAAATAGACTTGGAAGATTGAACGTTTTAATTTCGAGGTAAATAATGGGAAAGGAAAAAAAATGAAAGTTTTGAGTTAAAAAACGAATTTTATTAAATATTAATAAACATCTCGATATATCCAAGAACCAACAAATTATATATAATTTATTTCCTAAAAAGTTTGCAACGTTCCCTTTTTTGTTTTCTCAGTGTACAACGAATCATGTCATGATAAAACTATGGAACAAAAACAATTAAACTTCAAGGTAACTTGTCGGGTAATTAAAAAAGTATTAAATTCGCAAATTACTTGATAAATCAATTTCATCTTTTTTAACTGGAGTATTGAATACAAAAAAAAAAGTAATTTTGATGTTAACTTTTTGAGACATCGTTTTGTAACAAAGTTTAATCTGTTAGTTAATCCCAAAATTGTTTTCATAATTTACGAAATTCAACAAATTCCCTCAAGTAATTTAATTATTTTGTCCCTATTAAAAACCTGTATATATATATATATATATATATATATATATATATATATATATATATATATATATATATATCAAAAAATGGTGTACGTTAAAAAAAGGAATGTAAAATAACTATTGAACATTTTTAAAATATTACAAAATCCAATTTTCCAAAATGAACACACTGTTTAAATACCACTAGAATACTCACAATAATTATACTGTCTGGTATTTCAACCCTCCCTTGAGTCGCTGGTTCATTCCCGGCTCGAAGGACCAGACAATGCGAGTGTTTGTATAATAGGAATAACAACAACGGTACCATAAATTCCAACTTAATTTTTAAAACTACATAACAATGATATAATTTAGAGAGTCAATTATCAACTAACAACTGCTGGAGCATTCTGCTGATTGTGTATAATATTTTTAGCGTTTGTCATAATTTTCAAAGCACCTTTTTTAATTAAAACATTGGCAACTTTCTCACCCAATTTTTTAGCAGACACCATACCTTCATACGTTGCTTTTTTGTGAGTTACCAAACCGCAAATCAAATTATTATCTTCCACTATATTAGACAATTCCAATTTATTCAATTCGGGTGCGTTCAATACTGTTCCTTGTATAAACGGGCATTTGGAATATTCCACCTCTGTCGGTTCGAGACCGTACGTAGCGGCTAATTTATTCTCTAAATAAGGACATTTACCCATAAAATCTGATCCTATGGGTAATTGAATGGGGCATTTTTCGTGCGGGTCGTTTTTCAGAAGTTCAGTGGGTATATCATCCAATTTTATCTTCTTCGAAGTAGGTTCACTAAGAGAACAAAAATATTGCTTTAAACATTAGCAAAGACATAGAGTAATTCACTCTTGGTAATGGTCAAAAATGGGTCGATAACCTTTCTGATTAAGTAATGAAGTCATCAGAAAAAAAGAGAGAATGTTCTTTACACAACAATGTGTCAAGGGGGCAGCTAAGTAGTGAATGAGACCAACATAACAACAATAAACAATGAAAATGTACTTTAGATAAAGATTTAGTGATGGAACAATCAGAAACATTAGATAAGACTCACCCATTATTAGGACATTTGCCACATTCTAGATTCTCGATATCTCCTATTGGTTTGATATTTTTATAAGGACATGTGGAGCATCTTAAATCTTTCTTAACATTAATATTTGTATTGGCGCTTTCAATGGCCTCTTCTTTGCCATCTAACGACCAAACTGCTCCTTTCAAATACAATCCCAATTCATTGTCATTAGTTATTTTGAGTATAGAACTTACCGCTACAGGTGCACTGCATCCACCACCTAAAAAAAACATACTTACTAATTGTAGATTGAAATTTATTCTATACTCCATTTTAAATAGAATACTACTTACATTAAAATGGAAATAACTGTGAATACAACAAGTATACAGTAACACTTTTAAAAAAAGATGGAATTCAATACTCTTCTTCGAATATAGACACGAAATTAATTGTTTTCTTTTTTATTTCTAAATTATATAATTTAAAACTAAATTCGAACTAATTGTAGAAACTATATATAGAAATATATCCACGAAATTTGATTGGAAATGACTTTTCTTGCAATTATGATGCATCAACAGTATCAAGAAACATAAAAGGTTGGTCGTTTTCATGAACCAATGGGGCTGGCTGCTGCTGCCCTCAGTTGAAATTAAAATTTCCAAATTAGAGGTTATTCCAGTGTTCTCAAGAAACCAGAACTACTCTTCTTGCGATTATGAGACATGAGAGATGTGAATATCCAAAAAGGGTTGATCACTTTCATTAACCAACAGGGCTGGCTGATGCAGCTATCGGGACCAATTAAATATTCCAAACCAGAGGTTACTGCAGTGATCTCAAGAGATCCAAAACACTTTTCTTACAATTATGAGGCACATTAGTGATGTCAAGAACCAAAAAGATTGGTTAGGATCAAACCTTTAATAATAATCAACTTTTCACTTCTTTATCAAGAGAAAAAATATATAATAATATAATTGAGAATTATCTTTTATTTAGTTGTTTCATTAACAAAATCTCATTAGCATAAATAATCATCTATATTGAATATTTTGAAAAAATTGATTGTAAATACCAAAAAAAAATTGGTAAGAATCTTTATAATTACGTAAAACTGTACTTACCAAGAGTTTTTAGAAAACTTCTCTCGGCTGTTACCCTCAAAGTGGTCTCTAAATCATACAGAGGCTCAAGCATATTGATTATTTCCTCATTATCAGCTCTGCATTCGACAGCTAAGGCACCTTGACCCACTGCATATAATAATTCTTCTTCATCTAAAATTTTAGATATTCTATCCTCCCATCCTATCCTCTTAAGTCCGGCAGCAGCTAAAATTATAGCTTGATATTTTCCTAAATCGTCCAATTTTTTTAGTCTGGTATTTAGATTTCCCCTAATATTTTCTACTATTAGATGGGGAAATTTTTTTGTTAATTGGGCAGTTCTTCTTAAACTCGACGTACCCACAACGCTTTTTTCCGGTAAAGTTTCAAGAGAGTAATCTTTCAGATCTTTTTGAAGAACGAGAGCGTCTCTAGGATCCTCCCTTGTTAACACAGCACCTACAGCCATCCCTTCTGGTAAAGTAGTTGGGAGATCTTTTAAAGAATGTACTACAAAATCTACACAACCAGTCGCTAGAGCAGTTTCTAGTTCTTTGGTGAAAAGAGATTTTTCTCCAATTTTCGGCAGTGCAATATCTAATACTTTATCACCAAGAGTGCTCATAGAAACTGAAAAAAATAACTATATAAGCACGCGATTCCTAACATTGTTAATGTAGGCTCACCTATTTCGAATTCCTTTTCAGGAAAACAGTCTTTCAGTAATGATATAACGTATCTTGTTTGAACAAGTGCTAACTGAAATTAAATAATTTAATAACTAATACTTTGTACGAATAACTAATAGAGTATTTACCTCACTTTTGCGCGAACCAACACGAACAATTTTATGATCACCGTTCATTTTGGAGCTGTTCGTGTCAAATGATGTAAAAACCAAAGGTAATAATTCAAAAAATGCTAAATCACTTACACAACGTATTGATATAATCGATTTTTATGTATAATCTATTTAAATTTTAAAAACTAACCTCTAATTTTCTGATTATCAATTTTTTTTTATTTTTGCTTTCATATAGTATTATTTTTAAGATATATATGAAACGTTCATTATAAATAATAATTATATTGTCATGTTACGAAACTTTCCAATTTTACTCTGTAGTTGTTACATCATTTATTGCATATTTTTTTAGAAAGTAGACTTATTTGCTTCGATAGAGAGTAGAAGAAGAAAGTAAATTTGAAGGACGAAAGTTAAACAATAAGCGCGTTCTGCTGTATATTTAACAAGTTGATTTAACACAAAATTGTAAGTTCTATATAAATTTTTTTTAGTTTGTTCTGTGAATGACATATATACATAACCTTATAGTATAGTAGAGAAGTAATAATAAATTCTTTCAAATAAGAGATAAATTATGGGAGTTACAATCTTAACACAATTTCCCACTGAAAATAAAACTGGAACTCAAGTTCTCGAAATGCTTTCCAAAAGAATTTTAGCATTGGGTTCTTCTCCACAGGGACATTTTTTAGTGGATTGTGAGACTTATACTTCGGTTCCCCAATTAGGCCATCAAAGAACTGTACACGTTTTACACAATTCGGAACAACCAGCAACAGTGTTTTCTCTACTTGAAACAGGAACCAAAACAATTCCATTAGCTACAGACGGTCTGTTTGATTTATTAATGATGAAAATGTCCCATTTTTATACATCAAAAAAACTAACCAAAGCTGAATGTAAGGGTCCAAGGTAAATTAGGAAACTAGTATGAATCCCTTATAAATAATATTTAATAACCTTGTTTCAGATATGAAGTAGGAGATTTTTGTGTGAAACTAGGGACAGTTACAGTGAGCAGTAATTTCAAAGGTGTTTTAGTTGAAGTTGAATACAGACCTTGTGTGGTACCTGCATTGTGTTGGGATCTATTGAAAGAGTTCATACAAGGTTTCTTAGGATTATCGGCCCCATTAAATCCCCCAAATTATTTACAAAACAGGATGCAAGATGTATATTCACCAATAGACACTATACACCAATATTTGGAACATTTTACTGTATTTAGAAAATCTTTGGGAGTTAGGCCTTAATTTTCATATTTTGCGAAAATATTTGTGGGTTTGTGATAAATTAGTTATTATCTAATATCTTTTTATATGTGAAATTTGAATATTGTATCAATATTTATTTTCTCAACAAAATGTTATTTTTATGATGAATTTAAACTAATAAATGAATAAGTAAATAAGAATTATGTAAAAAAACGTTTTTCTGAAGATTAATGTAAGATTGGATAAGCAAAAAAAATTCTTTTTTCATATATTTTTGAAATGTGTCAATTTGTATCTGCTCGGTCTGGAATCATAATCAAAGCAAGTTAATTAAGCGTTTTCGACTTATCAAAGTCCCACTAGACGACGTAAATTAGTACTTCCGGTTTTACCATTAATTTAATTTATTGACTTCAGGTTCTGCTGTTTGAATTAGATTTATGAATGACACAAAATGGTAGTTCTTCATAAAGTGCAATTTTATGTTGACGTTCGACGTTTGCTTGGAGCGTCAAATGAAGTCATGTGGTATAATTTCGACTAGATCGCCATTTTAAATATATTCAGCGTCAAATATAAGAGCTTCAAAAAGTTAAAATATATCACCTTTGTCGATAGTAATATCGATTAGATAATTAACTATAGGGAAATGAACATGATTATTAAAAAAAAAATATATTGAGGACGTCATTATACCAAATAATAATCCACAAACCAACGAGATGAGTAGGTAAAATGACATTTTTAATTCCATGACCGAAATGTCCTTAACTTAATATTATAATTAATTTTGGATGTACAAGGCGATAAATAAACTCATATCAGTTATTATAGATTACAGTCTAAAGTATCATATGATTAATTTTGATAAATAAGTTATTTCAATATACGGGGTGAATCATTTATAAACCGTGATAGTTATTTGTGGTCCCAATTTCAAACAAATGAAAAGAGTTGTAACTTTTCTTCTTTTTTAGTGAGAATTTTTTCAAAAAATAACTTTTTTTTAACAATTTAAACGATCGAGTTTCCAAGACCGGTTCCTCTTTTTAGTTTAATTGATTATAGAAAGTTAATCAATAAACATGTTTCTCTTTGCAGTTTGTTTGGATTTTTTGAATTTATTATTTTGTGCTCTATTTTCTAAATAGCACGTTTAAATAAACTATTGTATGGTAATTTAATGAATTAGATTGTAAATATTTGAATTATGTAAAATTGTTCTTATCTACGGGGCTTATCGAGGATCGTATGTAAAATTTTAAATAGGAAAATAGTACAGTGATTTAGAAAGATATTTATAAAATACAGTTTTAAAACCACAGTTTCAATAGATTTTTGCAATATTAAGCCAATTAATCAACGACTTGCTTAATTCCATATACAAATACGACGACTTGGAGCTTGTCTTCTAACCTCAAGGTCATTGGATAAATTCCCGAAAAGAAAATAAAAATTTTCAAATTTATCTACATTTGTTCCTAAATTTGAAAAATTTTATAACAGAAAAACATGCCGAATTGTACATTTGTTTTGGCTTCATGTTAACTATAATATTTTCATAATAAAAGTTTACATAAACAACGGATTAGAAGGGGTTAAAAAAAGTTCAATTAAAATTTTGTTTGTCATTATAAAAATAATCCAAATAATCTTTCGAGATATATTGAAACAAATAGGAACATTTTCGAAAAACATGAAGTCAATTTATTAAAAATAAAATCAGAAAACGGGAATGCTAGACAAATAAATAAATGATAAGTTAAATATAAACTGTATATTCATGAAAATAAGAACAATAAGTAATTTGTAATTATCCATAGTTGGAGTACAAATTTTGTCAAATAACTGGTTATATCGTAATAATCATAGATTTACAATAATATAGCACAATACTGATTGTAAGTAATTATCAGCTGTCGGTGTGGAATTAGAGTAGATATATGTCAATTGCAATCAATATATTTCTATGGTTGCAATCATAAAACGCTATTTTGTTTTATGCCTTATACTATTCAAAATGTGAATGAATGAATTTTTTGTTGTTGTATATTATTAAAATTTCAATTATTCTGTAATTATCCATAGTTGGAGTAAAAATTTTGTCAAATAACTGGTTAAATCGTAACAATCATAGATTTAGAATAATATAGCACAATACTAATTGTAAGCTGTCGGTGCGGAATCAGAGTAGGTCTAGAGCAGTATGTCAATCGCAATCAATATATTTCTATGGTTGTAATCATAAAACGCTATTTTGTTTTATGCCTTATACTATTCAAAATGTGAATGAATGAATTTTTTGTTGTTGTATATCAATTATTCTTTTGGATTGGTTTCCTCAATCTCTATTTTCATATATTTCTGATGAATTCGTTCCATTTTCCATAGATTTACATACAAATTATTAGGAAACAATTTTTTAATTAGTATATATTATTATCTACGTCAAATGTTAAAAGCGATAAGTAGGTTGAATTTTTTTATAATTGGCTTTTTTGTTCGTATCTCACTTTAGTATTTCAAAATATTCGTAGCAGAACAATTAAAAACAGTTTGTTGCATACTTATATTGTGATAATATAAATAAATAGGTGAAACATTTTTTTTTCTTAGATTCGTTCACTGTACTAATAATTTTAAAATAAAATCTTTATAAAGTTTACTGAATAAATTCATTACGAAAACCGCAGCTAGTCGTATCGGTTTTAATTGACTAAAATGTCAATTTTTCTCAATTTTATTTTTTTTATTTGTTTCAACGAAATTTACGCATTTCACCAATCGTATCATAGAAACAGAGATGAAGCCGATTCTACCGTCATTTTAACGCATGTTGTAAGTATATTTTCATTTTTATCATTTCCGAAATACGATATAAGATTTATATTTTGAAATAACCACTCTTGGATATTGCGTGACGCGCGGTTTGAAACCGAAGGTCAACAGCTTACCTTCGGTCTCTGAAGACGTTAACGTGATTATCAAAACGTATATCAGATAGTGCAGTTTTTAGTAGTTTGATTCAAATATTTGACTACTGAATAATATAAAAAGAAAAGTTTTTCTACGATGTTCTAACAGTTCCGATGATAAAAAAGGATCCACGAATAAAACACGTGTATTCCGATGCGAAGAAGTTACGAATTTTCGTCTCAAGGTCTAGGGATTAAATAATCTGTGATAAAACCTTATGATTTATATTGTCTGAATTATTTATTTAAATTAATAGTCATGCGTTAATTAATATTCGTCTTCAAAACTTAATGACACACATATATGGAATAGATGATGACGAATTTATCGTAATATTTGGCGAATGCGCCAGGAAAATTAATTTAACGTCTGGTAATATCTGACGCAAACTTAAGTAAACAAACATGTCTTGAAACTCGATTCAAATCCCCGATAAAATTAAATACCCAAAAATCTCATGATTCCCAAACGCGGAAAACGTGTCGGGACTTAAATCCTGATTAATTACGTAATATTATACGGGGAGTTCGAGTACGAAATTTCAAGGAAAGATAAATGATAATTAAAAAGCAAACGACAAATCTATTTTCATATCACTGTTTAAAAGTCCTCGAAAACAGTAATTAGTCACTAGATACCGAATCTGGTATGTTTGGGATGTCATTCCAGCTTTCAAACCTAACCTCGCTTTGGCCGATAAAACTCCAAATTATTTACCGTAACTTTTATCTCATAGGATGTAATTTGTTGTAATTCAGTGACGTAATGATTCAACCGGTATTATTTGGTTGGAAACGACGACGCCATTTCGCTACATGTGACGACGACATGTTGTTTGTTTATTACTTTTTGCGAACTTTTACGATTTGACTGTGAATCTCGTTATTGGTAAATAAAAATATTTCTAAAGACTTCAATTGTCCGGAATAGTTATTTGTATGCCACTGACTGAAAGTGCTACAAAGTAGTATTTAAACTGCGGCGTACACAACATTTTTTATATGACGCATAAGATCCAAAAATTTTTCAATTATACTGAGGAAAGAAAATAAATAATAGAGAATCATAAACATTTTATTTATTGAACAATGTAATGTTCAAAGTAAATGATAATTATTAATATTTATTGGATTGGATGTAGATGAAATATGTGATAGAATCGAAAGTATTCCGTTGGCAATTTAAGGTTATGCAAAATCATCGAACTGAAACTGTCAACTGTCAGCAAGTGTTTGGCAGTACGGAACTGTCACTTTCGCTACACGGAACACTCGAAACGCAACTTTCGGTATGTAAATGAATAAAGAATGAACAAATTTCAGATGGCGTAGTTTTCAAATCCTAGGATATTTTGAGTTACTACATTTTTAGATGATTTAAAGCTTTTATACATTAAGGATTATAGTTAATACGATGTATTTGATTAAAAATAAAGTTGACGGCTTGTGAATTTTTGTTTCAGATCTTTCGACATGGTAATAGAACGGCAGAATTGACTGAATCATATCCAAAGGATCCTTATTATAATTACACTTATTTCCCAATTGGCAGAGGACAATTAACAAACGTGAGCTTACGCAAATATCTACATATTAACTAAATTAAAACATCTGCATTTTTTAACTATATTTTAGGCTGGAAAAAACAAAGAATACGAACTCGGTCGAGATTTGCGCAGAAGATATAACGAATTTTTAGGGCAAGTTTACTATCCCAAAATAGTAGACGCCGTTTCGACCAATAGAAATCGAACGAAAGCATCGCTGCAACTGGTTTTAGCAGGTTTATTTCCACCTGTCGATCAAGAAGTATGGAATTTCTTACTTCCTTGGCAACCAGTACCTCAAAACTACTATCCAGACGATAGGGATCCAGTACGTTGGAGAATTTCATTCGTATTTTGTTTTCATTTGATCGAACTTTTTTTACGATTATTAGAAAGATTTGAAAAACGTTTCTTATCACATCATATCCGGAACAGCCAGAACCATACCACTTTGTAACATGCCATTCGGCTTGTTACGCGTTTTTTTTTCAAACATTTTGAATATTCCTTTGTTCACGTATTGTGGTATAGTAGTCACTCCGGATTTATTTATTCTAATTTTGGAGTTTTTGGAAAAATAATCGACCTTCCATAAGACAAATTCAATAAAACCTCGAAATTGATTCGAATTCTTCCTGTGTCTATCTACACTTCAAGCAAAAGTAAATTTTAATAATAGTCCGGTCAAATTATACTAAAAAATAAAAATGGAGCTACATAAATTCCTGTCAAGCTGAAAATCGGTAAAATTGTTTAAAATACAATTGAAAATAAAATTTGAATGTTCTCTATCATTTTCGTGTACGGAAAAAATTTTATTAAAGGTCAAAGGTAAAAAAAAATGAGTTTTTCGCGATTATCAGCGAAGCAGGGAGTTTCATCATAAAAATACCTCTGACAAAAATTGTAAATCATAAAATTATCTACAAAAAACTTATCAATCCTTTTTTTTCCACGAGCCTCCGTTTCTGAGATATAACGATTCAAAAAGTCGTAAAAAGTGAAACGATTAAAAACTTTTACATTTTGATTCATTATATCTCAGAAACAGTGGCTTGTAGGAAAAAAAGTATTGATACGTTTTTTGTAGATAATTTTATGATCTACAACTTTTGACTAAAGTATTTTTATGATAAAATCACCGTTTCGCTGATAATCGTGAAAAACTTATTTTTTTTACCTTTGACCTCTAATAAAATGAGTTTTTCGCGAATTTCAGCGAAACGGTGAGTTTTATGATAAAAATACTTAAGACAAAAATTGTAGATCATAAAATTATCTACAAAAAACGTATCAATATTTTTTTTCCTACGAGTCGCCGTTTCTGAGATATAACGATTCAAAATGTTGTAAAAGTTATAACGTCGTATTTAACGGCTTTAATAACATCTTCGTCAATTGATAATTTATTTGATGAACTTATGACAGTTCCAATCAGTAAACAGAAATTTTTTACAAATACTCACAACAAGTCTCGGTTTGTTTCAATTTTGTAAGAAAAAGTTTACTGCTGAAAATATATTGAATTGAATTTTTGAATCATTATAACTCAGAAACGATGACTCGTAGATAAAAAAGTATAGGAACATTTTTTGTAGATAATTTTATGATCTACAATTTTTGTTAAGAGTATTTTTATGATAAAACTCACCGTTTCGCTGAAAATCGGGAAAAACTCATTTTTTCGACCTTTTTCAATTGTATTTTAAACAATTTTACTAATTTTCAGCTTGATGTAAATTTAGATTAATTAATTAATAGAATTAATGCGAAAAAAATTTCAATAAATTTATTTGTTATACAACTTCCCGAGGAATAGTCTCCTATCGGGGATTTGAGGTTAGGTACAACTAATTGATATAATATTATAATTAGTCGTTGACTTTTTAGATAATAACTAATTATTTAATTGATTAATAAGTTTTCTTATCATCTGTTTTAATATAACAATGCGTCTATCCTTTTAAATTTCCTTCCCGTAATTATTTCTTTCGCGTAATTTGATGAACTGACGTATGAATCTGCGTATTTTATATCTACAGGTCCTCATGGGTATAAATTGTCCGAGTTATAAGAAAAAATACAACGAATTAGTGGCTACCAGAAAATGGCGTGAAGAATTCAATAATCAAAAACCGATATTCGATTATATATCTAAAAACAGCGGATTGAATGTAACCACTTACAACGACGTTTACAATTTATATTTCGGTTTATCCACCGAAGAAGAATTCGGTCAGAAATTACCAAGATGGACGAATTACGTGTGGCCGAAAATAGTAACGGATTTCGCGATTAAACAATATTTCGTAGATACGGCCACAACGGAAATGTTAGCTCTAGCCGAAGGTGATAACTTTGTACGAAATTTCACCCTATATATTCAATAATTCTTCTTTAAGGTTTTCACTTGAAGAAAATTATACAAGACACAAAACAGATCGCGAAAAATAACGAAAAACACGGCGTGAAAATTTATTTATATTCGGCGCACGAAAATAACGTAGCCGAGATGCAGATATTGCTGAATATTTTCGAACCGCACGTACCAAATTACGGTTCGTATTTAATTTTTGAGGTTCATAGGATCAGAGGTGTCGTTGGAATTAAGGTAATCCGATTGATTCTTCACCTTTTTTTTTTTTTTCGATAAACCTGAATCTATAAACGATTTATTATTTTTTTAGTTGTATTACAACAACCGCGACAACCGCGGCCTGCGTCTTATGAAGATACCTAGCTGCGACGAATTTTGTCCTTTGGATCAATTCGAACGAATATTCGAAGAGTATCTACCTTCATCGCAAGATATTTGTTATCAATAATACGGTTATATTATAAATATCAATAAAAAATTTTCCTATCGCTGAAGATCTTATTCCATACATCCATGTTCCAGCTTTTCCCTTATCCTTTGGGAACCACTACTCCATTGTTTGTTTTTTTGATAATCTTTCTTGATATCTAGAATATATTGTTACCATAGCAACGAACAATAACTTATTAGAAGTGTAAGTGTAAAGTTTGACGTCAAAAAAGTAAACCAGAGTTACGCAATAAATAAAAAGATGTCTACCGTCTGTATTTAAAAGGGTTAAGAGGTAAGCAGATTTACGAAGATATGCCTAATACCCTTGGTGATCAATGTCCTTCGGCGAAAAATTGGACTGCAAGCTTCAAAAGAGGTAAATTTTCCATTGAAGATGATGACCGATCGGGAAGGCGGCCAGTTTCTGTGTCAGTCCCCGAAAATATCGTTGCAGTTCATGACATGATTTTATTAGAACGTCGAATTGGACTAAAACGCATATCTGAATCACTGATTATTTCATAGGAACGCGTTCATTATATAGTTCACGTCAATCTGAACAAGAGAAAAATTCCTACAAAATGGATACCCAAATGTTTGAATGTTGACCAAAAGCTCGATTTGAAAACGATGTAGACTTCTTGAACCGAACTGTTACTATGGATGAGACTTGGGTACATTTCTACGATTCAGAAACAAAGCAACGATCGATGGAACGGCGACACTCTGGTTCTCCAAGACCTAAGAAGTTTAGTGTCCAAAAATTTGCTGAAAAAGTTCTTGCTTCAGTTTTTTGGGATTGCCATGGAGTAATCCTGATTGATTTTTCGGATAAGGGTAGAAAAATAATTGGAGATTACTATTCGACATTACTACGGGAAAAAATTAAAGAGAAAAGACTCGGAAAGCTATCAAAAGTTATTTTGGCAATTGGTGTACAGGGTTCTTCACGACGAGCTAAATCGATTTGTGTATGGGAAAATATTGTGACTAGTTTTCTGAAAATTTGCTTGCATGGGTTTTCCGAAATTCTCGTTTCAGCTAAAATAATTTCAGTCTTCTGAAACTTCCGGTTATACCGGAAATGGACCCAAACTTCGTTATTTTCAACGAAATGCTATGGTTTTTATTAAATTTTTGGAATCTACGTGAAATTTCAATATAACTTTATATAAAGCATAGTATGCCTAAGGTCGACAGTTTTTTAATTATTTCACATTTTCGAAATTTTTTGACACACGCATCCCTCCACTAAAAAAATTATATTTCCAAGTTTAAGTATGTCAGGTCTAATATTTTTGAGATTTTGGACTAATAACATCTAGAGCTTTCGAAATCAGTAAAAAAATTTATATAGGGTGTTCAGAAAATGGTGTCGAATTACGCTATCTAAAAACTTCGAAAACTTAATTTTTTCAAATGGCAACCCCTATTTTTTTCTTCACCATTGGATTCTACGCTTTAAATCAAGGGGACTTCGTTAGTAAATGCATATATCTCAAATTAACGGTTTTTGTAGAAACTTGAAAAAACTGAAATCTTCAAGTCAAGATAAATTAACATTTAGATGTATTAATATACAAAAATATCGTTATAAAACTTGAAGCGTTTACTGTTTTTTCAGTGTATAAACAAAGTTTCTTTTCGTTTATTTGATATTTAAAACAAAAAGCTGACGACAGGTGTTTAGTAACATTAAAAAAATATGTGAAATTATCAATTGCTAGATTATCCCGTGACACAAACTGAAAAATAATCAATAACCTGAAATGGAAATAGCCACACAGTTTGGAGAAACACGACGGAAGTTTTTCTTGGGAGGCATGCGCCGGGTCACAGTTACTAACCCCAAAAAGTGGACAATGGTCAGTCGATTTAATACTAGTGCTACGTTACTGGTTATTTTCTCAATTTTCTAACCGGTTTTTGTATGAAATTAACTGTAAGTATAATTAAATCTCACTTAGGCGTATATCACAAATATAATTAAAAAGCGTTAGAGAATTTTTTGAAAAATATAACGGTTTTTTTTTATCGTAGATTATAAATTTTTTTCCAGCACATTAAAATAACCCGACTATCTATTCAGGTTATCAAACTTTTAAAAAGTTATACTTATATGATGAATTAACTAGAAATAAAAATGAAAATTGAATCACGTAGACATTTTGAAATTTACAGGTCTAGTGGATGAAAAAGCGAAAACGTGGATCGAAAACATTAATCATAAAATTGTTAAATGGGAAAAAAACTGACCTTCAACTATTCAATGTCAATATGTGAAATCTCGGGGTGAATAAATCCGCAAATTTATGCGCGTTCTTTTATTCATGAAAGGAAATTATGTACGACTATTTTTAAGAAAATTTCGGACAATTATCTTTCACAGAAATCTAGTTTACGACGTGTTAATATTTGAGAAAAACAAATGTCAAATTAGAGATTTTACTTTTGAAAATCTTAAAAAAAACTTTATTGTTACAAAAAAACGCAATTTTCAATTTTACAAGCGAATGAACTAAATTAATTTTTAGTTTTAAGAATGAAAACTTCATATTTCTCTTTTCTTATTTCTTTACTTCTCTGGTTTCTCAAAAATCTTCAGTGTTCTGAAGTCCTGTCGCTCGTAGAAACGCAGGTATTGAGATGCTTGGTCGAGTTTTTTACCGCACGAATCCTACTGACTGCGCCAGTTAAAAATTTTACTTTTACAAATATATTTAAAAAAAAAAACTTTATTGTTGTTTGTCTATCATTTGAATTATCGACGTTTATTGACTAAATCATTTTTATTTTTTGTTATTTTTCATTTCGGGTTATTAAATATGCCCAAGAAGCCTACGAAATGTTGAAATATCTCAATAAAAACGGTTCAAAAGTGGTACAAGCGATTTAAAAGTGAAAAAATGATGTAATAAGGATTATGAACCATCGGAAGTTCAAAAACAGATTCAATAATGATCAGTTTCTTTTTCAACCTTAACCATATTCGAAAACTAATTTCCTGTGATAGTTTCCTTTTAGCAGAAGATGCCTCCCGTTCCCGGTGACCGAGAAGAAGAAGAAACCGCTTTCCAAATAATCAATCAAGATAATTTTCCTATAGCAGTGGTCGGCCAACCGATTTTGAAAGCGTTCGATCAAGACGTTCAAAAATCCAAACCTAACGTAATCGTCCATCCGACTAGAAGAATAAACAATAATAAACTCGAAGAAAACAACGATGAAATTAAAAGGAGTATTACTAAATCACACGGGAATTTATGCCATAACAACAGCGCCGATCAAATTAATCTAGAAGGTCTTAAAAATGAGCTAGATACGGATGCGTTTACCAAAACGTTAGGTTAGTACAAGAAAACTCTATTTTTTCCACATTCTCAGTTTTCGCCTCGATTTTAGCCTATTTACAGCGATTAGATTTAATTTATTTGCACACCTCTGAAAAGCGTTCGACAATGTTTACATCTAAATCAGTTTGAAATGAAGACTTTGTTCAGACTAACATTGCATTGACTCTGGAACGTTTCCGAACAAACACCACAGAGTTTCCTATAATATAATATACAGTTCTGTGATTCGCAGAAACGAAAATATGTTTCTAAGAATTCTTAGAATAGTTACAGGACTGTTTTCGAATTGACTTTGGAACGTTTTCGAACTAATGCCATAGAGTTTCGTATGTAGACAATGTACAGTTGTTTTGAACTACAATTCTTATTTATAAGTACATTTGAACTACTCTCAGTAATCGAAACAAATCGTATATTCGTTAGGTAAAGAAGCTTTTGTAAAAATTCGATTTTTATTCTACAAATCGAATCAAGTTTACATCTATATCAGTTTGAAATGAAGACTTTGTTCAAACTAACATTGCATTGACTCTGGAACGTTTTCGAACAAACACCACAGAGTTTCCTATAATATAATATACAGTTCTGTGATTCGCAGAAACGAAAATATATTTCTAAGAATTCTTAGAATAGTTACAGGACTGTTTTCGAATTGACTTTGGAACGTTTTCGAACTAATGCCATAGAGTTTCGTATGTAGACAAAGTACAGTTGTTTTGAACTACAATTCTTATTTATAAGTACATTTGAACTACTCTCAGTAATCGAAACAAATCGTATATTCGTTAGGTAAAGAAGCTTTTGTAAAAATTCGATTTTTATTCTACAAATCGAATCAAGTTTACATCTATATCAGTTTGAAATGAAGACTTTGTTCAAACTAACATTGCATTGACTCTGGAACGTTTTCGAACAAACACCACAGAGTTTCCTATAATATAATATACAGTTCTGTGATTCGCAGAAACGAAAATATATTTCTAAGAATTCTTAGAATAGTTACAGGACTGTTTTCGAATTGACTTTGGAACGTTTTCGAACTAATGCCATAGAGTTTCGTATGTAGACAAAGTACAGTTGTTTTGAACTACAATTCTTATTTATAAGTACATTTGAACTACTCTCAGTAATCGAAACAAATCGTATATTCGTTAGGTAAAGAAGCTTTTGTAAAAATTCGATTTTTATTCTACAAATCGAATCAAGTTTACATCTATATCAGTTTGAAATGAAGACTTTGTTCAAACTAACATTGCATTGACTCTGGAACGTTTTCGAACAAACACCACAGAGTTTCCTATAATATAATATACAGTTCTGTGATTCGCAGAAACGAAAATATATTTCTAAGAATTCTTAGAATAGTTACAGGACTGTTTTCGAATTGACTTTGGAACGTTTTCGAACTAATGCCATAGAGTTTCGTATGTAGACAAAGTACAGTTGTTTTGAACTACAATTCTTATTTATAAGTACATTTGAACTACTCTCAGTAATCGAAACAAATCGTATATTCGTTAGGTAAAGAAGCTTTTGTAAAAATTCGATTTTTATTCTACAAATCGAATCAAGTTTACATCTATATCAGTTTGAAATGAAGACTTTGTTCAAACTAACATTGCATTGACTCTGGAACGTTTTCGAACAAACACCACAGAGTTTCCTATAATATAATATACAGTTCTGTGATTCGCAGAAACGAAAATATATTTCTAAGAATTCTTAGAATAGTTACAGGACTGTTTTCGAATTGACTTTGGAACGTTTTCGAACTAATGCCATAGAGTTTCGTATGTAGACAATGTACAGTTGTTTTGAACTACAATTCTTATTTATAAGTACATTTAAACTACTCTCAGTAATCGAAACAAATCGTATATTCGTTAGGTAAAGAAGCTTTTGTAAAAATTCGATTTTTATTCTACGAATCGAATCAAGTTTACATCTATATCAGTTTGAAATGAAGACTTTGTTCAAACTAATATTGTAGCGTTTACAATTTTCAAAAATTATATTTGCAAACGTATTCAGAGTTAAAAATATTAATTTTCAACTTAATTGAAAATAAATTACCTTCATTTATAATTATATAGAGGTGAAGTTATTTAGTATTATTTTTCTTTTTCATTATTTTTAGATTCGAAATTGAAGAGGCTGCAAAAATTTGAGGCGAAACAACAAAAATTTTCTAATAATACCGATCCACCAACATCGAAGAAACCCTTTGTGACAACTGTGAAAAAAGGGCAATTTCTAGAACCGCCGCCTGAGATAGCAAATCTTATCGGTATGAAAATCGATGAAACGAAAATCGTGAAAAAAAATCCAAAGGAAATGAAGAAACTTTACGCTTTTTCCAGTCAACCGAGAATTTTGAGCAGGACTCCTCCTAGGACTGTCCATCAAAACAGGTAGTTGATTTTTTTTATATAAATGTATAGGATAAGAATCAAATCGTCCCTTTCGAAACCCCAATTAGATTTTTAAACCACTTGGATTTCTACTCCAGCCCACTTTTGTGCTCTGTTAACAAAGTAAACTAGAAAAAAAAAATATGACAACAACGTTTAATTATGTTTTTAATTAGATTCGGGCATAAAAACAAATTTTTATTCGCAGATGTGAAGCAGCAGCGTGCGCGGCTGCCAAATTGGTTGGGACCGTCGTGGGAATCAAAAAACAAAACGAAAATTTAAGGTAAAACATCATTAATTATTCGGGATATTTAAAACGCAGTTTCTCAGCTTTTAGAAGAAAAAAAAACCGGTATGGTAAATATCTGCATGATGATAATTTTCAGGTTACTGTAGGTCATCGTCCACGAGGTTAAAATCAATTTGTTAACCCTGAATAAAGCGTGAAATCGATATACTACGAATACGTCATTAATCAAAAATATATTAAATTTAGTTATTTAGTACATAAAGATTCCAAATTTGAAATATATTCAGTTATTTGTTTAAAAATAATTTGAAATTATCTATTCATTGTATTTTATCCACAAAACAAATCAATTTATTGTTATAATGGATTCATATGAACTATTGCAGTTTTTAAATCGCTTATTTAAATGTGGCGCCGTAAACAAACAAACAAACAAAAAGTCTTTTTAAGAAATTTTCTCCTTTGCAATTGTTCGGAAATTTGTACTCGGCGAATCCACCAAATTTTAGATTTTATCGATATAATCGAACAGTGCCGGCTTCACGGTCCATGTCGTGGACGAGTCCGTAACATAAGTAAGGCGAACTAACCATATACAGAGGGCAGTGAAATATAAGTAACAGTACTAGTGAAAATTCATAATTTATGACAATTTATTTTCAACATTCAATCACGATTGATTGTCTTTGATCTGCTGCCGTAAACGTTCCGCTTCAAAAAAAAAAATGATCTGAGAATAAGCAGATTCGGTTAATTGTTATAAGGATTACTGTCGAAATATTTATTCTGCGGATTTCGTGTAAATAAATTGTTTTTATATGTGTAAAAAGGGTTGTTTCAACGTAATTCGTATGTTTTAAAAACATCGCGTGTTATGAATAATGTCAGGGATTTTTTTATTACGCTTGTTGACCTTGGTCGCGGGTAGCTTGAGTTCATTTAAACATTATCTATTCAATCTTTATCCTCCCTTCTAAGGGTGAATTATTTACACCTAATTTCAACATACCACTACTAGTAAAAAGGCATTTCGAACTTCTTCACTTTTTTCGTTATATCTTGATAAATATATTTTTTAGAGAAACTATAAAACCTCATCCGCCATTAGACAAGAAAAAATTGAAAGAAAACGACGCTACCAGAACGGAAAATCAGGTATGTATTTGAAAAAAAAAACGTATTAAACTCTTGTAATATATGTATATCATAATATTTGGCAGCCCAAATGGAATCCCAATTTCGCATTTGCTAAACTTCTATCATGCGATGAGGTATGTTGCAATCATCATGTTTCCTTCAACTTAATACGCTATTTAATCACAGCCTCTTTTTATTTTGCTTGCTAAAGCCTCGGCAAATTATAAATTTTAAAATTTTTACAAGCCGAAATCGCAGAAATAGCCATTTTTAGAATAGACGCTTCAATATCTAATCGAATGTTCACAGAAATATATTCAAAACACAGAATTCTATGGAACAACCACATTTATTCTTAGAATGCTTAGAATTGTTTCAGTACTTGTTCGGAATTGACTCTGGAACGTTTCCGAACAAATACCATAGAGTTTCGTTTAATATAATATACATTCCTATGGTTCTAAGAAACGAAAATATATTTCCTAGAATGCTTAGAATTGATTGTGGAACGCGTACAAAAATACCACAGAGTTTCGTAGAACATAATGTACAGATCTGTGATCCGCAGAAACGAGAATGTATTTCTAAGAATGTTTAGAATTGTCTTTACACTACTGGTTGAGAATTGATTGTGGAACAAATACCACAGAGTTTCGTATGACACAACGTACAGTTCTGTGATTCGCAGAAACGAAAATATATCAACTATCCATCGATTGTAATTGAACGGAGGATTATTTGGAGTCGATAATTTCGTTAGCGATTCTATATTGGGATGTTGGTTAATTATAAAAATATAAATGTCTGAATAAACGATTGTTTACTATTTAGGTTGACCAGCACCGAGTCGAGCAGGCTAAAAGAAGATATATAGCAAGGAAAAAGGCGATAAATCAACATGCAAAACATCCTAAACAACAAGTACAAGCTCTTTATGCCGTTCCGGTTCATTTACAACAGAAATTATTAGAACTGAGCGAATTACAACAATCGTTAACAAACAAGAGTATTTCTGACGCTAGTACTCAAACTGACACGCAAGATTACGCCATAGATAAACCAAAAGATTTGAAAGTGAATGATGTTCAGGTTCAAGTACGTCCTACTGATGTAAGTAGATTTAAATATATGTTCAATTAATATATATTTTTAAATATATGTATATAAATTTTTTCAGCTTTTTGATTTGAGTTCTGAAGTGAAGAGTATTGTAGAAATTCTAGTAACGAAAACTATAGAAGAAGCTTTGATCGAAGTATTAGAAGAAGAAGAAATGATGACGATGAAAGAACAACAACGGAGATTCTTAGAATATATGATGACGAAATCCAGCGAGGATTCACTGGAGAACGATCACGGCTTTAGTGATGAAAAATTTTCGACGAATATGTTTTTAAATAGTTACGTACCTAATTTGATAACCTCCGTATAAATATATAGTAAAAAACAAATTTAACTCAATTAAGACATAAATAAAATTTAATTCATAATTAATTTATCTTAGTGTAAACACTGGTCATGTGATATATGGGAAGAAGGAATTATCTATTATATAGTTAAAAAAACTACATTTAAATTTCAACAATATAGATTGGTGCTAAACCTTTAAGTTGGTTAGTATACAATAAATCACATTTTCTAATATAATTTTATAGAATTTAATTTCGTTTTATTTCTTTCCCTACTTAAACATTTATATATAAAAACGACATCTACAAGAATCGATTATTATTTCTGATAATTCATATTCACAAATTTTGAAATTGACAACTTAGGCATATATTCGCCATACACCGATTAAAAATTCAAGACCCTGTTTTAATATATCGAAATTAATTATCTACTCTATGTTTTTAATTTATCTCTAGTCATATTTATATGAAATTGTTGTATAAAAAAGAAGTCGATATATAACCTTCGATTTTAAGGTTATGTTTAGTTGTTTAATAATTAAATACAACGAAAATGGATAATTTAAAAAACTTTGAATTAATAAAACAAGGTGCCGAAGCTAAAATATACCAAGGAATATATTTAGGAAAATCAACAATTGCTAAAGAACGGTTTACAAAAAATTACCGTCATCCCGTACTAGATACGAATTTAACTAAAGAACGAATGAAATCAGAAAGTCGAGCTTTAGTGAGATGTAAAATAGCAGGAATAAGAACCCCGACTATATATTTAGTAGATTTTGATCGACGAATTATATTTATGGAATTAATTGAGCACAGTAAAACCGTCAAAGATTTTATCGAAGAAAATACAACAGATGAAACAAAACTTGCACAATTTTTCTTTGAAATAGGCAAATTAATAGGAAATTTACATAAAAATAATATAATTCACGGCGATTTAACTTCTTCTAATATTTTAGTCATAAATAAGAGAGGAAAAGATATTTTTAATGATCTAACAGAATTGGAGTTAGTATTAATCGATTTTGGTTTAGCTTACATAGATTCAAACACGGAAGATAAAGGTGTCGATTTGTACGTATTAGAAAGAGCTTTATTAAGTACCCATAGTGTAGCTGACAAAATGTTTCCCGAAATAATAGGAGGTTATAAGAAACAATATAAAAATGGTAGTAATGAAGTGCTGGTGAAATACGAAGACGTCAGAGCAAGGGGGAGAAAAAGAACAATGGTAGGATGAAAATGTTTTATTTTTTTATTATAAATTTCTGTATAAAAATAAAAAAAATATTTATAAAACAGTGTGTGTTAATCCATTTTCGCAACGATAGGTTTAGGTCTGGTTTTAAAAATAATTTTATTCTTTATAATGGCTTTCACTACAAACTCAATCTTTCCATCTACTTCTTGTTTTTCTATTAACGCAAAAGGTTTTTCTATTTTTGTTTCTTTTCCATAAATCAAATGATGTCCGATAATCAATATAGGAATTCCAGTTTTTGTATATTGTAAGTCGCCAATAAACTGCCCCTCAAAATTTGATTCCGAATGTGATTTTAAATCTCCTTGAAGTTCTATAATTGACCATTCATCTGATAACGGTTTTGAACTAAAAATTAAACAAATTGTATCTTTACGCCATTTGATAATTATAAATATAAGAAAATACAAAAATCGTTGATAAAATTAGAAGATAACGATGATGATATACCATAAACAAGATTCCATAGGAAAATAAAAATATGAAGAATAACAAAAAATGATTTTATTAATTAATCAAATTACATAAACTTAGTATCTAAATTTCTTGAAGAGGGGATGTTTATTTTGACCCATCCCTGAATTCTTTTTGTATTCGTAATAAACAGCATCATCTGCTCCAGATATGGAGCCCATATTTCCAATTCTTCTAGTGGTACCTGCTTTAGAACCACCTTCCCCTGGTATACGTTCATCTTCACAATCGATATCACTCGCAGCTAAAACCTAAAATTTCAATACATTAACATTTTACCTTTATCTGAAACAAGAATCTACAGTCGCTGCTCTATTGTATCAAATTTAAAAATAATAATCCAAAATACAAAGAAACTATGAAATCAATATATTTAAACTCTTCTTAATCAATAAGATTATAAAGAAGAATCTCTCACTAGGTAGAATTCTCTGGTTATTAAGAAAAACTATAATTTCTCTTATGGTACATTTGAACTACTACATTTTTAACGACAATAAACACTCCATAAATTCTATTTGAATTATAAATGTAACAGTATTACATTTCTGTCTTGGTATATTTGAACTACTATGAATTAAATAATTTTTTTGTTACTTTCGACGTACTAGAATTTTTCAAAGTTCCCAACTCAACATACTCTTAGAATTTAATAACAAATCTAATTAAAGAAACTGGAAGTATTGATGTAATGTTGGAAGTTTAAAGAACAAAGTAGAAAAGAGTTTTCCTAGATGAGAAGCATTAGCAACCAAAATGTCCAAATAATGACACAAAAAAAGGAACTAGTTGAGAAAAATTTAGATCGAATAATCATAGTGTATACCTGTTGTAGTAACTGTCCCTGTTCATCCCTAGTTTTGTACAACAAATCAGGTTCTTCGTCCATACCGGCTAATTTGGTAATGACTTTATAACTATATCCTTGATTGACTAAAAATCTTTGTCTTTTTCTAGAATAATTCATTTCCATGGTATCCTGTGAGACTAATGTATAAAAGAACGCATTATACTCCTCTGCCACTGCATTTTTCTTTGCGCGCAAAATTCTACCTAATCTTTGAGCTTCCTGTCTTCGAGATCCACCATGAGATGAGATTTGTATCAAAACATTAGCTTCTGGAAGATCAAAGGAAGTATCTGCAACTTTACTAACGAAAATCGTATTTACCTGAAACAATTATTAATTTGCTACAACAATTCGATAGTTTTTTAAAATCGTCACCTTTGGATTAAATTTAAAGTTTTGCAAAATTTGTATCCTTTCTCCTTGTGAAGTAGGTCCGTAAATATATGGTTTGTTCATTTTAATAGCATAATGTTTCAAAGCAAATACATTATCAGAAAAAACAATTGTTTTATCTCCTCTTCTTTCGTGATATCTAATCAAATATTGCGTGGCTCTAAACTTGTTTGGATTCATAACGTACAACAAAAGACGTTTACTAGTTTTACAAACCAGGTATTCCCTATAAAACTCAGGTGTCATTGGACACCAAACTTCTGCACACTGTACTCTAGCAATGTAACCTGAAATTGAGATTTAATAACTAGAAACCAACTCAAAATAACAATTCCACTTGTACTCAACATTTACAAGTAAAATTTGATAGAATTAGTGAAATATGACTGTCTAGAAAATCATCAACTCACCTCTTTTCTGCAGCTCTAACCAGTTGGCTTCGTACAGCTTAGGTCCAATTAAAAAATTCAGATCAGCAATTTTGTCATCTTCTCTAAGTAAAGTAGCCGTTAAGCCCAATTTGCAATGAGACTGTACTATGGTAAGTACTCTTCTAAACATTTTTGCCGGAATAGTATGGACTTCATCTAAAATCATTATTCCCCATTCTTGTTCCTGTAACCATTTCATGGTTTGTTCAGCTTCCCAAGATCTACGTTGGGTGTGGGTAATCATGGAATAAGTTGTTACTAAAATACTGCAACCCTAAAATAAGAAAATTTAAAAATTTTCTACCCTTTCAATACCATTAAATGATATTTACCATTGGTTTATCTTTAGCTTCTGAAGTAAATCTACATATCATGCTATCATCAGCAGTAGACCACATTTTAAACTGTTGTTTCCATTGTTCCACTGATACACCTGAATTACATAACACTAGGGCCCTTTTTCTAACGGTACAACAAGCTGTTACTCCTACTAAAGATTTTCCAGCACCGCAAGGTAAAACTATAACACCTGATCGAGCCCTACCATTTCCAAACATTTTTCTCAAAGCTTTCTCTTGATAGGGTCTCAGAACTGCAGAAGGACGAAGATCCACATTTATATCAGGGTTAATTGTGTCATTTCTATAAAATAATTACATTTTCCATCATTATTATTTAGAATAAAAATATATTTGCACACCTAAAATCGTATTCTGCTAATAGAGGATATTCCAATTCGATACACCTCTTTTGAATAACCTCAATTTTTTCTTGATTCACTTCAAATGATACAGTTTCTAATGAGGCATCTTCTTCATCTTCCCCTTCATCGATTTTTTCATAAAAACTAGTGATATCTTCAGGCACAGTTGTACCTTCAGTGTTAGCCTCTGAAGATGTACCTGGTTTAGCCCCAAAAGTTGGTGCTACTTTTTTATCCTGAACCTATTATACATAAATTAACTAATTTTACATTAAATTTCAATTTTAGCCTTAATAAAATGTAATTAAATGATATTAAATTAACACCACCTAAGAAAAAAATTAAACTTACCTGTTTAATAAACTCCTCACTTTCATTTTCGGCATTTCTGCGTAATCTACATTCCTGTATGACTGGATCCTTTAATAACTTTTGTAAAATATCAGGGTACGGACTCTCCACGAAATGTTTATTATGTTTCAATACCAATTTAACTTTCCCATATGATAAAGTACATAACTTTATAAATTCTATAATACCATCAGGTACACTGGTTTTACTTAATCTTTTCAGATACTCAATTATATCGTTTGTTTGTAGGCCAACACTAACCGCGGCATATAACGAATAAGCTGTTAACTTATATTCATGAATAAATTCGGGACGACATACAGGTTCAGAAATTGCTATCAAAAAATCGTGAGCGTGTTTATAAACGGGAGAAAACGATTCTAAAAATATGTGGCCGTTGGGAGCTACCCAAAGAGGTCTTGAAGCATTATCGGGTTTTAAAATCATCTGAGATCGATAATCTTTAGCGCCGAATTCATCCTCCTGTGCAGATTGATCATTTTTTTCTGCATCACGAATTGCTGCTCCTGGAATATCACCTTCCGTTCCTTCTGTATCGTTAGTATCTTCTTCTTCGTAAGTCCAATCATCGTTATCTTCCTTTTTGCGCTTTTTAGTTGTTTTATTGTCAGATTTGTTAGAACTCCAACGTTTAGGAGGCCCCATTATTTATATTTCATTCAAAAATTGGCTATATATCACAATTTTTACATTGAAATTAAATTATACTTACGCTTTTAATAAAATAGGCATTTTATTATAGTTTAATGTATAGATATATTCGAAATTAATCAAGATAAATGAGAAATGCTGTATGAAAAATTGACACCTGACATTTGAAATTACTAGAATTGAAAATATATTAGAATACTTTTCTTCTTCTTTAATAGTTGAACTCTAGTCTTGAGCTTTCGATATGTTATCTCTTCAATATTAAGAGTGTATGTAGGTTTTTATGTCTATTGACCGAATTTAACCTAAAAATTCAACTATGAGATTTTTATTTTCCTTAAAATATGTCATCAAAATTAAAGTTATATCTAGGTAGAAAAGTAATTTTATAAAAATCTCCATATGAGGCACTTTATAAAAATTTTGAATTTTTAGGTAATAGATTCGCTTCATAAAACTACGAGGATCAGTCCACTAGAACTTCAACATTTAATTCAAATCGGAAATACTAACGGAAATGATAAAATAGAGCTTAGTTTACCGGTTAATATATTAGAAGCCCAATTGGGAGTTACGAATGTAACGGAAATATTGAAAATAGAACCTGACGATATAATCAAGAATATTCAACTCGTAAGAGATCGTGCCAATAGAAAGATCGCATTTGAGATAGACCGATACATATTCGTTAAAGATGTCATGGAAAATTGCTCTTTACCCGATCTCAATTTTAAACCCAGAAACGTATTAGTTGAATACAGCTCGCCGAATATTGCAAAACCTTTTCATTTCGGACATTTAAGATCCACAATCATAGGAAACTTTATAGGAAATTTAAACGATTTTCTTAGGAACAAAGTAACGAAATTGAATTATTTAGGTAACTGGGGCACACAATACGGTTTCATAAAACTAGGGGTGAACGATTTGAAATATAGTCTTCAGGATATTGAAAAAAATCCCCTACAATTACTGTATCAGTGTTACGTGCACGCTAATAAGTTAGCTGAGAATAATCCACGTTACACGGAGGAAGCCAAAAAGATATTTGCAGAATTAGAAGGTGGATCAGAAGAAGAAATAAACGATTGGCAACAATTCATGGAATTTTCCAAATTGGATTTAATCAAAACATACAAAAGGTTGGGTATAACATTTGATGTATACAATTTTGAATCAGACTATAAAGCTCAACAAATCAAAGACGTTCTAACTGTATTGAGGAAAAAAAATATCATACATAAAGATAAAGACGGCAAAGAAACTGCTCTAATAGGTGACCGTAACGTTACTGTTGTGAAAAGTGATGGAACAACTTTGTATTTAACAAGAGATATCGCCGCAGCATTGGACAGATTCAAAAAATACAATTTTGATAAAATGTATTACGTAGTGGACAGCAGTCAGAGCGATCATTTTCACGCTCTAAAAAATATTTTATATAAAATGGATTTACCTTGGGCAAATAGAATTACTCACGTTAAATTTGGTAGGATATTAGGTATGAGTACTAGGAAAGGAAGTGCAATTTTTTTAAAAGACATTTTAGACGAATGCCGTGATCGCATGATCAAAAAACAAATCGAATCACCAAGTAAGTATAAATATTGTAAATTTTACTTTTTTTTTAATCTAAATCATGTATCTAGTTTTGTAAATTAATTTCACTACAAAGGATAATCACTTTTGGTTCAAGGGGGTAGCAAAGGAATTTTGAAAGCAACAATAAAGGGACGAAAATTATTTATTTAGTGTAGATAATGCACAAAATAATAATTTAGGGTATTGGGTACTTATAAGTATCTTTTTGATTCCATTTCTGCACTATGCAATCTCTCCTTTTCAATTGCTACCCCGAACACTCTAAAATGTCTATTCCAACTAATATGTAAAGGATACAAAGTCTAAAAGGTACATAGTGATCTATAAATTTGATATTTTCAAAATATCACATTCTAGACGTTTTGTTGAGGTTTATTTCTGTCTACATATTCGTTTGGACAAAATTTAGTCTCGGTTATAAAGTGATGGGTTTAAGTTTTATGGTCAAAGTTAAACATTCTCACATGGATCTCGATTTAGGCTATAATTTCATTTAACTTATTACAAAATTATCAACAGACGTTTATCATTTCTTTATACTCGATTTTTTTTGCTAGTTCGCATTGAGGTGAAATTGATTGTTTTATTTCGAACACATGCTAAGTAAACACAGTTGATTCAAACTATACAAAAAAATATTTTATTTAGTTAATCAAGTATTTCTGATATACATATTTTATCGATTAGTTAATGAGTCGAAGGCATATTCGATATCCCCAAATAAATGATTTCTAGCTACCAAAGCCCCGATCGAAAATGGTCATGCAGCAGATATTTTAGGAGTTTCTTGTATTATTATAAACGATTTGAAAAGAAGAAGACAAAAAGATTATGAATTTGTTTGGGATCAAGCTTTGCAGGTTGGTTAGGTTATTATTTATTTAAACAGTTTTCAATCATAAAACCGTGGGGTGAATTTATATCCACAGTGTATCTTATTTACATAATTTATTTATACACAAAACTATTCACTAACACTTATCATCCAATTTATTTATATATCGTTTGATATACTTTTAACAACTAGGGAGTTTGTAATAATAGTTTTTAATGTCAATTTATGGCAAATTCGAATATTTTAAGGCACAAGGTGATACTGGTATAAAACTTCAATACGCACATTGCCGTTTATACAACTTGGAAGATAATACGGGAATGGTTCCCGCTAAGGAGTGCATTCCAGAAATTTTACTAGAACCCGAAGCAGTGGCACTAACAAAACAACTCGCAAAATTCCACGATATTTTGTACAATGCCAACGAACAATTGGAAGCTTATATTTTAGTTAATTACCTCTTTCAATTGTGGTAAGTCGTGTAACATTATTTGATTTCGATTCGGTTAAAAAGCAGTCCAACGGTCGTGGTATTTTAATATATTTTTTTCAATTGCCAGTAACCAGATCAACAAAGCGTTTAAGACGTTGCAAGTGAAAGGGCAGAGCGTGGAAATAGCCTCTCAAAGATTACTGCTCTTCAAAACTGCCAGAGAAGTTTTAGGTAACGGGATGACTATTCTAGGTCTTCGGCCGTTGAAGAAGATGTGATTTTATTATTATTTTTTTTTTCAAATAAATATTTGGAAAAAATATACCGTTTTATTTATTTATACCGATTTTTTTTTCTATTTTTTGGTGCATATGAGACCCAAGTTTGAAATACGAAATTTCATCACTTTTTTGTCAATAAAAAATATCAAAAACCATCAACTCCTCGATTTGGTCCGAAAACTGTACAAAAAAATGTTTTTCGAAAAATGAATACAAAAACGATGAAATATCTATAAATGAATGTTTTTTGTTTTAATATCATTTTTTAAACTTCAATAGTGCTATTTGGAATTTTTAGAACCGTTGGTAAACACACTATTTACACTACCACTACACCAACTTTCACAATTACACTGTCTGACTCGCGTTTCGATAACCAAGTTAGTCAGTCTCTGAAGATGATAATTTGAATGTCGAAATATTCGTTTACATACCGAAAGTTGCGTTTTGAGTGTTTCATTTAGTGGAAGTGACGGTTCCGTACTGCAAAACACTTTCGGGGCGCTCTGGAGTGACTCTAGCCACTTGAATGTTGACAGTTTGACTTCGATGATTTTGCATAACCTCAAATTTTTAATTTTTTGTTTTATCCGAAGTTTTGTCTAGAGCGATGAATGATTATGAATGAAGAGTTACTCTATTCTACTATATTTTCCATGGTTGAAGTTTTTGATATTTTTGCAATGTACCCTTTGTTTTGTTTCTTCAGGAAATTGATGAGTTTTGAATCTTATGTTGGACGAGTTTAACAAAGTAGCACTTCAGTCCTTGGCATAAAAAATAACTATTCTCGACTATTCGTTATGGAAAAAAGTGGTTATTTATAAAGAAATTAAAACTGTATAAATAGGTTTGTAATGATTATATAGTAACAACAAATATATTTAATAATATAACAAAAGTAAATAAATAATTACACATATACATCTTTGGATATAGATATAGGGAATGTAAAAAAAAATATATTCAATCGAAATGTATATTACGAATATTTCTTGTATGTCTTCTAGCGCAGTTTTTCGTCGCTTGTTCGACTTCGTTTAAAAAACTAGACGAATTATGAATGGTAGTACCACCTAATAAAACGTTGAAACTCGGATAATTTTTATTGATGGAATGTACGGTTAAAGATTCTTCGTAAGTAGCCCCTCCGATTATGAAAATAATTATATCCTGCGGTCGTCCGTTAGCTCCGTGGCTACCCAAATAGGGGTACATTTGCTCTTTTAATTTACCTTTAATTAAATCTTCTAGAGTTTCGTGTAGAAGCGGTTTGTGTTGGGTATAAACGTTATCCACTCCACTTAAGCCTTTTATAAATCTTTTGGTTATCTTGACGGCGTTTTCTACGTTAAATAAATCACTTTGTCTAGCATGTGAACCGGCGTATTCTAATATATTTACAATATTTTTTAATAATCTATCAGAGACGTTTCTTTTTTTAAGCAGCTCTATCAGACCTGTTACATCGTTGTTACTGTGATTCTGATATCTCAAAGCGTAAAGCATTACTAATTTGGCGGCGTCGGTATCTCTGATTTTATCGTTCGTTAACAATTTTTTAATACTTTGAAGATGTGCGTGATGATCGTTATTTTGGGACGACAGTTCTTGTTCTATTTCAGAAACGTCTAATAAATTGTGTCTATTCACCATAGCGCTAAGTTCGCCAATTACAGTCACGTGTTTAGTCACGTTTCCGGATAATTTTTTAAATTGAGGATACGATTCGACGAAATTTTTCATATCGGCGATAGTTTCGATTTTTTGGTGACTTTTGGCTTTCGCCTGAAAATGATCCATCAATTGTTTTATGTTAGTGCCGATTTCGCCGTAATTTAGAAAAATATTTTTAGCATAGAACGTATCTTGTTCTACGGATAACACAACTTCGGTTAATTCTTTCGCGACGCCTGGTATATTGGATAGATTCACTCTATTATTGTTTATTGTTAATAATTCGTGTACCATGGCTTGGTAGGTCCACTGGTTTAGTAAAGGTGTAACCGGATCATCTCTACGATCTAATATCAACAGTAAAGAATTATTTATTTGATTGAAAGCGAATAATGAAGATTCTTTGTTTATTACTTCGTCTATTCTAGTACCCAAATCTTTACATACATTCGAATTTGCTTGATAACGTATAATCGGACATTTTTTTAACGATAATAATACGGAAATAATCCCTTGAACACTTAATTGCAAAGCAGAAGGATTCCAATTCAACATTGTCATCGTACTACTCAATCCTAACGAAAATAAATGCGGGTTTACTGCTAAATAATCCATATAAAGTTCTTGAACTTCCTTGACTACTTCGTGTTCGTCGTGTTCAGCCAGAATTTTTATATCTGCTTTAGCTATTATATTACTGAAATATATGTAATAGGCCCCGTATTTTGGATTGCGAAGTTCCGAACATAAAGCACTGATGTTTTGTTGCGTAGGTCTTAGAAATGCTAAGCATTTTAAATATCGAAGCCCTGTTGAATTAGGAAAGTTTGGAGAATCAATTCTCTCTAATAAAAATACCTCTTTCTGTTGAATTTCCGATTGTCCATATACCATACTGATAACACTTGTCGTTTCTTTATCCATTAATAATACTTTCATGCCCGGTTCACTTTCCGATGTCATTTTTACTACATAAGCTTTAATTGCTGATATAACATTCATTTTGAAAATTCTCTATTAAACTAAAAAAATTTATTTATACGTATCTAACTTGACATGTAAACTATTTATCTTTACGTCTTTCTTTGATCAATAACCATAGATAACGTAATATTGTACATTCGTATTTTCAAACAAAAAATTGAAGTATAATCAGATTTTACACTAAAAGATTCTTAATATCTACCAGTTCACGTTACGAATTATATAAAAAAGTTTTTTCAAACTAAAAATTAAGAACCATAAAGTAACAATTTCTCTATCTATATTTCTTTATCTATGAGAATTAGTATCACAAATCTAAAAAACTTAGTTCTATGTTAATACATAAACTAATAAAACTAAATATGTTCGTATAGATCCAATATAACAATTGTTTAATAAACAAGATTTGTTACAACGAAAAACTGTAATTTATGCTGTGTTTACATACGACACGTTTTCGTATTATCCATTTTAAACGTATAATTTAGGTGAGTAATAATAGATCTTCGCTAGTGTAAAAGAAAAATTGTAGTTTACACTATGGGTAGAAATCAGTGACACTTTGGTCTTTTCAATCGCTACGGAATTCAATAAAGAAACGTACCTATTAAAGAGAGTGTCAAATGTCAAACTATTTATAATATAAAAACGTGTAGATATTTGGCGATAATTTATGAGTTTACTGGGAAAAACATTTAAAAGAAACATTTACTTAAAAAAATTTAATTACATAATTTACAAATAATTTTTATATTTTTATTTCATCTACCTAAATAGTAATAATTTACGACCACTGGGCATCCTACCTTCAGAATCTATAAGTCCGGCTTGTATATATTCTAAAGATGGCATTTTTCTGAGATCACCTCTCGCGGCGACGGCAGGTTGAGAACTGAGTAATCTTCTCGCAACTCTCACTATGTCATCCTTAGAAATCTTTTCAATTTCGTTTATAAAATATCTCGGCCTCCTTCTTTGTCCCGACGCCAGAACTTGTCGTCCGATATCTTCAAACATAACAGGTCTCGATTCCAAATTCATCAGTAACATGGACTGTAATTGAGTTTTGGCCCTCCTCAGTTCTTCGTCGGTTATATTCTTTGGCATGCCCACTAATTCTTTAACTACTACTTCCACCATATCTCTAAGGTGAGTAGGTGGTGCACTGGCGTGTATACAAAACAGACCACTATCAGAATACGCGTGGTTACAAGCGGTAGCACTGTACATCCAGTGGTATCTATTTAAAACATTTGTATATAATCTAGTATACATTCCTTTCCCCGGTCCACCCGCACTGAAAGATCCTCCGCCCCCCATCATAATATTAAGTACACAAGTAGCTATAAAGTCCTTATCTTGATGAGAACAGCTTTCTAAGCCAATCACCACGTGAGAAAGTACCGGGAGACCTGCACTAGCGAACTGCGGTATTTCACATTCTTCATGTACCAAACCACCCGTATATTGAGACACACTATTATCCACATTAACATCTTTAATTGTTTCTGAATTCTGTATTTCCGCCCAAACCGGTTTGATATCTACGAAATATTTTTGGACAGCATCAACTAATTTTGGGTGTTCGACACCCACACCTGCCACAACCATTCTCTTAGGAGTGTAATGGTTTTTGAGATATGTTAGTAGCATATTTCTACTAATCTTGTTAACGTTCTCTTGAGGACAAAGTTTCGGAAGTCCTAAAGTATTGTCACTATATGCTGCTGCGTGTATCATGTCCATTAATATAGTTTCTTGTTCAGGTCTCATATTTAATGTTTCCAATTCGAAGTTTATGGCTTGTTTGGCGTTCAATAATTCTTCGTTTGTTATGTTTGGTCTTAAAGTAGCTTCAGCTAGCAGTTGAATAACATCATTTAAACCTGATGTATAAGCTGATGCCGCATAAATGAATGTATCTCTTGAAGCTTGACTGTCGCATATGCCTCCGTGCTGTTCCAATCTATTTATCATATCATCCTTGTCGGGGTAAAATTTTGTCGAATTGAAAGCTAATTTTTCAAGAAAATGTGATATACCGCTAGGATATGCCACTTCGTATCGAGATCCTGAATCTATAACAACTCCTACAGTACAAAAAGCGCCGAATCTATTTTCAGAAGCTACAGTTAAACCGTTGGATAATATAGTTACTTTCGTCTTCTGATCTTCTTCCTTAAAATTAGCGTAGACCGGTCTAGGTAATCCTTTAACAGGTTCATCCATAGGCGGCATATCAGTTACTTTGATTTTTGGTCTTTCACTTAAATTTTTCCATTCCGTAGAAGTATATTGTTTGATCAAACAATTTTCTATATTTTTTTGAGAATTCCATAATTGGTTCTTTTGGAATAATGCTCTGCTTAGTTTATAACCTGTTTGCAATGCCATTGTTTCAATTAGAAAAATTCAAATATCTCGATATTACTGCATTAATTTAAAAATGCATTAGAAATTCATTCAAAATTATTTAATTTAGTAATTATTTCAAACCGATTACACTTCTTATATATTTTATAAATCATTGACAGAACAACTATCAAATTTGACAGTGGCGATAGAACACGTCAATAACTAAATTACGTTCGAATCTTGCACATTTGATTCGAATTACAGCTCGAGTAATCATCACAGAGTACACCGATAAGGTAGTTAACGAGATTCAGAGTGTTTTAAGAGTACCTTAAAGAACCATTGGTAATTTATATCAATTTGAATTGTTCAATATATATATATATATATATATATATATATATATATATATATAGAGTGTTAGTTAGAAAAATGACTTTCGTCTATCTATCGTTTTGATTTCTTAGTTTAAGCTATTTAAAATTATAGAAAGTAACAATTTAAAGGATCGATGTCGAAGAAATTCTGCTACTGAATCTTGAATTAAAAAAATTACATACCAAAATAGATTATTATACTAAGTAATATTATTGACCACTTTGATGGATCACCCTGTTCCTATTAATAATAAAATTCAAAGGTGATGGTCAGCTATCTCAAACGTATTTTCAAATAATAATAATTTTTAGTGAAGTACATAATGCAAAAAAAAACTTACCATTTGTTTTCCTAATCCACAGCATGTATTAAAGCACTATTTTTGAATAACTATCACGATTACACACACATACATTAGTTGAAATTACTTTACACAAAAATGGCGCCAAATTGTATAAACAAATGGGGTTATAGAGCACATTTTGATAGCACAACTAATTTATTTTAAACAAATTATTTCACCAGACACTTAGTATTAAAAAATTAATACATTTTTTAACCCGAAAAACTGTTTAAAAATAATTATATGATCCCGAACTATCACTACCGAACTGAACTACAAAAATAAGATCACTAAGAGGATAAATTTTATCGAAAATTATAAACATTTTTAAAAGTTCACGTTATTACCACGATTTTGGACACTTTTTCTACAAATTATCACTATTTTTACGATTTTTTTTAAGAGGAACGTACGAAGAGATGTTTAAACAAAAAAACCCGCGAAAAGGACTACCCAAGAACAATTGACAGTTCTTAGACTCTTCTTTATTATCTTTTATTGTTCTTCAATTTAAGCCCCAATAAACTATATTAGTATAAATTTAATATTAGCTTAATATGGAAATCTCAATATTATTTCCTAGAAAGTAATAAAAAAGGATTTCCTAAACTTGATAATAATATATAGTAAGTTACAATTCGAAAAATTACTTCGTAAATAATCCATCAAAGAATAAATCTTGTTGACTTTTATTGTTAAAGGCCGAACAAGATGAAGAAGAGTTGGTAAACTGGAATAGGTATGTAAATTATGTTATATATTAAAATCTAAATTTCGGATGTTATTGTGAATGTACTGTTTTTGGAAATAATACACACAAATTCCCAATCAATTACTCGTAAGATGATTAACTTTGTCGTAAAGATATATTAAAAAACTTGTTATTTTCAGTACGTTTATTTTAGCATCCATAAATAGAAAACGACTTAATATGAAAAATGTGGTTTATTATTATTATAAACAAGCCGTAGTGCCATTTTTTATTCGTCGTAGTGTCTCCAGATATCTGACACCGCACATCTGCTTCTATATGCCAACAACATTAACGCTAAAAATAATTTAGTATATTTTCTTTTTCGACTTTTTGGATTCTATGAATAACTGTAAATAGACCTTTTGGAATCCCACAGAGATTTTCCATAATAATAAAAAAAACACGACACTTATATATTTTTGTAATGATTTACACGAAAATTCAATTATAAGATTGTCGTATATGGTGAATCATTGTGCAAAATATTCGATTTAAAGTTAACCTAATATAGAGGTTGTAGTGTTGAATGATATGTTACAAAATAACATACGAGTATTAACGTTTTTATTATTATTACTTTATACACAATATTAATTTCGAATTTACGTTTTTAAACTAAAACTTTCGATAAAAAATCGGATCGAACACTTGTATTTGTCATTTCCCTCGAAAAAGGGTTTAACTCCTATCATGAATTAGCATATTCTGTTAGTGAATGTTGCCATTGGCGAGACTCTCCCTTTCTATTGATCCAATATGGGTCCTCTCCCTATTGGGAGAACCGGGAGTAAGGTTTTATTTAACAAAGAGTCATAATATAGCTCGATGCTTACGTAGGCGACGAAAGTCATTGTCGTAGGTGTACATTTTGAATAAACGAATGGACAATATAAAAACTTTTGATGATGATATTGGATGGATATTGCATCGTTGCCAATCAACCTATTTTTTACGAGTATACGAGGAATAAATTATTGAATTATCCTGGTATACCGTATAAATTATCTAATTCTAAAAATAAATCACCGAAAAAGGAAGTCGACTTCCGAAAACTGTCTAAACGATAATAAAAAAATAAATTGATGGACAACATCGCCAGACATACGATGGATTTTTTTATTATCTAAACGACTGATTTGGAAAAAACACGGGCTCGAAATAATTTCAAATTGACGTTTATTGATAAGATTACATTCTTTTCAAATCGCCTAAATAATAGTAATAAACCAAAAATATTTAAAAATATATATATATACGAGGTCAGGTCATTAAATAACGAAACTGCGCGCCTAGACGGGCGGACGATTTTCGAGGCTGTTAAAGCCGATAAAGAATCTGTTAGAAAAATTTACACGTGACAAAAGTCTGCGCGAAGTTGGTGCCAAAAAAAATGAAGAGCGCCTAAAGGTCTTCACCAAAGAAGACTTCCAGCACCGCTTCAATCGTTATTTAATAACCATACCTCGTATTCGATAAAAGTCAAATCGAATTTCATAACCTCAACACCGTTCAGCTTAAATACGCTTCAAAACGAATTGCATTGTTGCCGGACGTACTTTTTTTTCACAATATACATTGAAAATTCGATGAATCGTTGATCGAAAACAACGAATACGTCAACCCCTTTAGAAATTCGATAATTGTTGAGTTTTGATTAAAAAAAAAGAAATCAGAAGTCGAATTTCTTAACCTCATTTCTGCCTTCTTCGAATTGGCAATAATAAAAGGTAATATTTCCTCTGCAGGGTCGATGTTATGGTATTTAAAGGAGGGTGGAGATATTTAGGTAAGAGGGTGGGTTTTTTACAGCCGCTCTGTATTATCGATAATTCACCGGGTTACAGGAAAACCGCGCAAAACCCTCAACACCGACCAGCTTAAATACGCTTCAAAACGAATTGCATTGTTGCCGGACGTACTTTTTTTTCACAACATACATTGAAAATTCGATGAATCGTTGATCGAAAACAACGAATACGTCAACCCCTTTAGAAATTCGATAATTGTTGAGTTTTGATTAAAAAAAAAGAAATCAGAAGTCGAATTTCTTAACCTCATTTCTGCCTTCTTCGAATTGGCAATAATAAAAGGTAATATTTCCTCTGCAGGGTCGATGTTATGGTATTTAAAGGAGGGTGGAGTTATTTAGGTAAGAGGGTGGGTTTTTTACAGCCGCTCTGTATTATCGATAATTCACCGGGTTACAGGAAAACCGCGCAAAACCCTCAACACCGACCAGCTTAAATACGCTTCAAAACGAATTGCATTGTTGCCGGACGTACTTTTTTTTCACAATATACATTGAAAATTCGATGAATCGTTGATCGAAAACAACGAATACGTCAACCCCTTTAGAAATTCGATAATTGTTGAGTTTTGATTAAAAAAAAAGAAATCAGAAGTCGAATTTCTTAACCTCATTTCTGCCTTCTTCGAATTGGCAATAATAAAAGGTAATATTTCCTCTGCAGGGTCGATGTTATGGTATTTAAAGGAGGGTGGAGATATTTAGGTAAGAGGGTGGGTTTTTTACAGCCGCTCTGTATTATCGATAATTCACCGGGTTACAGGAAAACCGCGCAAAACCCTCAACACCGACCAGCTTAAATACGCTTCAAAACGAATTGCATTGTTGCCGGACGTACTTTTTTTTCACAATATACATTGAAAATTCGATGAATCGTTTATCGAAAACAACGAATACGTCAACCCCTTTAGAAATTTGATAATTGTTGAGTTTCCGAAGTTTCTTATTGTACGTTTCGGTTAAAGAATTTCAATTCCACTTGAATCCCAGACCGGGGGTGCAGGCGTAATCTAAATAATCCTCCGAACCACCCTTAAAGCGGATTTTATTGTCAGTCGGGCTGTAAATATCGATAATCTGCTTATGAACAACATTTCTGGAAAACAAAAGCGTTTTCATATTCCACCGATGTAGTCCTAGGGCGTTCAATAGCTTTTACTCACCCCTAATCATTTAACCATGACATATACGGTAATTATTAATTATCGATAAAGTAGACGTTTCAAAATGAATTTCCATACTTTTTTTTAAATTAATTTTCTGTGAAAAAAGGCTTAAAATCCACAAATTAAGTAGGTTTAGTTCATTGACCCCTTCAAACATTAATCACGTTATATAATTACTTTGTTAAAATAAAATAAAAAAATTCTTATGAATTATTAAAAATGTTTTAACATTTTAATGTAAAAAAAATACAATTTTTTGGTGTTAAATCGGTATATAATTCAGACAAACGATAATTATTATAAACTTAATTTTGTACGAAAAAAATTTGGAATCCTAATCGCGAATTACGCATCAAATCGATTAAATAGAAAAGTTTCCGAAAATAAACTCCAAAATAAATCATTTTTCTCTTACCGTACGGAATGGTTTAGTTTCGAATACAGGGCGATTCGGAAATATCGTTAACTTTTGAATGGGATCGGCGAATTTTGAGATCTGCAAACTTGTCGCAATTTATAATAATAACTGTAATTTTCGCGTAGTTTTTTTCCGCTTTTAATACACATTTCTTATCGATCGCTGTTTCGTAATTCGGAAATTTTTCGGTTTATCTTATCCATCGAAGCGCGACCGGTTTTTTCATGGCAACGTCAAAAAACGTTATCGACGATTCAATTCGTGTTTTCTTATCAATTTTTTTTGTCTCGTTGTTGCGATTCGTGTACAAACGAAAGATTATTCTGATATACGTTTGGAGTATTCGAAAATACTAATTTCATTAGTATTTTGTTCATTACCCGAATTTTCTCTATGTATTCGTCCATTCTCAGGTCCTCTATCATCATTTTATCTACTTTTTCTTTAATTTTATCAAATGTATCTGCTACGATTACAATATTGTCTGCATGTACTAATCTATACGAGGTTTCCTTAGCCAATTATTATCTCCAGTTTATATTTCTTCTTCCTGCGTATATAATAAGTATAAATATAAGTGTTACTACTCCCATCTCTATCCTAAAATCTTCCGTTTTACGTTTTCGCGTCTTCCTTTTGTTATTTTTCTATCGATTCTTATCGAATCGAATCGAATGCAGCTTTAAAATCGATTAATTCTATTTTGTGTACAATAATTCAATATTTTGTATTAATGAGAATAAATTTCGTATAGATTTAATACCAAGTAACAATTTTTGTTTCTGAGTAATAAAATAATCAAAAACTACGGAGGGTGACGAACGAGTTATGCTTGAACTATTAATTAACACGTAAATGCTAATGTTGATGCATTGTAAATAGATTGAGTGATGTGCAGGGGTGTATCGATGAAAATTATGAAAAAGTATAGTTTTTTATTTTGTAAACCATTCGTTTTATATTCTTTTGATTATAAGTTTTATCAACGTAAACCACTAGGCAACATCGCTGCATTTTCAAAATTCACAGGTACTTTGTAATTATTTACCTGTATTGGATCGAAATTTTGGGCTAAAAAGGTTCCAATTTATGGTGATTCATTGGAAATGATCAAAAAATTTAACTCAATTCAAAGGATTTTGAATAATTTTAAAAGTTTTTATTAAATTAGTTTTTTTTTATTTTTAATAAAAAATTTCGTTCGTATTTCAAAGTTTTTCGTAAAATTTCTCTTACTCCACTTCTGTTTGGAGAGAAACAAAGTTTTTTTTATAAATCCGTTAAAATAAGATGGAAATAAACTCTGGCAACGTTGCTGTAATGATTAATATCGTGGACGTTAACCCACGTTGCCACAATTATAAAATTTCTTTAAATATCAAGGATTTCGAAATAAAATTCGAGGATTTTCATATTAATTTGAAAAATTTCGTTCGTATTTCAAAGTTTTTCGTAAAATTTCTCTTACTCCGCTCCTGTTTGGAGAGATACGAAGTATTTTTTATAAATCCGTTAAAATAAGATGGAAATAAACTCTGGCAACGTTGCTGTAGATATTAATATCGTGGACGTTAACCCACGTTGCCACAGTTATAAAATTTCTTTAAATATCAAGGATTTCGAAATAAAATTCGAGGATTTTCATATTAATTTGAAAAATTTCGTTCGTATTTCAAAGTTTTTCGTAAAATTTCTCTTACTCCGCTCCTGTTTGGAGAGATACGAAGTTTTTTTTATAAATCCGTTAAAATAAGATGGAAATAAACTCTGGCAACGTTGCTGTAGATATTAATATCGTGGACGTTAACCCACGTTGCCACAATTATAAAATTTCTTTAAATATCAAGGATTTCGAAATAAAATTCGAGGATTTTCATATTAATTTGAAAAATTTCGTTCGCATTCCAAAATTTTTCGTAAAATTTCTCTTACTCCGCTCCTGTTTGGAGAGATACGAAGTATTTTTTATAAATCCGTTAAAATAAGATGGAAATAAACTCTGGCAACGTTGCTGTAATGATTAATATCGTGGAAGTTAACCTACGTTGCCACAATTATAAAATTTCTTTAAATATCAAGGATTTCGAAATAAAATTCGAGGATTTTCATATTAATTTGAAAAATTTCGTTCGCATTCCAAAATTTTTCGTAAAATTTCTCTTACTCCGCTCCTGTTTGGAGAGATACGAAGTATTTTTTATAAATCCGTTAAAATAAGATGGAAATAAACTCTGGCAACGTTGCTGTAATGATTAATATCATGGACGTTAACCTACGTTGCCACAATTATAAAATTTCTTTAAATACCAAGGATATCGAAATAAAATTCGAAGGTTTTCATCCTAGTTTAAAAAATTTCGATTCAAAATTGTACATTCAGCCATTTTTTCAATAATTTTACCAACAAATTTCATTTTTATTAAAATTATAATAATTCAATTGTTGTACAGAATGTTTTTGGTTCCTAAATAGAAATAGAGATGGCGTAGTTAGAACCTAACCTACCGCCGTGTCTAGGTCACGCCAGGTACTTTTAGAACCAACCTCGTATTGGAAAATATCATTAAAAATAAACAGATAAACGTTCTTAAAATGTTTCAATGACATTAAGTGAGTCAATTTGAAAATAAAAAATATTTAAACTTATCGTATAAAACCTATTTAATTTTACAAATAACACATTGTATATTATAACGAATTTTATATCGACGTATGTATTTTAAACAAAAAAAAATTATCTTCGGAAATACCTATCTAATAGTGACCGTCGTCTCGATGATGTATTATTTTGTTTTAATCTGATATTGGATGGTAAACACGTTTCCTTCGTTTAGACTGTAGACGGGATGTGGAGTGACTAACCGCATTTGCGTTTCCGGGAGCCATTTCTGTAATCGTCGATTGTTTTTCTACTGATGATCACTAACGATTGTTTAGTATGCCACACAGATAAAACTCTAATCGATGGTCTTTTTATTGTTACATTTTCGTTATCGCAAATAAACTTTATAAATTTACGTGCGTCATTGAGGTTAAGCCACACCGAACCGTCGTTAAAGTCCAATCTGTATAATAAAAATTATTCCATTGAGTTTTATTTAGAAAAAAAAAACCTGCATTGAGAGGTATATACAGTAGGATGCTCTAAATATATCAGATCAACAAAATTTTAAATAGTAGCCCTACCCTGTATATTATCATTTATTTAGTAAGTATAAATATGTATGAATTAGTGTACGACAATACTATTGAATTTTTTAATTGTACATTTCGTTTTGTTCAGTTTGAAAAACTAAAAAATTCATTCCAATAATTGAAAAAATTAATTAGTGCAATTGTTCCACGCCCATTTACTGAAAACGTCACGGACGCCATTTTGTTTGCCATTGAACTCGAGTAAACCGTTTGGTCGAATCTCTATAATTCCTCGAAGTTTTCATTTTAAATTTATATTTAGATAAATGATAGCTAATCGTGTTTAATTATTATAAGTTTTAAGCAATATAACAGATTACTTTTGAGATATTTCAATTATTAACCGCAAGTTCGAGACACCTTGTACATATATATGTTTCAATAGAATGTTTTACTTTCATTCTTCGATTTTTACAATTTATAACTCGCAGTAAATAAGCGTATTATTTACTAGTGTAATTTTAGGAAGAATTCCAATTAGTTTCAGATTTAACAATCCACTAAACGTCAGTAAAATCAGCTGATTGTGAAGAAAACTGCTACGAGTATAATTTTAGGTAGAAATCTAGTTACTTTTAGGTTCAACAACCCACTAAACGTCAATAAGATCAGCTGATTGTGAAACTACCTTATACGAATGTAATTTTAGAGAGAAATCTAGTTACTTTTAGATTTAACAATCCACTAAACGTCAATAAAGTCAGCTGATTGTGAAATTAATTTCTACGAATGTAATTTTAGGGAGAAATCTAGTTACTTTTATATTTAACAGCCCACTAAACGTCAGTAAGATCAGCTGATTGTGAAATTAACTTCTACGAGCGAAATCTAGTTACTTTTAGGTTTAACAACCCACTAACCGTCAGAAAAATCAGCTGATTGTGAAACTTTACCCTTTTATTTATTACGTGGCTTTGATGTGGAACTTTTATATCTATTTTTTTAATAAATATTAATGACATAATGTCAAATTAACTTGTGAAGCTTGTTTAAATGACAAGACTGGTTTGGTAAGACATATTAATCTTTGTTCTATTCGATTGCACCTCGTAGTAAAGTTCACACTTCGAATATCTTTGATAATTTTTTTTTCCAAAACAAAGATTTATCTACTCTGAAATAAGTAAAGTACTTGTATAAAATTTATTTTATTTCGTGAATAAAATATGTTGAAAGTGTTTTTATGCACTCGAATGACAATTTAAACAATTATCAAAGCAGTGAATCACTTACAGAGAGTAATTATTCATATAAATATCTCCACTCGAGATTAACACTGTATTTCAAGGTATTATTTCAACATATGACTCATAACACCATGATATTTTGATATGAAATAACCTTTTTATTTATAATTTATGATGTTTTATACTTACTACTTAGAACTGGCCATCATCAGTGTTCACGTATCAGTCGATGAGTTTATCAGAAAGAAATAATATTTTTTTATGACAATATACATCAACATTGAATAATATTTTTCATTTTAATCTCGTTTTTAATGGGTGATTAAACACTTTTGTATATTTTTTAGAGTCATATAAATTTATAAATATCTCCTTAGGCCAACGTCTTCTGGCAATGAAAATCGCACAAAACTCAACAGAAATTAACGGGAATTAAATGGAAATTAATGAAAATCAATGGATATTGAAGAAAATTAATGACAACGTGAAGAAAAATCCATTGATTTCCAATTAATTTCTGTTGGCTCCCTTGAGGTTCCTCCATAATTTTCATCACTATATCTATCGACTTTTCTTCCAGTTTTCATAGATTTTCATCCATATCCATTAGCTTCCTTAAGTGTTCTTAGTTTTTTTATCGCTTTTCCTTCGGTTTTTAGTGCTTTGCACTTTCGCATTGTTTTCCACTTACTTCTGACTATTTTTTTTGGTTTTCTTGGGAGTTTCCTTGCTTTCCATCGATTTTTCTTCACGTTTTCATCAATTTTCATTTATACCTATTGATGAAAACAGCAGGAAAAGAGAAACGAAGGGAAATCCAACGAAAAAAAAAAGAGATTTAAGTGAAAATTAGTGGGTATTGATGAAAACTAAAATTAACCGATGAAAATTAAGTTGAAACTAATGAAAAGCGATAAAAATCAATGGATATATAGAAGAAAAAAAATAAAACCCGAAGAAAAGTGAATTGAATGCAATAAAAACCGATGATAATTGAATAGAAACTATCGAAAATCGATGAAAACATGATAAAAGTCAAAGAACAGTGATGAAAATGGATGGAAACCTGAAGAAAAGTCAATTTAAATCGCGGAAAAACTCAAGGAATCCTTTAAAAATCAATGGATTTTGATGAGAATGAATGAAAATCAATCGAATGCAGTGTAAATCGCGGAAAACTAGAGGATGCCAATAAAAATCAAAGATAATCAAGTGAAAAGTAGGAAAATCGTCGAAAATCATTGGATATCGATGAAAATTGATGGAAATATAGAAAAAACAAATGAAATCTGGGGAAAATCAAAGGAAAGCGGTTTAAATCGCGGAAAACTCAAGGGTGCAAATAGAAACTAAAGAAAATCAAGTGGAAACTATTGAAAATCGAGAAAAATCAATGGAAATATAGAAAAAAGAAATGAAATCTGGGGAAAACTCAAGGATGCCAATAGAAACGAATGAAAATCGAGTGGAAAGTAGTGAAAATCGTTGGATATCAATGAAAATTGATGGAAATGTAGAAAAAAGGAATGAAACATGGAGAAAAATCAAAGGAAAGCGGTGTAAATCGCGGAAAACTCAAGGGTGCCAATAGAAACCAAAGAAAATCAAGTGGAAACTAATGAAAAGCGATAAAAATCAATGGATATCGATGGAAATATAGAAAAAATAAATGAAGCTTATGGAAAAATCAAAGAAAAGCAACGCAAATGGAGAAAAATTCACGGATGCCAACAGAAACCAATGAAAATCGAGCGGAAACTAATGGAAATCGATAAGATCAATGAAAATTAATGGCAACATGAAGAAAAATCAAAGGAAAACAATGTAAATCGCGAAAAATTCAAGGATGCCTATAAAAATTAATGATAATTGAATGGAAACTATTTAAAAACGATGAATTATCAAGAAACAAAGAACAATGGTGAAAATTGATGAAAACCTGAAGAAAAGTCAAATCAAATCGCGGAAAACTCATGAAAAATTTTAAAAACAATGATGAAAACCCGAATAAAAATCAATTGAATTCAGTGTAAATCGAGGAAAATTGAGTGGAAACTAATGAAAATCGAGAAAAATCAATGGAAATCGATGAAAAAGACATAAATAAGTCGAAACGTCAATTTTTTTCGAAAAAATTTCCCATGAAAACAGTCAAAATGAAAACTTTTTATAAAAAAAATCATACAAGGGGGTGTAAAAAGTTGCCGCACGAAGTTTGTCGGTTTCTTTTTGAGGTTACGTGTACTTACGTTCCAGATCGGTGAAAATCGGGTGAAATAAAACAATCGGAAAAAGCATTTTATAATACAAATTTATTATGTTTCAATCATTTAGATACACAATATCCCTTGCGAATTATATCAGAAATTTTACAAAGCTACTTTTCGATTTTATTTCAAATCAAAGAGGTAAAAATAGATCGTCCCTCGTATATCGAAAGACAACATCTGAGCATTATACGCGTTACAAATATTCAATAGCGATTTCGAAAAATATAACGACCACGCAAAACGAGCGTATCGTAATATTTTTCAAAAAAACCTTTTAATCTCTTTTTATTCGATTGGTGTGCAAGAAACATCTACCGGCGATTCTAGAAACTAACGCAAAAAAAATATCACAAAATTTATTTTTTTCAAATAAAAAAAAAAAAAAAACAAAAAAAAAGTGTCCTGTAAACTAGTGCTCAGAATTTCGGATACGAAGAAATGAGACTAAACTCACACCAATCGTAGCTAAAAATAAAAAAGAAGCAGATTGTAATACTAATTCGTTTGTTTCACTACACGAAAGCGTTGCGCGTAAAGGCTAGCGCACACTAAACGGAACCGCACCGAAACCGTAAATCGTCGTTGTTCCGGAAAAGTCCATTTGAATAATGAAAAACTCAAGAAATCCGTCAAAAATCAAAGAACAATAGTGAAAATGGATGAAAACCAAAAGAAAAGTCAATTCGAATCGCGAAAAACTCAAGAAATCTGTCAAAAATCAATGGATATTGACGAAAATTAATGAAAACCAAAAGAAAAGTCGATTTGAATCGCGGAAAACTCAAGAAATTCGTCAAAAATCAAAGAACAATAGTGAAAATGGATGAAAACCTGAAGAAAAGTCAATTTGAATCGCGGAAAACTCAAGAAATTCGTAAAAAATCAATGGTTTACTGATGAAAATGGATGAAACCAGAAGAAAAGTCAATTTAAATCGCGGAAACACAAGAAATTCGTCAAAAATCAAAGAACATAGTGAAAATGGATGAAAACCCGAAGAAAAGTCAATTTGAATGACGGAAATTCGTCAAAAATCAAAGAACAATAGTGAAAATGGATGAAAACCTGAAGAAAAGTCAATTTGAGTCGCGAAAAAACTCAAGAAATCCGTCAAAAATCAATTCAAATCGCGGAAAACTCAAGAAATTCGTCAGAAAACAATGGAAATTGATGAAAATTAATCAAAATATTAATAAAAGTCAAATCAAATCGCGGAAAACTCAAGAAATTCGTCAAAAATCAAAGAACAATAGTGAAAATGGATGAAAACCCGAAAAAAAGTCAATTTGAATCGCGGAAACTCACGACATTCGTCAAAAATCAAAGAACAATAGTGAAAATGGATGAAAACCTGAAGAAAAGTCAATTTGAATCGCGGGAAAACTCAAGAAATTCGTAAAAAATCAATGGTTACTGATGAAAATGGATGAAACCAGAAGAAAAGTCAATTTAAATCGCGGAAACACAAGAAATTCGTCAAAAATCAAAGAACAATAGTGAAAATGGATAAAACCCGAAAAAAAGTCAATTTGAATCGCGGAAAACTCACGACATTCGACAAAAATCAAAGAATAGTGAAAATGGATGAAAACCAAAAGAAATGTCAATTCGAATCGCGGAAACTCAAGAAATCCGTCAAAAATCAATGGTTACTGTTGAAAATGGATGGAACCAGAAGAAAAATCAATTCAAATCGCGGGAAAACTCAAGAAATCCGTCAAAAATCAATGGAAATTGATGAAAATTGATCAAAATATGAAGAAAAGTCCATTCAAATCGCGGAAAACTCAAGAAATCCATCAAAAATCAAAGAACAATAGTGAAAATGGATAAAACCCGAAAAAAAGTCAATTTGAATCGCGGAAAACTCACGACATTCGACAAAAATCAAAGAATAGTGAAAATGGATGAAAACCAAAAGAAATGTCAATTCGAATCGCGGAAACTCAAGAAATCCGTCAAAAATCAATGGTTACTGTTGAAAATGGATGGAACCAGAAGAAAAATCAATTCAAATCGCGGAAAACTCAAGAAATCCGTCAAAAATCAATGGAAATTGATGAAAATTGATCAAAATATGAAGAAAAGTCCATTCAAATCGCGGAAAACTCAAGAAATCCATCAAAAATCAAAGAACAATAGTGAAAATGGATGAAAACCTGAAGAAAAGTCAATTTGAATCGCGGAAAACTCAAGAAATTCGTAAAAAATCAATGGTTACTGATGAAAATGGATGAAACCAGAAGAAAAGTCAATTTAAATCGCGGAAACACAAGAAATTCGTCAAAAATCAAAGAACAATAGTGAAAATGGATAAAACCCGAAAAAAAGTCAATTTGAATCGCGGAAAACTCACGACATTCGACAAAAATCAAAGAATAGTGAAAATGGATGAAAACCAAAAGAAATGTCAATTCGAATCGCGGAAACTCAAGAAATCCGTCAAAAATCAATGGTTACTGTTGAAAATGGATGGAACCAGAAGAAAAATCAATTCAAATCGCGGAAAACTCAAGAAATCCGTCAAAAATCAATGGAAATTGATGAAAATTGATCAAAATATGAAGAAAAGTCCATTCAAATCGCGGAAAACTCAAGAAATCCATCAAAAATCAAAGAACAATAGTGAAAATTGATGAAAACCAAAAGAAAAGTCAATTCAAATCGCGGAAAACTCAAGAAATCCGTCAAAAATCAAAGAACAATAGTGAAAATGGACGAAAGCATTGCGTTAAGGCTAGCGCACACTAAACGGAACCGCACCGAAACCGTAGTTGTACCGGTTAAGGTCGTTTTTTTTGTCTACCAGAACGACGACGATATATGAAATAAGAATCGCGATTACGAGGGGGATATAATACGCTAAACAATTCCGGTACAATTTTTTTTTAATTTATAAATTTTAAATTGGAAGTCCTGTTCGATTGCACGATAAAAAAAAAAACGGTTTTGTCAAGTTTTATACCATGAAACAAACAAATTTTTCACAAACTGAAAAAGCGGATAATAAAATTCGTCGTTCATATAAATAATTTGTGCTTCGATTATTATTTACTAAAAATCTTCTTTTCTGATAAATCCGTTAACCGTTTTTTTTCTTCTTCTTTTTCTTCAAATCGTTCGGCACTATTATAAAAGCGTTGGGGAAAAAAGAGGGGGGGGGGGGAGTTGAGGGGATCGAAAATAAAAAAATAGAAACGGCAGGACTAGAGATTTTTTTTATTAAAAAATCCTAAACTGTAAGTTCTTCAGTATCAAATGTTTCTAGATATTTATAGCAATGGTACGAGAAAAAGCTAACAAAAAGAAATGCTTCATATTTAAAAAAAAAAAAAATAAAAAAAGTGTTTCGAAAACGTTTTCCAAATTTTTCGAAACTCTTTCAAAGAGAAAGAAAAAACTTAAAAAAAAAAACAATGAAAATTGAGACCACAGTCGAAAATTACGATCGGCAATCGTTAAAAAGTTATGCTACGAGGTACGTACAATACATAAAACTTTTTACCAGTTTTAAATTTATTTTTTACGCCCCTCGTAGCGTAACCTATAATTCCGATAGACGCGACTATAAACGAAAAACCGATAATAATATATAATATTTATACTATTTATGTTTATATAAAATAGGAAAAATTTCCCGATTTTGATGATTTTTTATTTTTATTTATTTTTTTTTTTTTTTTTCGTGTATTTATGATGATGCGCTCGGTATACGCATTGCCGGTTCGCTGTTGTTTTGAAAAAAATACAAATTTAATAATTAATAAATTTTCGCCGCGCGGCATGGCTGCTTACAGCGGCACGCACTATCTGCAAAACAAAACAAAAATTCAACCGTCAGTTCATTCGCAAATGTCGATAATTTTTTTCAAATTATTACGATCGCCGAGTGACGTATTTTACTTACATCTAGAAACCGCAGGTAATTAAGTATTCACCTAGCTTTTCTACCACCGACGCTGCTTGTTGGGGTTGAATTGGATCTTCGTAAAGGGATACTACAACGGCTGGAACAAATCGATACAAAAAATTGATCCGATTTCGAACAATATATAAAATATATAAAAAAAAAAAAAAATGAATTACGTACTGGAGCCGACCCTGTCTAATAAAACTTTTCTTCGAATACTTAAATTTTGATGTTAAGTAAAAGAAAATCTTTACGCCGTTTTAATACGAACAATCATCGATCAATTGAAATATATAGGGTGTTTCAAATTTACAATTTTCTAAAAATACTTACTAAGTATAAAGAGGACAATAAGATACACTAAGAAAAGTATATTTAGTAAATTGTACGAGAAACTACGAAATATTAAAATTTCCGAGGGATCTTTTACGTCAAAAAAATTTTTTTTAATAAATATTATACGAGGGGGTGTTGCCAGTGGTGTTGTGCTAATTTTTTTTTTACCTGAACGCGTATATATAATTATATAGACAGGGCCGATCGTGGGTTCAAAAACCGGTTCGCGCAATCCGTTTCGTTCCGGTTCGGGTTCGGTTCAAACTCTTGTTTATAATAATACATATAAACTGTTCAGTTTAGTCTATAATTTAATCATGAATCGACGTACGGACGAACAACGCTTGCAAATTATTGAATTTTACCATAAAAAATCGCGGAAAACTCAAGAAATTCGTCAAAAATCAATGGATATCGATGAAAATTAATCAAAACATGAAGAAAAGTCAATTTGAATCGCGGGAAAACTCAAGAAATACGTCAAAAATGGAAGAACAATAGTGAAAATGGATGAAAACCCGAAGAAAAGTCAATTTGAATCGCGGAAAACTCAAGAAATGCATCAAAAATCAATGGATATCGATGAAAATTAATCAAAACATGAAGAAAAGGCAATCCAAATCGCGGAAAACTCAAGAAATCCATCAAAAATCAATGGAAATTGATGAAAATTAATCAAAATATGAAGAAAAGTCAATTTGAATCGCGGAAAATTCAAGAAATCCGTCAAAAATGGAAGAACAATAGTGAAAATGGATGAAAACCAGAAGAAAAGTCAATTCGAATCGCGGAAACTCAAGAAATCCGTCAAAAATCAATGGAAATTGATGAAAATTAATCAGAATATGAAGAAAAGTCAATTTGAATCGCGGAAAACTCAAGAAATCCGTCAAAAATGGAAGAACAATAGTGAAAATGGATGAAAACCCGAAGAAAAGTCCATTTGAATCGCGGAAAACTCAAGAAATGCATCAAAAATCAATGGATATCGATGAAAATTAATCAAAACATGAAGAAAAGTCAATTTGAATCGCGGAAAACTCAACAAATCCGTCAAAAATGGAAGAACAATAGTGAAAATGGATGAAAACCCGAAGAAAAGTCCATTTGAATCGCGGACAACTCAAGAAATGCATCAAAAATCAATGGATATCGATGAAAATTAATAAAAACATGAAGAAAAGGCAATCCAAATCGCGGGAAAACTCAAGAAATCCATCAAAAATCAATGGAAATTGATGAAAATTAATCAAAACATGAAGAAAAGTCAATTTGAATCGCGGAAAACTCAAGAAATCCGTCAAAAATGGAAGAACAATAGTGAAAATGGATGAAAACCCGAAGAAAAGTCAATTTGAATCGCGGAAAACTCAAGAAATGCATCAAAAATCAATGGATATCGATGAAAATTAATCAAAACATGAAGAAAAGTCAATTTGAATCGCGGAAAACTCAAGAAATCCGTCAAAAATGGAAGAACAATAGTGAAAATGGATGAAAACCCGAAGAAAAGTCCATTTGAATCGCGGAAAACTCAAGAAATGCATCAAAAATCAATGGATATCGATGAAAATTAATCAAAACATGAAGAAAAGTCAATTTGAATCGCGGAAACTCAACAAATCCGTCAAAAATGGAAGAACAATAGTGAAAATGGATGAAAACCCGAAGAAAAGTCATTTGAATCGCGGGAAAACTCAAGAAATGCATCAAAAATCAATGGATATCGATGAAAATTAATCAAAACATGAAGAAAAGTCAATTTGAATCGCGGAAAACTCAAGAAATCCGTCAAAAATGGAAGAACAATAGTGAAAATGGATGAAAACCCGAAGAAAAGTCCATTTGAATCGCGGAAAACTCAAGAAATGCATCAAAAATCAATGGATATCGATGAAAATTAATCAAAACATGAAGAAAAGTCAATTTGAATCGCGGAAAATCAAATCCGTCAAAAAATGGAAGAACAATAGTGAAAATGGATGAAAAACCCGAAGAAAAAGTCCATTTGAATCGCGGACAACTCAAGAAATGCATCAAAATCAATGGATATCGATGAAAATTAATAAAACATGAAGAAGAAAGGCAATCCAAAATCGCGGAAAACTCAAGAAAATCCATCAAAAATCAATGGAAATTGATGAAAATTAATCAAAACATGAAGAAAAGTCAATTTGAATCGCGGAAAAACTCAAGAAATCCGTCAAAAATGGAAGAACAATAGTGAAAATGGATGAAAACCCGAAGAAAAGTCAATTTGAATCGCGGAAAACTCAAGAAATGCATCAAAAATCAATGGATATCGATGAAAATTAATCAAAACATGAAGAAAAGTCAATTTGAATCGCGGAAAACTCAAGAAATCCGTCAAAAATGGAAGAACAATAGTGAAAATGGATGAAAACCCGAAGAAAAGTCCATTTGAATCGCGGAAAACTCAAGAAATGCATCAAAAATCAATGGATATCGATGAAAATTAATCAAAACATGAAGAAAAGTCAATTTGAATCGCGGAAAACTCAACAAATCCGTCAAAAATGGAAGAACAATAGTGAAAATGGATGAAAACCCGAAGAAAAGTCCATTTGAATCGCGGACAACTCAAGAAATGCATCAAAAATCAATGGATATCGATGAAAATTAATAAAAACATGAAGAAAAGGCAATCCAAATCGCGGAAAACTCAAGAAATCCATCAAAAATCAATGGAAATTGATGAAAATTAATCAAAATATGAAGAAAAGTCAATTTGAATCGCGGAAAATTCAAGAAATCCGTCAAAAATGGAAGAACAATAGTGAAAATGGATGAAAACCAGAAGAAAAGTCAATTTGAATCGCGGAAAACTCAAGAAATCCGTCAAAAATCAATGGAAATTGATGAAAATTAATCAGAATATGAAGAAAAATAAATTTGAATCGCGGAAAACTCAAAAAATCCGTCAAAAATCAATGGAAATTGATGAAAATTAATCAGAATATGAAGAAAAATAAATTTGAATCGCGGAAAACTCAAAAAATCCATCAAAAATCAATGGAAATTGTGAAAATTAATCAAAATATGAAGAAAAGTCAATTTGAATCGCGGAAAACTCAAGAAATCCGTCAAAAATGGAAGAACAATAGTGAAAATGGATGAAAACCCGAAGAAAAGTCCATTTGAATCGCGGAAAACTCAAGAAATGCATCAAAAATCAATGGATATCGATGAAAATTAATCAAAACATGAAGAAAAGTCAATTTGAATCGCGGAAAACTCAAGAAATCCATCAAAAATCAAAGAACAATGATGAAAATTGTTGAAAACCTAAAGAAAAATCAATTGAATTAAGTGTAAAACTCAAAGATTCCGATAAAAACCAAAGATAATCAAGTGGAAAGTAACGAAAATCGATGAAAATCAATGGATATCGATGAAAATTGAATTGAACAGTTTGGTCAGCCCGCTTAAGGAACTAATCGAAAGCTTGTGACTAAATTTTGAACCCAGTTTACACTATTGGACATTAAACCACCCACTAACACGAAAACATACAGTGAGGACCCAAGAAAATATTACGGCCGCATCTGTCATGACCGTGAAATGTCGATTCGCATCAATTGAGCATATTTTACTCCACTACGTGGAAAATTTGGGTTTAAAACCTTATAAGACACGGCCGGCGCAAAAATTGAAGCCACACGATCTCCCACAACGTCTCCACAACATTTGGAGAATAGGCGACAAGGTAATTTCCGGTTGAATGGATGAACACCATCCAGAACCATTGCAAAAGCTACCAATGCATCCCGAACCAATCGCTAATGGCATCATCTTCAAAAACGAACACGGGATAAGACAAACGAAGGTCCACAGGCGCGAAATCTGACCAGCGACCCAACTTCTAACCGGATACTGCCATCCAAGACGACACCTTCACTCCATGGGCACCGCGGAAGATCCGGAGTGCCGCTGGTGCATGGTAGAAAACGAAACTGTAGACCACGTTATCTGCGAGTGTCGTTAAACACCCAAAATCTACCTAACGACACCAAAAGGTTCAAGACAAAGCGCCTGATCGGCCTAGTGTGCTTCGGACTATCGAGGTTTCCAAGAATTTGGGTTAAAACGCTTTTTTGAGACACCGTCTGTAATAATTATAACGGTAAAACGTGATTAAAATTTTCACGCGATTAAATTAAATATTATTTATTAAAAAACCGAAATTGCATACTTTGAATTATTTAAAGATCGGAAATTCAACAAAAACTAGTTTGGTCGTTGACCAAAAATAGGGCGCGTCACGTTTCACCAACAACACCTCGCGAGTTTTTTTTTTTTTTTTTTTTTTTTTTTTTTTTTTCGAGAAATTTCGTCGGCAGGTATAGAATGTCAGGCTATTGGAATGTCTCTCGGTATGCGTCGCGTGTATTTTTAATACACACATGTGTCGACATACTCACCGGCATATTTCAATTTCTAAACTCACTTTTAAGTATCTCTTTTTTCCTGCACTCGCCAATACTACGAGGGCGGTACGAATATATCGCACGAAATATTCAAACGCAAATCGTAGTTTCAGCGTACCGAATAAATAGTCGCGCGGCGACAAATCCGGACTATGAGAAGGGTATTCCGACGTTTCCCAAACCAATTCACCGAAAATAGTGGAAACTTAGCTTTAATTTTCTTCTTTCTGCTCAAAATTGAGGAATTTTCGACACCCGACATATTTGAACAACCCTCGTAATCTTGGGTACTTCCAATAGCAAAAAATATGGTAAAAAGGTGAAAAATAAAATCTACGTACCTTGTGTCGTTTTCATGCAATGTACACCGACTTTTCCCAATTTCGCCCTAATGACACGGTCTGTACCGGAAAGGTATATGTATCTGTTACCGGCTAAAGTTACACCTGAGGATGTGAGAATGTCTTGTTTTTCGAAACCTTGAACTAATTTCGCTAGTTCTTCTTTAGTAACCTGGAAACAACGAGAAAATCATTCGTTTAATCTAATTGTCATCTCGCTCGGTCTTGGATCCATTCGGATCGGAATTTGTCTTGCACCACGTTCCATTATGTGTGATTCCAGACACTTCTCTTCGTTCTGGACTCCACCTCGTAATGTAACTCTCAACGTGAACCTCCCTGAGGCTTTTTTTTATATCAATGTTAGCGTTTCCGTCAATACTGGGAAAGCGCAACGATGGAGCAGAGTGAAATCTAGTTCAGCTTTCATATTTAGCGGATCGGGGTCTTTCAAATAAAAGTATGACCAATATTTTTGCGATGTTTACAAATTTATTAACAACTTTATCAAAAAGAACCGTTTTCAAATACTTAGTATTTTCTAATAGAGCGGTATCTTTGATTTCTAGATCAAACCAGGTACTTTTGCGACTATCCTCGTATATAAAAATTAAATAATTTTCGTGTTTCTTTACAATTAAGGTATATTCTAATAATTGGATATCGAAAGATTCTTTTTCCAATTTAACGATATCCAAATTTGAGTTTCGTAAATTTGATTAGTCAAAAAGTATTTTTTCGAATAATTTCAATTTTAGTTTTAACTGTAGAAAAAAATAATTATTAAAATTTTTCCGTTTGATCGAATTTATTCATTTCAGAAATAATTGTTTTGTTAAAATAACCAAATTCGACAAATTTCGAGAAAAAAAACTTTTGAGGTTATGCAACAACTTCGCCATTCGACTTTTTTCAATTCTCCCCCCAATTCAAAAATTATCGATTTTGGTCTATAATTAAGAAATTTAAATCGATTCTCATACTTTAAGACCTTAAAATATGTCAACTAGGGGCGGTCAAAATAATCGATTAATCGGGCGATCGATTTCGATTAATCGATTATATTTTTTGATAATTGCCCAGCCCTAATGTGAATTATTCGGATTGTGATTGAAATATCACTAAAAAATATTTACAAAATATTCCATTGTATAGTGAAAAAAAAAATCACGATTTCAACGAATTAAATTAAACCTGACTGTAAATAAAATTTTTTTCAATACATACTCCATAAACGCTTTTACCAGTCGTTGATTCAATCATTCGAAAGGTCAACTGAATCGCGTGACCTTTGAAAGTTCAGAACGTTCTTTGTTTCGTTTAGACGTACCCGCATAAAAAGAAAAAGAAAAAAAAGAGAGACTTCAAAATAGATTATTTTTTACTTACAATAATAATGGGTCAAGATTATTAAACGACATTGATATTGTCAATAATGCATTCTTGCGAAATGTATCACGCACAGAGTTGTATGACGAATAAAAAAAAATGAAACAAACGGATAACTTGTCGTCCGAAAAGAATTTTTAAAATAAAATAGAAAAAAAAAACGTTTCGAGAACGATTTACTACAAGTAACAAAAAAAAAATCAAAACTCAAAATTTCACTTAAAACGCGCGCGTTTATTAATTATATATTACGAGGTCGGGTCAATAAATACGCGACGTTAAAAGTTCTGCATGGTCCAAAATCTAAAATGTCCAAAAAGAAAAAAAAACGTTTCGAGAACGATTTACTACAAGTAACAAAACAAAAAAAAACTCAAAATTTCACTTAAAACGCGCGCGTTTATTAATTATATATTACGAGGGCGGGTCAATAAATACGCGACGTTAAAAGTTCTGCATGGTCCAAAATCTAAAATGTCCAAAAAGAAAAAAAAACGTTTCGAGAACGATTTACTACAAGTAACAAAACAAAAAAAAACTCAAAATTTCACTTAAAACGCGCGCGTTTATTAATTATATATTACGAGGGCGGGTCAATAAATACGCGACGTTAAAAGTTCTGCATGGTCCAAAATCTAAAATGTCCAAAAAGAAAAAAAAACGTTTCGAGAACGATTTACTACAAGTAACAAAACAAAAAAAAACTCAAAATTTCACTTAAAACGCGCGCGTTTATTAATTATATATTACGAGGGCGGGTCAATAAATACGCGACGTTAAAAGTTCTGCATGGTCCAAAATCTAAAATGTCCAAAAAGAAAAAAAAACGTTTCGAGAACGATTTACTACAAGTAACAAAAAAAAATCAAAACTCAAAATTTCACTTAAAACGCGCGCGTTTATTAATTATATATTACGAGGTCGGGTCAATAAATACGCGACGTTAAAAGTTCTGCATGGTCCAAAATCTAAAATGTCCAAAAAGAAAAAAAAAAACGTTTCGAGAACGATTTACTACAAGTAACAAAAAAAAAATCAAAACTCAAAATTTCACTTAAAACGCGCGCGTTTATTAATTATATATTACGAGGTCGGGTCAATAAATACGCGACGTTAAAAGTTCTGCATGGTCCAAAATCTAAAATGTCCAAAAAGAAAAAAACGTTTCGAGAACGATTTACTACAAGTAACAAAAAAAAAATCAAAACTCAAAATTTCACTTAAAACGCGCGCGTTTATTAATTATATATTACGAGGTCGGGTCAATAAATACGCGACGTTAAAAGTTCTGCATGGTCCAAAATCTAAAATGTCCAAAAAGAAAAAAAAACGTTTCGAGAACGATTTACTACAAGTAACAAAAAAAAATCAAAACTCAAAATTTCACTTAAAACGCGCGCGTTTATTAATTATATATTACGAGGGCGGGTCAATAAATACGCGACGTTAAAAGTTCTGCATGGTCCAAAATCTAAAATGTCCAAAAAGAAAAAAAAACGTTTCGAGAACGATTTACTACAAGTAACAAAAAAAAATCAAAACTCAAAATTTCACTTAAAACGCGCGCGTTTATTAATTATATATTACGAGGGCGGGTCAATAAATACGCGACGTTAAAAGTTCTGCATGGTCCAAAATCTAAAATGTCCAAAAAGAAAAAAAAACGTTTCGAGAACGATTTACTACAAGTAACAAAAAAAAATCAAAACTCAAAATTTCACTTAAAACGCGCGCGTTTATTAATTATATATTACGAGGGCGGGTCAATAAATACGCGACGTTAAAAGTTCTGCATGGTCCAAAATCTAAAATGTCCAAAAAGAAAAAAAAACGTTTCGAGAACGATTTACTACAAGTAACAAAACAAAAAAAAACTCAAAATTTCACTTAAAACGCGCGCGTTTATTAATTATATATTACGAGGGCGGGTCAATAAATACGCGACGTTAAAAGTTCTGCATGGTCCAAAATCTAAAATGTCCAAAAAGAAAAAAAAACGTTTCGAGAACGATTTACTACAAGTAACAAAACAAAAAAAAACTCAAAATTTCACTTAAAACGCGCGCGTTTATTAATTATATATTACGAGGGCGGGTCAATAAATACGCGACGTTAAAAGTTCTGCATGGTCCAAAATCTAAAATGTCCAAAAAGAAAAAAAAACGTTTCGAGAACGATTTACTACAAGTAACAAAAAAAAATCAAAACTCAAAATTTCACTTAAAACGCGCGCGTTTATTAATTATATATTACGAGGTCGGGTCAATAAATACGCGACGTTAAAAGTTCTGCATGGTCCAAAATCTAAAATGTCCAAAAAGAAAAAAAAACGTTTCGAGAACGATTTACTACAAGTAACAAAAAAAAATCAAAACTCAAAATTTCACTTAAAACGCGCGCGTTTATTAATTATATATTACGAGGGCGGGTCAATAAATACGCGACGTTAAAAGTTCTGCATGGTCCAAAATCTAAAATGTCCAAAAAGAAAAAAAAAACGTTTCGAGAACGATTTACTACAAGTAACAAAAAAAAAAATCAAAACTCAAAATTTCACTTAAAACGCGCGCGTTTATTAATTATATATTACGAGGTCGGGTCAATAAATACGCGACGTTAAAAGTTCTGCATGGTCCAAAATCTAAAATGTCCAAAAAGAAAAAAAAACGTTTCGAGAACGATTTACTACAAGTAACAAAACAAAAAAAAACTCAAAATTTCACTTAAAACGCGCGCGTTTATTAATTATATATTACGAGGGCGGGTCAATAAATACGCGACGTTAAAAGTTCTGCATGGTCCAAAATCTAAAATGTCCAAAAAGAAAAAAAAACGTTTCGAGAACGATTTACTACAAGTAACAAAACAAAAAAAAACTCAAAATTTCACTTAAAACGCGCGCGTTTATTAATTATATATTACGAGGTCGGGTCAATAAATACGCGACGTTAAAAGTTCTGCATGGTCCAAAATCTAAAATGTCCAAAAAGAAAAAAAAACGTTTCGAGAACGATTTACTACAAGTAACAAAACAAAAAAAAACTCAAAATTTCACTTAAAACGCGCGCGTTTATTAATTATATATTACGAGGGCGGGTCAATAAATACGCGACGTTAAAAGTTCTGCATGGTCCAAAATCTAAAATGTCCAAAAAGAAAAAAAAACGTTTCGAGAACGATTTACTACAAGTAACAAAACAAAAAAAAACTCAAAATTTCACTTAAAACGCGCGCGTTTATTAATTATATATTACGAGGGCGGGTCAATAAATACGCGACGTTAAAAGTTCTGCATGGTCCAAAATCTAAAATGTCCAAAAAGAAAAAAAAACGTTTCGAGAACGATTTACTACAAGTAACAAAACAAAAAAAAACTCAAAATTTCACTTAAAACGCGCGCGTTTATTAATTATATATTACGAGGTCGGGTCAATAAATACGCGACGTTAAAAGTTCTGCATGGTCCAAAATCTAAAATGTCCAAAAAGAAAAAAAAACGTTTCGAGAACGATTTACTACAAGTAACAAAACAAAAAAAAACTCAAAATTTCACTTAAAACGCGCGCGTTTATTAATTATATATTACGAGGGCGGGTCAATAAATACGCGACGTTAAAAGTTCTGCATGGTCCAAAATCTAAAATGTCCAAAAAGAAAAAAAAACGTTTCGAGAACGATTTACTACAAGTAACAAAACAAAAAAAAACTCAAAATTTCACTTAAAACGCGCGCGTTTATTAATTATATATTACGAGGGCGGGTCAATAAATACGCGACGTTAAAAGTTCTGCATGGTCCAAAATCTAAAATGTCCAAAAAGAAAAAAAAACGTTTCGAGAACGATTTACTACAAGTAACAAAACAAAAAAAAACTCAAAATTTCACTTAAAACGCGCGCGTTTATTAATTATATATTACGAGGGCGGGTCAATAAATACGCGACGTTAAAAGTTCTGCATGGTCCAAAATCTAAAATGTCCAAAAAGAAAAAAAAACGTTTCGAGAACGATTTACTACAAGTAACAAAAAAAAATCAAAACTCAAAATTTCACTTAAAACGCGCGCGTTTATTAATTATATATTACGAGGTCGGGTCAATAAATACGCGACGTTAAAAGTTCTGCATGGTCCAAAATCTAAAATGTCCAAAAAGAAAAAAAAAAACGTTTCGAGAACGATTTACTACAAGTAACAAAAAAAAAATCAAAACTCAAAATTTCACTTAAAACGCGCGCGTTTATTAATTATATATTACGAGGTCGGGTCAATAAATACGCGACGTTAAAAGTTCTGCATGGTCCAAAATCTAAAATGTCCAAAAAGAAAAAAACGTTTCGAGAACGATTTACTACAAGTAACAAAAAAAAAATCAAAACTCAAAATTTCACTTAAAACGCGCGCGTTTATTAATTATATATTACGAGGTCGGGTCAATAAATACGCGACGTTAAAAGTTCTGCATGGTCCAAAATCTAAAATGTCCAAAAAGAAAAAAAAACGTTTCGAGAACGATTTACTACAAGTAACAAAAAAAAATCAAAACTCAAAATTTCACTTAAAACGCGCGCGTTTATTAATTATATATTACGAGGGCGGGTCAATAAATACGCGACGTTAAAAGTTCTGCATGGTCCAAAATCTAAAATGTCCAAAAAGAAAAAAAAACGTTTCGAGAACGATTTACTACAAGTAACAAAAAAAAATCAAAACTCAAAATTTCACTTAAAACGCGCGCGTTTATTAATTATATATTACGAGGGCGGGTCAATAAATACGCGACGTTAAAAGTTCTGCATGGTCCAAAATCTAAAATGTCCAAAAAGAAAAAAAAACGTTTCGAGAACGATTTACTACAAGTAACAAAAAAAAATCAAAACTCAAAATTTCACTTAAAACGCGCGCGTTTATTAATTATATATTACGAGGGCGGGTCAATAAATACGCGACGTTAAAAGTTCTGCATGGTCCAAAATCTAAAATGTCCAAAAAGAAAAAAAAACGTTTCGAGAACGATTTACTACAAGTAACAAAAAAAAATCAAAACTCAAAATTTCACTTAAAACGCGCGCGTTTATTAATTATATATTACGAGGGCGGGTCAATAAATACGCGACGTTAAAAGTTCTGCATGGTCCAAAATCTAAAATGTCCAAAAAGAAAAAAAAACGTTTCGAGAACGATTTACTACAAGTAACAAAAAAAAATCAAAACTCAAAATTTCACTTAAAACGCGCGCGTTTATTAATTATATATTACGAGGGCGGGTCAATAAATACGCGACGTTAAAAGTTCTGCATGGTCCAAAATCTAAAATGTCCAAAAAGAAAAAAAAACGTTTCGAGAACGATTTACTACAAGTAACAAAAAAAAATCAAAACTCAAAATTTCACTTAAAACGCGCGCGTTTATTAATTATATATTACGAGGTCGGGTCAATAAATACGCGACGTTAAAAGTTCTGCATGGTCCAAAATCTAAAATGTCCAAAAAGAAAAAAAAACGTTTCGAGAACGATTTACTACAAGTAACAAAAAAAAATCAAAACTCAAAATTTCACTTAAAACGCGCGCGTTTATTAATTATATATTACGAGGGCGGGTCAATAAATACGCGACGTTAAAAGTTCTGCATGGTCCAAAATCTAAAATGTCCAAAAAGAAAAAAAAAACGTTTCGAGAACGATTTACTACAAGTAACAAAAAAAAAAATCAAAACTCAAAATTTCACTTAAAACGCGCGCGTTTATTAATTATATATTACGAGGTCGGGTCAATAAATACGCGACGTTAAAAGTTCTGCATGGTCCAAAATCTAAAATGTCCAAAAAGAAAAAAAAAACGTTTCGAGAACGATTTACTACAAGTAACAAAAAAAAATCAAAACTCAAAATTTCACTTAAAACGCGCGCGTTTATTAATTATATATTACGAGGTCGGGTCAATAAATACGCGACGTTAAAAGTTCTGCATGGTCCAAAATCTAAAATGTCCAAAAAGAAAAAAAAAAACGTTTCGAGAACGATTTACTACAAGTAACAAAAAAAAATCAAAACACAAAATTTCACTTAAAACGCGCGCGTTTATTAATTATATATTACGAGGTCGGGTCAATAAATACGCGACGTTAAAAGTTCTGCATGGTCCAAAATCTAAAATGTCCAAAAAGAAAAAAACGTTTCGAGAACGATTTACTACAAGTAACAAAAAAAAAATCAAAACTCAAAATTTCACTTAAAACGCGCGCGTTTATTAATTATATATTACGAGGTCGGGTCAATAAATACGCGACGTAAAAAGTTCTGCATGGTCCAAAATCTAAAATGTCCAAAAAGAAAAAAAAAACGTTTCGAGAACGATTTACTACAAGTAACAAAAAAAAATCAAAACTCAAAATTTCACTTAAAACGCGCGCGTTTATTAATTATATATTACGAGGTCGGGTCAATAAATACGCGACGTAAAAAGTTCTGCATGGTCCAAAATCTAAAATGTCCAAAAAGAAAAAAAAAACGTTTCGAGAACGATTTACTACAAGTAACAAAAAAAAATCAAAACTCAAAATTTCACTTAAAACGCGCGCGTTTATTAATTATATATTACGAGGTCGGGTCAATAAATACGCGACGTTAAAAGTTCTGCATGGTCCAAAATCTAAAATGTCCAAAAAGAAAAAAAACGTTTCGAGAACGATTTACTACAAGTAACAAAAAAAAATCAAAACTCAAAATTTCACTTAAAACGCGCGCGTTTATTAATTATATATTACGAGGTCGGGTCAATAAATACGCGACGTTAAAAGTTCTGCATGGTCCAAAATCTAAAATGTCCAAAAAGAAAAAAAAAAACGTTTCGAGAACGATTTACTACAAGTAACAAAAAAAAAATCAAAACTCAAAATTTCACTTAAAACGCGCGCGTTTATTAATTATATATTACGAGGGCGGGTCAATAAATACGCGACGTTAAAAGTTCTGCATGGTCCAAAATCTAAAATGTCCAAAAAGAAAAAAAAAAACGTTTCGAGAACGATTTACTACAAGTAACAAAAAAAAAATCAAAACTCAAAATTTCACTTAAAACGCGCGCGTTTATTAATTATATATTACGAGGTCGGGTCAATAAATACGCGACGTTAAAAGTTCTGCATGGTCCAAAATCTAAAATGTCCAAAAAGAAAAAAAAAAACGTTTCGAGAACGATTTACTACAAGTAACAAAAAAAAAATCAAAACTCAAAATTTCACTTAAAACGCGCGCGTTTATTAATTATATATTACGAGGGCGGGTCAATAAATACGCGACGTTAAAAGTTCTGCATGGTCCAAAATCTAAAATGTCCAAAAAGAAAAAAAAAACGTTTCGAGAACGATTTACTACAAGTAACAAAAAAAAAATCAAAACTCAAAATTTCACTTAAAACGCGCGCGTTTATTAATTATATATTACGAGGTCGGGTCAATAAATACGCGACGTAAAAAGTTCTGCATGGTCCAAAATCTAAAATGTCCAAAAAGAAAAAAAAAACGTTTCGAGAACGATTTACTACAAGTAACAAAAAAAAATCAAAACTCAAAATTTCACTTAAAACGCGCGCGTTTATTAATTATATATTACGAGGTCGGGTCAATAAATACGCGACGTTAAAAGTTCTGCATGGTCCAAAATCTAAAATGTCCAAAAAGAAAAAAAACGTTTCGAGAACGATTTACTACAAGTAACAAAAAAAAATCAAAACTCAAAATTTCACTTAAAACGCGCGCGTTTATTAATTATATATTACGAGGTCGGGTCAATAAATACGCGACGTTAAAAGTTCTGCATGGTCCAAAATCTAAAATGTCCAAAAAGAAAAAAAAACGTTTCGAGAACGATTTACTACAAGTAACAAAAAAAAAATCAAAACTCAAAATTTCACTTAAAATGCGCGCGTTTATTAATTATATATTACGAGGTCGGGTCAATAAATACGCGACGTTAAAAGTTCTGCATGGTCCAAAATCTAAAATGTCCAAAAAGAAAAAAAAACGTTTCGAGAACGATTTACTACAAGTAACAAAAAAAAATCAAAACTCAAAATTTCACTTAAAACGCGCGCGTTTATTAATTATATATTACGAGGTCGGGTCAATAAATACGCGACGTTAAAAGTTCTGCATGGTCTAAAAACTAAAATTCGATCATCAGTTGAATTTTTTCAGTCGTATACGTATAAATTGTTGTAAAGAAAAGTTTAGAATTAAAAATAGCTTTCAAATTGTTTATTTACATCAAAAAATAATTTTTTTATGCATTTTATTTGCGATTACGTTGGAAATTTAAGTTTGCACATTAATGCATAATAAATCTAGGATTCACTGGATGATAATTGTTTTTAAAAGTTTATTTAGAATTGTTTAATCAAATTTATAATTAAAAAATGCGATGCATTAATGTGCAAACTTAAATTTCCACAGTAATCGCAAAGAAAATGTAGAAAAAAATATTTTTTTAATGTAAATAAACAATTTGAAAGCTATTTTCAATTCTAAACATCTTTTCTTTACAACAATTTTCGATATTGTCAAAAAGAAAGGCACTTTAGAGCAAAAATTACATTTTTCGACAAACCTCGTATACGACTGAAAAAAATCAACATCCGATGATCGAATTTTAGGTTTCGGACCACGCACAACTTTTTATAAAGAATAACTTTTTTTCGTAAAATTAATAATAAAAAAGTTATGTCCCATATGCAGACAAATTACGTGGACAAACTGTATATACCAGTCGATTAGATTAGTAAATTTTCATATATAAAATGTGATAATATACAATTTGAAGTGCTGATTAAATTCACTAAATTGCAGTCGAATACTCAACCTAATATACGAGGGTGGATCTGTATTTATGAATACATCGCTACTCGACCGAAATCACCCGTCAGTTTTGATAGCAAAAACCGTTGAATGATTCACGTTTCAGTACAAAAGAAGACTAAGTTGAAGTTGCTAGTCACTTATAAATTCGTATTTACATCTTAAGTACTTTACTCTAGATGAAAAATCACATTTTTCGATAAACCTCGTATACGACTGAAAAAATTCAACATCCGATGATGGAATTTTAAGTTTCGGACCACGCACAACTTTTTATAAAGAATAACTTTTTTTCGTAAAATTAATAATAAAAAAGTTACGTCCCATATGTCGACAAATTACGTGGACAAACTGTATAACGTTTGTTCGACAAACATTTATATATATACGAAAATAAAATCCTGATGTCATTTTCTTTCCACTCGTGACACACGGCGTATAAAATAATCGTCGGAACAGCTCTTGCCCGTATTTTTCCATATTTGTCGTTAACTTTTTATTTCAAACATGGTGTACTATGTCAAATCACATCTGGTTAACAAATGAAACTCCGCGACAGCTGTGCACGGTCATATTATAAAAAAAACAAAATATCTTAAACGGCTATTCATCTAAATTAAATATTTATAGAGAGAAAATTATTTTAGAATTAGAATTTTGATAAAAAATGTTTCCAATACGAAAAATCTCCTATTATGCTCTATACTCAATCCCGAAGCCTTTCTACTTTTCCAGGTGTAAGGCATTTTGTATTTGGGTCTCCCCTTTCCACAACATTTTCTATTATTTCCTATTCCGTGTTTTTTATTCTATTTTCTACCGTTTTTTATTCATTTTGTCGATCTTCCTCAAGACGCTCGGCTCTATAATAGAGCAGTTCGACTTATAGGCGATCCGGAATTGACTCATCATTCCGTCTAGAGCAGTTTTTGCGAAACCTACTGGCTCATCAACGGCAAGTTTATCAAATTTTTGGCTAGAATCTGAGCCCTAATTTTCCAAAACGTTCGGCCCGTCGATCCTGAAAGGATAATGGTACGAATTTATGAAATTATCGCATCCTCATCGGTATTACAATAATCATTTAACGATTTTCAAAGTGTAGCTAATTCAGGTCGGCCGCGCGTAGGATTTTTATGATTGATTTCGAAGTCAAACATAAAATTACCGAGCTACGGGTTCGAGTTGTGAGATCGGTCGTAAATCAGTTCGGTCTGCCAATTTTCAAGATGGCCAATATATCATGTTGTTAATATTATATCCTGCGAAATTTATTTACAAAAAAAAGGATTTTGTAACCATAAAACTAAAAAAAAAAAAAAATAAAAAAAATCGCACTACATTCTATATATAAGATATCTAATGTTATATACAGTGTGGAACAACCAAACAATTTCTACATTCTCATTTTAATAGCTCACCTTGTATATTATTCAACTGAAATATTGACAGATTTTGATTGCCTAGATTCGTTATCAAACATTCAAAGTCACAAGTTCATTTCCAATGTTTTTTCAAGTTCTAATTGAGGTTATGTTGTTCGTTTTAGCCTAAGAACGCTCAGTAACTCGAACCGTTTCATTTGAGATACGATATGAGTGAAACGAGAGTTTTTAAAATTGAAAAATCGCATTTACAATAAATTAGTGAAGTGCGCTAAAGTAGTGCTTGTTTCGCAACCATCGCTAGACGGCGTTATATCGAAATAAAAAGAAATATTTTCTCAGTAATTCGTATACCTACATCATTATGTTACTAGTATTATTACAAAATTTATGAGCAATTTCTTACGGCGTAAATATTGTTGTTGTTGCATTATTTTTATGGTCCATAACGTATACAGTAGATTTTGTTAATAGGAGACGGTTGAAATGGCATTTTTATAGTATCATAAACGTACGTCTTTCCAAACCCATACATAACACATTATTTTATGATACAAAAAAGTTACAAGACACCGAAACTAATTTTCCCACTGACATTTTTATGTAGAACGATTTCGAGTACGTAATTTCCATAATTCCATTAAAAAAAAAACTTCCCTTCAATCAAAACCAGTTTAGTACGAAACTGGTTAAAAATAAACACGTCTAGAGTAAAATGATTTATTATATGCGCAAAATACTACAGGGTGTTGAAAAAAAAAAGTCTAAGTTTTCATTTAATTCGTTAGGAATCTTATTTGAACAATCAAAAATATTTTGCATCGTCAGAAACCACTTAAGCGCGATATAACTAAAACGATTCATAAAATTATTTGTTGTTTGATATTGAAAATTGTTTTCATCAACATTAAATTCATTTCCGCTAGATTTGTTGAGGTTAGGAAACCATTTGCAACGATAACGATCTTTCGTAGTGACTAGACTCTATATTACTAAAGGGTTACCGTTTTAGAATGAACGGACTATAAAAATTTAAAAAAAAAATGTTGTAGAAGTTGTTAATACAAAAAATTTTTCGACCTCGACAAATTTCTGTGATACTACAACTTCTATTATGATCTAACAGTCTCAGAAAACGGAACTATTTTTTGAAAATTCGTTCCCGTAATAAATCTTCGACTGTATAAAAATAATTCTATTCAATTCATTTGAAATTATTGATAAATATGCTGTGAAATAATATTAAACTTGGCAACGTTGTGTAACCGTCGATTTTTCGATTGTTGGTGAAATTTATGTACCTAAACGATCGTAATACTGTGTATGGAGTACAATCGAAAGCATTTTTAAAATTTGCAATTAAATACCACAAATAGAATTATATCCGAATGGAATTTCTCACTACATAAACTTTTATTGTTCAATAGAAAACGATAAAATGAAGCAAATATGGAATATACTATGTATGTTATCTAAAATTGTTTCTGATAAACGGTGACAGCATTATAAAAAGACGTTCTCTCTGTATTAAGCCACTCGATTTCCAAAAGAAAATAAACCAATAAATTTATATCATTTTTCTTGTAAACATTACTAATCAACCACTTAAAGTATGAGTCATACTTTATGATTAGATCATTGCGCAAAAATAATTATATTTCGTACGAGATCTGAAATTTTCTTTGCGGCTCAATTAAAATAAAATTAAAATTCGTCATATTTTTATAACAAATTAATTTACATTGACCGCCCTGTATCTCCATAAATCGGTAACTATAAACAACTTTGTCTATAATTAACTTAATCAAACAATGAATACAAATTTTTCATATTTGTAACAGTAAAAATTCCATTAATTTTTTCATAAACAATTCGTGTCTTTTCTACCAATGCATAAATATGTTTATGATTAAAATCGGCATAAAATTAATAAAAAAAAAAAACTAGACTGATAACGAAGGTTAAGGCTGCTACCAGAGCTCATTGACCAGCAACAACCGATCAATAACACGGCAGCACACTCCAAGTTGAAGGACTTTTTTGTACCCCTCATGATTTTGACGTTTCCATACGTCAAGTGAAAGGGCGGATCTCACAAAAAAATTATCCTACACCAACTAATTTTACAACGAGATTTAATAGAAATAAAAAATACTGAGAATGTCGTACAGGCGGTAAAAACGACTTATAAATTGAATAAAAAAAAAATGTATCGACATCGGATTTTATTAGATGCCATTTATTCAAGTTATAAAACTGGTTCCAAACATTCCGTTAGTTAGACAAACTACCTACGTGAAAATACCAGAGTATCCTGGTAGAGTACCTACATAATGTAAAAACGATCGCAAATTTTTCATATACATCGTTTGTAACTATATTTGGCAACAAAAAATGTCATCCAAGTATTATATACCTTTACCTAGTAGACTATAATGAAAGGTAGGTAATAATGAATTATAATTGAATCTAATAAAATTAGAATATAAATTTCAAATTAGTAAAACGTGTAGTCGCATAAATATCTCGAGATACAAACGGCAAATCTTTTATTTGTTGTAGGTATAGGAACATTTCATATTCCACACACGTCGCATTCGCGAGACGGCCATCTTGTTTTTGAACCGGCGACTAACTCGAATTACAACAGAATTTTGTTGAATACGACAAAAACTATATATTTACAGTTTTAATTTTGTGTACAATTCATTATATTAAGTAATTATGGTGATTTAATACAAATTTAATTGTAAAAGTAACAGAATGGAACCCGGCCAAGCCCTTACTTTCTTTTGTTTGCAAAGAATACAAAAATGTGATTATAATAAAAAAAATAAGTACATGTAATGATAAATCGATATTGATAGGTAAAAAGGTAAGTCACTTACTTCGAAATTATCCGATTTGGCCCAAACATTACCGTCGTGTCCAGCGATTGCGGCTTTCGTAACGCATTTTGAAGCCAAGAGCTGTTTGTCTACGTAATCCTGCCAGCTCATGTTAGTTATCTAATAAAAAAAATCACTTCACACACAAATCTACTCACTAAAAAAAATTTGCTACCAATACAGCACTTGTCCTACGAGGAACTGAAGCCGAATACTTTTGTCTGCCAAGGAAGATTGTAGTAGCAGCGGAAGCTTAAAATGACAAGTACGTCTGCGCTTTCACAATATCACTTCTACCAACTAATTTTCCGACACAGAACTAGAACTAATAATAATCGAATACACTCATCAATTTAATTTAAAGATAATAAAGTATTGTATGAATTTGAATAGTTGTGAAATATTTAATAAACGAATATTAAATGAATGAAAATGACATTAACTTGAATTTATTGGACACAAATGATTTCGAAAGTAATTACGAATCTAGTCGTATTCGATTCTAAGTGAACTTTAATCAGCTGATCGAGAATCCCATCCCAGAATGACATTTTTATCGGTTTCCGAACGTCAAGTCCAATTTTCAGTTGAAATTACAAAACTTTATCTATGGAAATCTATGATTATATTCCTTTTTTTCAGGGTTATTTTTCAATATTTAATCAGTTTGATAATGGATTCTAGATGTTTAATAATTAGTTTTTAGCTGTTATCAATTATCTACCTATTCACACGATTTTTACACTGCTCATGAGAACTAATCATAGACAATTATATAAGAGGAATTAATAATTAGTCCTAAAAACAATTATCAAACGAAATAAACCGTCAGCTGATCGCATTTACCTACTAATCTTCGAGGGTAAAACAACAATGAACGTGATCCTGATTAGTTTCCGAACAGCAATGAACATGATCCAGATTAGTTTCCGAACATTCAGATCGTGATCGGTTAAATCCAAGGATTTTTTCATAAGGAATATGATAGTCTACTTTCATCAACCCCAAACCATCCAATTTTATGACGTCACAAATTACAGAAAACGAATAGGCATTTCTTTTTATGATATTTTGAGTTGATATATTTCTCCAATTAAACTTGTTGGATCCGTTTCTCCTAATTTTGTTCAAATTCACAATTTATTCATCTTATAAAGTGAAATAAATCATTTGTGAGGTATGAATTTTAGGTTAGGATTCGTAAGATAGGAAGTGAATAAATTATTTGCGAGGAAATCTTGGAAAATTCCTTAATCTCTTTCTTCTAAGACGTTTTTGTTTTTTTTTACTTTAGGACTCGTGATTTATATATAATTTGAATAAAATAATCAAAACTCTGCACTTACCTTGTATTCTCAAAAACGATCTATTGAAATACATCGTTGCCATATTTTTTTCGATTGTTGGTGTAAAATTGAGATTTTTATTATGGTTACACTCATTACCTCTCAAACAGGAGGGTACCAAAAGAAAAATCACTTCGGGAGTAGCGCAAGGTTCGGTCCAGGAAACTGATACGTGGAACATAAACTTCCTGAGAGATGGTGTTTCCTTGGTAGGATATCGAGACGACCTAGTTATCACAGGAAGGACCATGAAGATGCTGGATATTCGGAGGATTCAGTAGGAGATTGTTACAATGGAAACTGAATCAAACCGTAAGACATGAGAATTGGATGGAGTCGAGATTGGTACTAAACGAATTCAACAAGAAACTTTGGAATCTGATTGCCACCGAGGGTTCGACGACGCAAAGGACTTTCTTTGAATGCCTTTGGTGGGAACAAATGAGAGTTTAGCGCGATGGTCATTAACAAGGTTTATAGTCGGTTGGTTTGAACAGCTGTACTCGTTTCTCTCCTTTAATAGTTATGAAAATAACTGATTATAATCTTATGCAGTCAGAACTAACAATAAATCTTACAACACCGTAAACCTTATGTCGTCACACTGTTGCCAACGTTCAGAATATAAATCTATTGATATACGAGTAACGATTTGGCTTACACACCTTAATACAATGTTTACAAGGGAAATGTTTATAAACTAGATTTGAAAAATTATCAACTAACCTATAAAAATAGTTTTTTTTCTAAATAATTACGTGCCTACTATTTAAATAATGTTTCCACGAAAAAATTAACGATTATTTACAATTCCTTGGGTATTTTCGAGAAATTAAAGCCGATAATTAAATAAAAATAAATTTATTTACTTTACGAGTTAGGTTGGCAATAAATTAAAAAAAAATAAAGAAATAGGAAGTGGATGAGTGGAAAACGGGTTTTAAATAAGAAGCAAAACCACTGAATTGTAATTTAAAATGGAAATTAGATCTTTATTTCCAAATTGTGGTGTCCACAGGTATTGACGACGCCTGTAAAAATGAAAAAAAATATCTTTCAATGTTTTTTTTTTATATTAACAAAAAGAAGAAAAGTCACGCAAAGTGTGTTCGATCGATAGAAGTTAGTTGGACTTTCCTTCCGGATTTGTTCTTTTTTTTTTAATATATCAATTTACTTAACAGGGTTTTGGTTCTTGGAGAGGTATCATAGTGGAGTCTCTAAAACAAAATAATTTTTTAAAAATTACATTAGGTAAAAACTATTCCTAAGAGACCCTACTATGATTTTAATATAAAACTGAAACTGTATCTGAAGAAACGTTAATTTCAATTCGAAGATATAGTCGAAAAATTTTACACTTTCTACTTAATTTATTTGAAATTTTGAGTGAAGTGCAAGTGAGCTACTTCTGGTAAATGCCAAAAAACTTTTCTTTTAAACAACATAAAAACCTTCGGGAAGTTAGTACAAATGAACTACTTTGAATAAATCTATGAAATTAAAATATTCTTTGTTTCTAAATTAATAATATGAATAATCAAATAAACTACTTTTGAAAAATAAAGAGCCATATTCATTACCAAGGTTAATTTTTGGAATTCACAGTAATGTGCAAATGAACTATTTTTGAGACAAACGTCAAGATTTAAGAAATTATTAAAACAACTCCTTATTTGAAAATATGTGCAAATGAACTACTACTGATTAACATGTCAATACATATTTAAACAAATAGTGCAAACGAACTACTCTGAACGAATTGTTATGAACAACAATCATTTTTTTGAAATCGTTTTATTAATTTTTCACATACACAAGATATTTGTGAAATTCTTTAGACACAGTATCGTTTTTTATAACAAAAAAAAATCGAAAAAAACGTTTTTTTTTTATCACCACTTTTATTAAATCTTAATATACAAAAAAGTCTATGTGATAAACCAGAATTTCCTTCTACAACGTTTATGAATATAATAACCTTTCCAGATACCAACTAAACCCTTATGGAGACGAACAAACTGTGTGGAGAAAATCACTAAAACGCTCCCACCTTCGGTACCCCTCGATAAATCGGGGGGACCTCCGGCCTCCATACAGCCACACGCCTCCCGAATTATTATAAAAAACACTAAATCTAAAGTATATTCCCCAAAAAAAAAAATAAAGACAAAAAGAAAATTCAAACAATCAATCAATTAAAAAATGCACTACGAGATTAAACCGAAACAACAATATATATATTAAAAAAAAAAAAATTGGACACTCAGAGAGTTCGTGAGGGGGGTTTATTAAAGAGGGGTAGCGTGCCTTTTTTTATTTTGAACGGCGTTGTCCTAAAGAGACGCGATGGCGCAGGCGCACAATATTCGCATATATAATGTCGCAGATTTAGCATAGAAAGCTAATACTCACACCAGAGAACCTTCAGGAGATACGTCGTAATAGAAACACACCAACACTCTGTATAACCTCGCCTGTTTTATATAAGATCCGCAACGTTCATCGGCATTTCGTCTATTTTCGTATTATAGAATTGTTCGATATCCTTAAGCGTGCGTTTATCGTCTTCGGTTACAAAATTTATTGCTACCCCTTTACGACCGAATCGTCCACCTCGACCAATCCTACAAAAAAAAACAAACAAAAAACGTTAGAAAACAAAAATCGATTTGCAAAAAATTGAAAAATTTTATTCAAAATTCATCAGACTCTGTACTTATTAACATCAGCACTATCAGCGATCTTGGTGGAAAAAGTGTCATCATAAAATATCAGGACAAGAGAGGGTTTTTTTTTTGTTTTAACCCTAATATATAAACACAGGGTTGCAATTGTAGTGGGGATAATGTGTACTGATTCTTATCATTATCTATCTAGCTTCCTAACAAATCCAGCATACCAAACCCAATCGAAAGCCTTCTGCACATCCATATATATGACAAATGCGACAGTTGATGGCTTCGTTTATGATAGAAGATTGGCGATGGCGTTGTGGCTGAAATATTCGGATCTGAATCCAAACAGGAATTTGAGAATTAGATTTTCCTTGGTACCAGATTCTGTTACTGATCAGCTTTTCAAAGATTTTACCCAGGTCACTGGCAGGTTTTGAGCAAGCCTTCTCATGGAGTTTTTCAATGCTTGCTTAGAGATTCCGTACCGTCAAGGAGTGGAGTTTCTCACCCTGAAGTGGTAGGTGGGTAATTCTGTTATATCTTGGGTATGGGTCACGAAAACCCAAGATCCCATCTATAGTCCTAATCCGGTCTCTAATTCAAATGTAAATACAACCTGTATAACTGCTTCTTCTGATGAATAATACTTAGAATGTTTTGTGATATGTGATTGATGTGTGAGGAATGGCGACATCGATAATGAGAGATTGGAAGTCCTCCACGTATTTGTCTAGGTCTTCGGTAATCCGAAGAAGAACTGGTTAGGATAAATTAGAGGTTATGTGATACGGGTAAGGGTATACGGTTATCCGTTAATCAATTTTAATGATATACTGACCTGTGTATATAATTTTCTCTGTTCGAAGGTAAATCATAATTAATAACTAGTGAAACTTGTTGTACGTCAATACCCCTGGCTAATAAATCTGTAGTGATAAGAACCCTCGAGGATCCCGTCCTAAATTGACGCATGATGACGTCTCGTTCTCGTTGTTCCATATCACCGTGCATTGCCGATACGGTGAAATCTCTCTTGTGCATATTTTCCGTCAACCAGTCGACCTATTATTTCAATAATTTCATATATGTAACAAAATGTCGAAAGCAAAAAATTGTTTTAGTAAAAAAAAATAGGAGAAATTATGATTCTGTCAATAAACGCATGGAAACCCCATATAAATTCTTTCAACAATATTATAAAGGGTAGTTTGATTTTCTTTTTGTGTAAACCACCCTTAATGAAAAGTAAAATATTAACACAATCATAAATTTCTTCGATTAAATCTATCAGACTGCCAAGAGTAAATTCCTCAACTGTAATCAGTCAAAATTGCGAAACCTTTGGTTTAAATCATCATATAGATTGTTATTTTCAAAGATAAAAAAGAGTAGTTCAAAAGTTTATTGAAAATATTAAAATTTTACGGTTTTGAATACATTTTCCTCATTTATATTTTTCCTTTCAATTTGAAGTAATGTGCAAAAGAACTACTTTCAACAAACATGTCAAATTTCATTCTAATAATAGTTCAATTGAACCAGTTTTGATAAATTTAGAAACAAAACTAATTTTTTTTAAAAAATATTTGAACACACTTGCAAATGAACTACTTCAATAAATCCATCAACATCTCAAGATAAACGAGCAATCCACAAGTGAAGAGCAATATTTTCCCAATAATTTCGAGATGTAAATGAACTACTCTCAATGTTCCTCATTAATTTGAAAAAATTTCTGATAAATCAAATTTTTATTTTAAATCCAAACTATTGATCTTCAATAGATCTAACTTCTCGAAACAAACTTATTTCATTAAATGCGCTAACAAGTTTGTAAATAGGAATCAAGTTCTTTTCCTAAATTTAGAGATGCAAATGAACTACTTAGAATAAATCCATCAACTTCTAAAGATAAATTTTTTGAAACTAATGATCACTTAAACTACTTCTAACTAAATGTTATTTTTATTTGGTATTGAAACTATTTTTTTCTGAAATATTTCGTAGGCGTGCAAATGAACTACTTACAATAAATTCATCAACTTTTCAAAACAAATTTGATTCAAATGAACTACTTCTAATAATCAAATCTTCTCATGAAATATGAGATTCAAATGAACTAACAACAATGAACCTTATCAACTTTTCAAAATTAACTTGTTCCAAATTAATAATCACTAGAGCTACTTTTAATAAATTTGAATTCTTGTCTTAAACAAGAATTATTTTTCAGAATTTGAAAAAACGTGCAAACGAACTACTTTCCTAAAATCTATCAATTCTCAACACAAACTTGTCTCAAGGTATTGATCATTTGAACTACTTATAATAATTCGAATTATTCATTGTTGAATAAATATAAATTTGTTTCCTAGAAACTTCAGAGATGCAAATTAACTACTTTCAATAAAGCTGATCAACTTTTCGAAATTAACCTGTTTCAAAATGATCACTTGAACTACTTTGATTGAATTTGATTTCTTTTAAATCGAAACTATTTTTTTTCTTGGATATTCGAATAAGAATTTTTAAAAAACTATCAATTCCCAAAACAAACTTATTCGCAAATAGTGGACACTTGAATTAGTAGTAATTTGACTTTCTTTATTCAAAACTGAACTGTTGTCAACGAACCAGTCAATGTATCTGATTCAGATGATCATTTGAACTACTTCTAATAAATTCAAGAACAATTTCTTCCAAGCAGAAATTAATTTTTCTAAAAAATCTAAAAAAAAAGTGCAAATTTCTTTCCAAATTGGAAAAGTATTCTACGATAAATGAATTTTGGAAAGTATGTTTTCAACAAAACAATATTTTTAATCCCGAAAAGAATTTTCATCGAAAAATGAATTTTTCCAAAGTTGAAGATATTCGCAAATGAACTACTCCTTTTTCACATATTACCGAAAAATAATGATTTATATACGAGGATCTACTGACCTTACGACGTGTATTACAGAAAATTACGGCCTGCGTAATCGAAAGAGTATCATAAAGATCGCACAGCGTCTCCAATTTCCAATCTTCTTTTTCTACATACACGAAGAACTGTTTGATACCTTCTAAAGTGAGTTCTTCTTTTTTAACCAATATCCTGATGGGGCTCCTCATAAAGGATTTCGTCACGTCCAGCACATCGTTTGGCATCGTAGCGGAAAGTAAAATAACCTAAATAAAAAAATAATTTACGATATTCTATTATTTTTCCAAAATAATAATTTCGCTTACCTGAACGTCAGAGTTTAACATTTTAAAAACATCGTGAATCTGGTCTTTGAAACCTCTCGACAACATTTCGTCTGCCTCGTCCAAAACGAACATCTTAATGTGAGTTGTTCTAAGGGCTCTACGAGTAATCATATCAAAGACTCTACCCGGTGTTCCGACTACTACGTGTACACCGGTTTCTAATTTACGCATATCTTCTCTGACGTTGGTACCTCCAATACACGCGTGACATTGCGCAGACATGAAATCTCCTAATGCGATTACTACTTTTTGAATCTGTTGTGCCAATTCACGAGTCGGTGCCAATATAAGAGCTTGACATTCCCTTACGGTTGTGTCTATTTGTTGTAAGATAGAAATGGAAAATGTTGCAGTCTTACCGGTTCCTAAACAAAAATTATTTGATAATTTAATGGTTCTTCAAACTACCTCATTTTATACAAACAAATTAGACGACAACTAATAGTTAAAAAACCAATACATACAGTAAACAAAAATAAAAGATTGCACCCGGACAGTATATCAGTCCCAACTAGGGCTTTTGAATCCTTTTGAACACAGCATATTTCCAACATAGTTTCAGTATCCTTGTGAAAGTATTTTCCTTGGAATTCAGGACAACAATCTAATCCGTTTAATTTGGTTTGTGAACTCTTGGAAACTTTTCAACTAGCGATCAAGTTAACTTTCGGAACGCCCCAGATAGTGACAGTTTTCTTACAACAACCTTTTACAAGATTGGGATTATCGAAAAGACCATTCCACAGGACCTTCGAGGTTCTAGTTGTATAAAACATTTTTTTCTGTCTACCAAACTATCCCAAACCAGCCTCTAACCAGACAGAAAACCTCCAAGACCCTATGCCCTGACAGTCGATTAAAACAACAATGACATCAAGATCTGCATGAATTTATAGCAAAAATCACAAAAAAAAATTGACAATAATCGAATATTTCACTTTAAAAATGTCTCACGAGGTAAACGGAGCTGAGGATAGATGTTACCACTTAGACAACGACTAATCAATTTGTCATTGTAGTAAATGGTAATACAATGTCAGCACGGGTCCTCCGATGTTCAATCTACCTGTGTGCATCAAGAAATTTCAAATCGAAAATCAAAACCTCTCAAATATCACAGGATTTCAATTATCAACAAAAATTTGTACCAGAAATTTTCGATCCTTACCTGATTGGGCTTGAGCGATAACGTCGTGCCCTTTAACGCAAGGAATGATCGCTCTTTGTTGAATGGCGGAGGGTTTTTCGAAACCATAGGCGTATATACCTCTCAGTAGTTCTTCTTTAAGGTTCATATCGTCGAAATTGTCGACGACCTCTTCCCAATTGGATTCAATAATACCGTCGGGGTCCATTCCTGGTGGACCGTCGTAACCCTGAGGTTGATTATCTTCATTGGATGGGCCATTTTTGTCCCACTCTTCATTACTGTAAGATCAAAAAAATGATATTTGTCAAGTGAAAGTACTTTTAATCGCACGGTATCGGATCACAGGTTCCTCAAGAACATAAATCTTTTTTTATTCATTTTATACTGCAAATATTGTTTGATGATGACCTTGAAATTTCTTAAATGGATTTATGACTTAAAAAGCGCCAAAAGGAATGAAAAAATGTTTTTTATTTGGTTTATTTCTTTGTAAAAAAAATTGATTTGAGATAAATCTTCCTAATTTAAAAAATATTAGGCCTACTAGTAGATATCTTCTTTACATAATGATAAACAGATCAAAGATTCAAATATATCTAAAATAACTTGGTAACAATGAAATTGTTTAATCGTAGATTCAAGATAAATGAAAAACTTACGTCATTATCAGTTCTCTGTGCACTTCACTCTATCTCCAACAATTTAAAAACTAAATTTCTAATATTCACTTTTGTATATATACTAAGATTCACGCATGCGTTATGTGCATCTCAATCCTTAGGTACTTAGAGTAAGAGCTCCCTAATATTTACTATCTCTAATATACGAGGCTTATCCATAAAGTTAAGGTTCACAATGAAAAACGTGTTTCGTGAAACCTTATTTTATGAACAACCCTCGTAATAAACAATACCCCTAGCAAATTTGATATGAAACTTTTTTGCTGTTTAAAAATTTATAGGTTATTTTGAATTAGTACCAAATCAAAATTACTAATCCAAAAAATTAAAAAAAAAATAGGAAATTCAAAAAAATGTATAAATTCGTCATTCGAATTAATAAATACATTTATAAAAATATTTTAAATGTGCTGTAAAAACTATAATAACATTCGAGGTTATAAGGATTATGATTGAGGACTCTAATAAAAGATGTTTATTCATATTTTTGCTCACTTTTACCTGCCTCAACCCCTATTTCAATTTAACAATCACTTTAATATGTCCTTGACTTCCAGTACTGTTATTTGAAGATATTTGGATACTTAAATAAGAACCTTTTTTCTTGGAATGTTCTTTACCTGATTATGAACAAAATTTTTTTGCAAAAATAAACTTCTCTGTCCCAGAAATGTTGTACATTTTTATTTAAATACAATTCATTAAATTACCACGTGTGATAAGAAAAATACGTCCAAGATAAAAGATTTCGTTCTGACTAAGTCTCCTTATATTAACTGTTGACATTTCATAGAAATCATATTGATATTATGACAATGTAATGATTTGAATTAGAAAACAATCAATTTAAAACGATAAGGGTCCTTCTCCTTGTTGTTTATTAAACTTTTACGCACACAACCAACAAAGAATTTGATTGAAATTATATCAATGACAAAATTTGATGATGATAAATAAATAATGGAATTTATGAGTTGTTTATAAGGCATATTAATAATCTATTGTCATTACAAATCAATTCGTTATCAAAATTTCCAATCACCTAATTACTAATTGATGTTCCGACATTCTCCAATACCTATTCGAGATAGATAATTGAACTAAGCACTAAATTTTTTTCACAACTACATTCGGAAAATTATTCAAAGCCCTAAACATCATCATTTTCGTAAAGCACCATTGCTGTTATATATAACAGTTACACTAACCTTCAAAAAATATGAGTCATGTTTTAAAACATATGCCACATTCATAAGACAACGGAATAAATTTAACGCTATTAGAAATGCATTCAAATAAATCAAAAATTAACTGAAAACTTGAAAAGTCTTTACAGTTATATAATATACATTAAAAACTTCACGTGGACTTTCAAACACGTTAGAGATAACTAAAACAGATTAATTTCCGGTTCAAACTTTATATATAGTTAACTTTAAAGTTAGGGTTAAAAATATTATAGCTAATATAAACGTAATATTGTAATATTCAACACAAAAATACTACTGGAATTCCTGAGCGCCATGTTGGCAAGGAATTCTGAACATTCAGGCCGAAAAAAATTATCAAAAATGATATGAAGTATGCCATGAAAATTGAGGAAAATAAATTCTGTCACATATAAATATAATAACTAAACATTTTTACTTACGATTTAATAATGAACAATACGTATTTTCAAGTGAAAAACAAAACTTACCGTCTATCTTGCAAAGACATGTCTACACTCCGCGTTTTGCTAAACGGAAAAGACTTCTAAATTGAAGTTTGAAGTGGGATGTAATGTTCCTACGCCCAGGTAATTCGAACACTTCAGCGCGTTCCAAAGTCTGTTAGGTATTTTTTATTAAGTAGGTTTAAATAAGTGAGGATTGTTTTACCTAAAAATGTGTACTCGTTTTACAGTTTCGGTGATTATTTGCAAATATAAGATGGAATTATTTTCTTAGGCGGCAGAACATGGCCGTTCTACTGCTGTATTTCCGATCTACTTGGCTGTCAAGACAGCCGCCAAAATTCAAAGTTCATATTCGTAATGAAATATGCCACTTGTTAATTTTGACAAAAATAATTATTTATATTTATAAATTTGACTGAATGTGATCTGTTATTACTAGATTTCGACGTTTACTAAATAATATAAAAAAATGAATTTTCAACTAAATATACTTACTTCTTATTGACAGGTATTTTTTTAAACGTCTTCAAAACTAAATGTCAATATTTGATATGACTTTTAAATTATATTAGAGAACTGTATATATGTTAAATAACACTATATTTAAAATAACATTACAAAATAAAAATAGGTTGTTTTGTATTCATACATCTTATATCTATCTACTCATTGATAAAGAATACTACAGTATAAAATTGTATAATTATTTTAGTTTAAATACAATATAAATGAAAGTTATATTTGGAATCATATTTTAATCAATTATTTTTATTATTAATATAATTTTTGAAAATAAATATGATGTGGTTTTATATCCTACTGTAATGAAGTACCAATTGCGATTAAGCCGAAGAACACGTTGGTGGAATTGACATTTGAGGTTATGTCTTTACATCATCTTGCACGTTATTTATAAAGATCTGAAAAGAGTATACAAATAAATTAAATTCATATGGTCTAACGTACTGATTGGATAGTTGTAATATCGAAATGAATCATTAATTATGGAAAACATCGAAGAACTTTATTGTCATTTGACAGAAATTGAATTACATAAGCCAACTACAGAAATATATTTTGATTATTCAGACGATGTTGTTTGTCAAGTACACAACAACAATTTAACTATATACCAAGAAGGAAATATCGACGATAATATAATACAAAATTACAATATAGACGTAACCGATAAAGTGATATACGTTAAATATCTATCGATATTTAATATCGTTTTTTTGGCAACCGAAAATGACCTCATTCTATATGATATCGAAAACAAAACTAAATTGTTTACTTTATCTGTAGAAAATCCAATCGTTGAAATATGTTGGAATCCTTTAGAAACGCTCCTCATTGTCATACATAAAAATTATGAAATAACTTCTTATGTTTGCTCCAAATACTCTATCGAATTTCAAAATAAATCGTATCTAGGTGCGAACGTTCCCGTTCCTATTCTCTCGGGATGGGGTTCAATTTACACACAATTCCAAGGACCGAAAAAAATGAAAAAAAACGTTGTAACACAAAAAGGTAACTATAACGATTTTTTTATATATACCATTAAGATTTTAATTATTGTAGACGTTCAAAAGGCTCCTACGGGTCCGCCTAAAATTTCATGGAGAGGTAACGGGGAATTATTTGTTGTAAATTATTTTTCAAACAATCAACGTAATATTAAAGTATTTGACGCCGATTTGAACGCATTGAATCAATCTGAACCATATACGAACCTACAAGACGTCGTGGCTTTTATGGGAAAAGGACAATGCATTGCTTGTATCGCAAAAAATGAAGAAAACATCAAATTAGTGATATTTGAAAAAAATTGTAAAGTTAAAGCCGAATATGACATGCCAGACATTAAGGTAACTAAAATTAATACGCTTACAAAAACAAACAGCTAGAATTGGAACAATATAGTAATTTGGGTCAGAATTTGAACTGTTCTAAACACACTGTTCAGTATTACTACTGTACCAACATACACAATCACACTGAAGCGCGTTTCTATAACCAAGTTATCATCTTCAGAGAAGACGAACTCTCTGAAGATGCCAACTTGGTTATCGAAACGTGTTTCAGTGTGATTGTGACTCCTGGTAGTGGTAATAATAAACAGTGTGTTCATTATATTTACGAGGGGGGTTCGAATATAATCGAGAAAAACACCGTGAGTGAACGTTAAGTACCGATCACCGTAGCGCGACGTGTTTTCATTAGTTTTCCGATGTAAAAAGGCATTAATTTACAAAATTAAACCGGTATTGAATACCCGAGTACGTTCACTGTAATCGAATAGGCCGAAAATGACCGCGAAATAGTCGAAAATGATACGAACTAACGGCGCGAACCGGCAAAAACACGCAATTGGTTCCCAAACTTCAAAAATCCATCCGATTGGAAGTTTTTTAACGCGAAACTATACTACAAACGTCGTTCGAAGCGAAAACAACCAGATCCATAGATAAAATTATTCTGGGAGTAATGTACCAACAACAAGAAGAAGAAATACCGTAAGGAAAAGGAAAAAAAATCACAGGGTGTCAGTTCATTTCACCGAGCCGGCCACTTAAGGAATCTTCGTCTGCCTATCCATTCTCCAAACTGAATATTGGATCGTCGCGATTTGATTCGAGTATTTCCAGATACATTTGACCCTAAAAAAACTATCGACTCGCGCGTAACGCCCGTACAAACCCTCCGGGAAAGTTTAATTCTTCTTCTTGAGGATTCTGGTTCGGTTCGGCTGGAAAATCGTTTCGAGCGATCGAAAAATCATCATCAACGCCGGATAGTACAAGCTTTTCGGTATTCGTCGCGAAACACGATCGGAAATTCGAAGTTGATCGACGCCAGCGCCGCCGGTTCCGCATTTCACGGATACCGGTCGTCGAGAACGCGGCGCGTCGTCAACAGAGCCCGATTTCAAGAATTTCTGGCGCGCGTCGAACGATTCGGTTCGGAAATCGTCTAAATTCGACATTTTCTCGAAGCGCGAAGTTGAAAACGCGTTTTCGCGCCACCGGCTCCGCATTTCACGGATACCGGTCGTCGAGAACGCGGCGCGTCGTCAACAGAGCCCGATTTCAAGAATTACTGGCGCGCGTCGAACGATTCGATTCGGAAATCGTCGAAATTCGACATTTTCTCGAAGCGCGAAGTTGAAAACGCGTTCACTCGCGTCACCGGCTCCGCATTTCACGGTTACCGGTCGTCGAGAACGCGGCGCGTCGTCAACAGAGCCCGATTTCAAGAATTACTGGCGCGCGTCGAACGATTCGATTCGGAAATCGTCGAAATTCGACATTTTCTCGAAGCGCGAAGTTGAAAACGCGTTCACTCGCGTCACCGGCTCCGCATTTCACGGTTACCGGTCGTCGAGAACGCGGCGCGTCGTCAACAGAGCCCGATTTCAAGAATTACTGGCGCGCGTCGAACGATTCGGTTCGGAAATCGTCGAAATTCGACATTTTCTCGAAGCGCGAAGTTGAAAACGCGTTTACTCGCGCCACCGGCTCCGCATTTCACGGTTACCGGTCGTCGAGAACGCGGCGCGTCGTCAACAGAGCCCGATTTCAAGAATTACTGGCGCGCGTCGAACGATTCGGTTCGAAAATCGTCGAAATTCGACATTTTCTCGAAGCGCGAAGTTGAAAACGCGTTTACTCGCGCCACCGGCTCCGCATTTCACGGTTACCGGTCGTCGAGAACGCGGCGCGTCGTCAACAGAGCCCGATTTCAAGAATTACTGGCGCGCGTCGAACGATTCGGTTCGGAAATCGTCTAAATTCGACATTTTCTCGAAGCATTGCGTTTGTCTCGATCGCATTTGGTCCGTCCTCGTATGTATTTAACATTTGGTAATAAATAAATTAATAATTTCGTATTATTTATTACAGGGCGCGGTAAAAAAGTTACTTTATCATCCTCAAATGAATATATTGACTGTTTCGTTCATAGATAAAGTAGAAAACAGTTTTATAAACATCTATTTGTACTCGAACGGTAGATGGTTTTTGAAACAACAACTTTATTACCCGCCAAAAACACGTTTACACAATTTCCAATGGTCGAATCAACAAGAAATTTTATTTACGACGTGCACTTTAATAGTATACACGTCGCGTTACATCGAAAATCGTTATTTTCGATTCGTAATCAACAGAAGTCCGAATACCGCAATTGTGGCCGTCGTCGACGGAAAAAACATCAATTTCAGTTTGTTTAATAAAAAAATCCTACCGCCGCCGTATTATTATCTCAATTTCGAAAACGATACCCCCGTAAACAGGATAACGTTTCACCCGATAAGAAATATTTGCGTCGCCGTCGATTCCTATTTTTATATCAAAATTTTATACATACAAGACGAAAAAATCGACGAGATATTTCGCGTAAAAGATTACGAATTCGATTTAATCAATTTCCAATCGTTAAATTGGCACGAAAATCGATTAGAAATAATATTACATAGCAACGATGTTAACAAAACGATTAATAACGTCGATAAAGAAATAACGGTTACGATAAAAACGGAAAATCCCAGCGCCCATCTCTATTTACCGTACAGCGATACCAACCTAATTTTACCGTATAAAAAATTGGATTACAACAGTCGCTACATATACATAACCAAACATTTAATACAAGATTTGACGTTCGAATTCGCCTTGTCGTCGAATCGAGATTTGTACGTCAACGATAACTTGGTGTGTTCCGGTATAACGTCGGTGTACGTGTTCAACAATTACTTGATCCTGACGCATTCGAATTCGAAATTATACTGCATACGTTTACAAGATTACGCCATATACACCAACGACATCAACTTAAATACCCTATTCAACAGGGAAATCGAACGGGGGGGCGCGATCTTAACTTGCACCGACCTGACGTCCCCTCAAATAATATTACAAATGCCCCGGGGTAACCTAGAAACTATAAGTTGCAAAATGATAACGATCGACGTTATCGAAAATATGTTGAAGGAAAACAAATGGTCCGACGTATTGCACGTACTCAGAATCGAGAAAGTCAATTCGAACGTACTAATCGATTTAAACCCCGATCGATTCCGCGATCGTATCGAAGATTTCGTCAGAGCTGCGAAAAACAATATAATATTAATGAATATAGTGACGGAATTTAACGTGAACGAAAATTGTTTTAAGACGTTTTATCAAAATTATTCGCCGTTTTTAACGCCCAAATTGAATTACGACAAACGATCGATTATAGAAGACTTATTGAATTATCTCGTATCTACCGATTGCGTTAAAAATTTATCGAGTATAGTGGCCATACAACAGAAACACGTTTCGTTAAAATCCGCTTTGAAATCGATTAAAGATATATACAATATCGATAGGATCGAAAACGAATCGATTTGTAGCAAAATATTGAAACAGCTGTTGTTGCAAGAATATTTTAAAGACGTCGAAAACGCCGCCTACAATTTATTCGACATCGATTTTTTGTCGTTGGTTTACCGGAACAGTATGGAAGATCCGAAAGTATACGAACCGGAAATAAATTATCTGAGAGATATGGACGTTATGGAGAGGAAGTTTAAGATGAGCGTGCGCGGTAGAAACCTCAGCGGGGCCGTTAAATATCTGTTGAGATACCCGATAGCCGACGAGGAATCGATAACGAATTTCATAGTTAGAAATCATTTGGAAGACGTTGCTTATTTGAGTATCGAAAATTACCATAAACATTTCAAATTGGTGACAGTTTTGTACGCCAAAACTTTATCGGTGGCGAGGAGGTACAACGAAGCGGGGATGATTTTGAAACGGGCCAAATTGTACGGGGAGGCTTTGATGGAATATAAAAGAGGATTGGAATGGCGGGAAGTTGTTAGTCTTATTAAAAAATTGAATTACAATACCGAGGATGAGGTTAAATTGTTGAAGGAATTGGCCGAGGATTTGGTTAAAGTACGCAGAACTGACGACGCCGTTATATTGTTAGAAACTTATATAAAGGATTATAAGACGGCCGTGAACGTGTTATTCGAACAGAACCATTTCAGAAAATCGATTTGTTTGGCTGAAACTTATCGAGAATATCATTTTATAGGTAAAAAAATTGTTTTTATATCGATTTTTTTTCGTTACGCGATTATTCGTTTTTAGGAACGCAAATAATACCGAAACTACTTGAATATATGTCGACGATGTTGGAAAAAATCGATAATTATTCCGATCTGGTCGATAAATTTACGGCGCGATTGGAAATTGTGAGGGAAGAGAGAATTTCGAAATTTCAAAAAGCCTCTTTGGGTATATACGACGATCAGGACGATCTCTATTCGGATACGTCGAGTTTGATATCGTCTTCGAATTCAAGATCCACTTCCAGATCTAGAGGGTACGTAAAATATTTTATCGTTAGTGTCGTCTCGCGCTGTATTTTGAAAAAAAAAAATTTTTTTTTTTTGGTATTTCGTAGTTTCGGTGCAAACTTGTATGTTTTTGGTTTCGAATTATGGTACGGTTTTAACGGAACTTACTGTCGTTTTAGCAAAAAAAATACGAATTTTTTCGTCTCGCGCTGTATTTTCAAATTAATATGATTAAATATATCGGTTTTTTTTTTATGAAAATTTTTTGGATACGTAATAATCTTGGTACGTTTAAATTGAGTTAATTACGATTAATGTCGTTTTATACAGACTTTTTTCTAAAAAAAAAATACCGAAATATGTTGATTTTTTTACAAAAATAGTGATATTGGATTAATTTCAGTACCTATAGTAGTTTTAATCAAATTTACATCGTGTTAACGGAAACTAATATCGATCCCTAATGTCGTTTCGCACTGTATTATCAAAGAAACATAACCTATTATATCGTTTTTTACGAAAACTTTCGAATATGGAACAATTTGACGATTTTAAATTAAATTTATCGGTTATATCAAATCTTAATACGGTATTAACCAAAACTACTTTCGTTTCACCCTGTATTTTTCCAAAAAACCTTCAAAATATGTCAATTTCCTTCAATATTTGTCAAAAATTCATCAATTTTAGCACCTATATTCGTTTTAATCAATTTACATCGTGTTAACGAAAACTAATATCGATCCCTAATGTCGTTTCGCACTGTATTATCAAAGAAACATAACCTATTATATCGTTTTTTTCGAAAACTTTCGAATATGGAACAATTTGACGATTTTAAATTAAATTTATCGGTTATATCAAATCTTAATACGGTATTAACCAAAACTACTTTCGTTTCACCCTGTATTTTTCCAAAAAACCTTCAAAATATGTCAATTTCCTTCAATATTTGTCAAAAATTCATCAATTTTAGCACCTATATTCGTTTTAATCAATTTACATCGTGTTAACGAAAACTAATTCGATCCCTAATATAGTTTCACACTGTATTATCAAAGAAACATAACCTATTATATCGTTTTTTTCGAAAACTTTCGAATATGGAACAATTTGACGATTTTAAATTAAATTTATCGCTTATATCAAATCTTAATACGGTATTAACCAAAACTACTTTCGTTTCACCCTGTATTTTTCCAAAAAACCTTCAAAATATGTCAATTTCCTTCAATATTTGTCAAAAATTCATCAATTTTAGCACCTATATTCGTTTTAATCAATTTACATCGTGTTAACGAAAACTAATTCGATCCCTAATATAGTTTCACACTGTATTATCAAAGAAACATAACCTATTATATCGTTTTTTTCGAAAACTTTCGAATATGGAACAATTTGACGATTTTAAATTAAATTTATCGCTTATATCAAATCTTAATACGGTATTAACCAAAACTACTTTCGTTTCACCCTGTATTTTTCCAAAAAACCTTCAAAATATGTCAATTTCCTTCAATATTTGTCAAAAATTCATCAATTTTAGCACCTATATTCGTTTTAATCAATTTACATCGTGTTAACGAAAACTAATTCGATCCCTAATATAGTTTCACACTGTATTATCAAAGAAACATAACCTATTATATCGTTTTTTTCGAAAACTTTCGAATATGGAACAATTTGACGATTTTAAATTAAATTTATCGCTTATATCAAATCTTAATACGGTATTAACCAAAACTACTTTCGTTTCACCCTGTATTTTTCCAAAAAACCTTCAAAATATGTCAATTTCCTTCAATATTTGTCAAAAATTCATCAATTTTAGCACCTATATTCGTTTTAATCAATTTACATCGTGTTAACGAAAACTAATATCGATCCCTAATGTCGTTTCGCACTGTATTATCAAAGAAACATAACCTATTATATCGTTTTTTTCGAAAACTTTCGAATATGGAACAATTTGACGATTTTAAATTAAATTTATCGCTTATATCAAATCTTAATACGGTATTAACCAAAACTACTTTCGTTTCACCCTGTATTTTTCCAAAAAACCTTCAAAATATGTCAATTTCCTTCAATATTTGTCAAAAATTCATCAATTTTAGCACCTATATTCGTTTTAATCAATTTACATCGTGTTAACGAAAACTAATTCGATCCCTAATATAGTTTCACACTGTATTATCAAAGAAACATAACCTATTATATCGTTTTTTTCGAAAACTTTCGAATATGGAACAATTTGACGATTTTAAATTAAATTTATCGCTTATATCAAATCTTAATACGGTATTAACCAAAACTACTTTCGTTTCACCCTGTATTTTTCCAAAAAACCTTCAAAATATGTCAATTTCCTTCAATATTTGTCAAAAATTCATCAATTTTAGCACCTATATTCGTTTTAATCAATTTACATCGTGTTAACGAAAACTAATATCGATCCCTAATGTCGTTTCGCACTGTATTATCAAAGAAACATAACCTATTATATCGTTTTTTTCGAAAACTTTCGAATATGGAACAATTTGACGATTTTAAATTAAATTTATCGCTTATATCAAATCTTAATACGGTATTAACCAAAACTACTGTCGTTTCACCCTGTATTTTTCCAAAAAAACTTTAAAAAATGTCGATTTCCTTCAATATTTGTCAGAAATTCATCAATTTTGGCACCTATATTCGTTTTAATCAATTTACATCGTGTTAACGAAAACTAATATCGATCCCTAATGTCGTTTCGCACTGTATTATCAAAGAAACATAACCTATTATATCGTTTTTTTCGAAAACTTTCGAATATGGAACAATTTGACGATTTTAAATTAAATTTATCGCTTATATCAAATCTTAATACGGTATTAACCAAAACTACTTTCGTTTCACCCTGTATTTTTCCAAAAAACCTTCAAAATATGTCAATTTCCTTCAATATTTGTCAAAAATTCATCAATTTTAGCACCTATATTCGTTTTAATCAATTTACATCGTGTTAACGAAAACTAATTCGATCCCTAATATAGTTTCACACTGTATTATCAAAGAAACATAACCTATTATATCGTTTTTTTCGAAAACTTTCGAATATGGAACAATTTGACGATTTTAAATTAAATTTATCGCTTATATCAAATCTTAATACGGTATTAACCAAAACTACTTTCGTTTCACCCTGTATTTTTCCAAAAAACCTTCAAAATATGTCAATTTCCTTCAATATTTGTCAAAAATTCATCAATTTTAGCACCTATATTCGTTTTAATCAATTTACATCGTGTTAACGAAAACTAATTCGATCCCTAATATAGTTTCACACTGTATTATCAAAGAAACATAACCTATTATATCGTTTTTTTCGAAAACTTTCGAATATGGAACAATTTGACGATTTTAAATTAAATTTATCGCTTATATCAAATCTTAATACGGTATTAACCAAAACTACTTTCGTTTCACCCTGTATTTTTCCAAAAAACCTTCAAAATATGTCAATTTCCTTCAATATTTGTCAAAAATTCATCAATTTTAGCACCTATATTCGTTTTAATCAATTTACATCGTGTTAACGAAAACTAATATCGATCCCTAATGTCGTTTCGCACTGTATTATCAAAGAAACATAACCTATTATATCGTTTTTTTCGAAAACTTTCGAATATGGAACAATTTGACGATTTTAAATTAAATTTATCGCTTATATCAAATCTTAATGCGGTATTAACCAAAACTACTTTCGTTTCACCCTGTATTTTTCCAAAAAACCTTCAAAATATGTCAATTTCCTTCAATATTTGTCAAAAATTCATCAATTCTAGCACCTATATTCGTTTTAATCAATTTACATCGTGTTAACGAAAACTAATATCGATCCCTAATATAGTTTCACACTGTATTATCAATGAAAAATAGAAAAATATATAAATTTTTCCAAATTTATTGTACATTTGACAATATTTTAGCACCATGTTCGCATAAATTTAGTTTATTTTTTGTTTTTAATTCATAATACAGTGTTTACCACAACTACTGTTTTTTATCGTGTTTTTTATTCAAAAAAAAAATAACAAAATATGTTTTATCAAAGTTTTCGAAATTTAATCAATTATAGTGCATATATTCGTTTTAATCAATTTACACAATGTAAACCAAAACTAATATCCATCCCTAGTATCGTCTCACACTATATTTAAAAAAAAAATAACCTATAGTATCATTTTTTTCAAGTTTTGTAAATATGAAACAACCTTTTACCTTCATTTAAATCAATTTTAATTCGTAATACAGTGTTTATAAAAATTACTGCAAAACTATTATGATTCCTAATATCGTCTCACACTGTACGTACAAATGAAAATTGCCAAATATATGAATTTTTCAAAATTTCGTAAATATGCAACTATCTTTCGTCTTTATGCACGTTCAAATTAAATTTATTTTCCATTTTAGATAACACAGTGTTTACCACAACTTTTTCGTTTCACACAATTATTATTTTCAAAAAAAAATAATAATAAAATATGCAAATTTTTTCGAAATATTTGAAAATGGATTAATTTTAGTACCAATATTCGTCCTAATCGATTTATACAGTGCTAACCTAAACTAATATCTGTCCCTAGTGTCGTCTCACACTGTATTAATTTCATTCTTAATACAGTGTTGTTCAAAACTAACGTATATATATATATATATATATATATATATATATATATATATATACGTTATGAAAATAACGAGATATATATGTTATCTTTTTTATTTTCTGATAGGGGATGTTTGCATTACAAAACGGGTAGTAGATTTCTACATTTTACAGGGTTAACCGACACTAATATTTCATACTATCGTCCCAAATTGTATTTTCAAAAAAAAAAATTTCATGTCCATTTAAATGAAGTTTATTTTAATTCGTAATACATTGCTTGTCAAAACGCTGTCACTTGTCACTTGTCGCATTTCGTTTTAAGAAAATCGAATTTTATCGAAACGACACGAAATAGTATACAGAGTGATCAGCGTTTTGTTCAATTTATAATACAGTGTAAATCAAAACTAAATATCGATTTGACGCTTTAAAACACCAATAGAACCTCGTTATCGTCGAGAAATCGTCGAAAAGAAGAAAGGAAAAAAATCGATCTCAAAGAGGGAGGTTTTTACGAAGATATAGCTCTAATTAGAACTTTGCACATATTGTACGGGGAAATTATGAATCTCGGCGAGGAAGTTAAAGAATTGTGTTTGGCGGGATACGGATACGACGTCGAATTAACTACTCGGTTACACAAGAATTTATGCGAATTGCAAGATAAGATTGTCGAGAAGATCCCCAAAATTTGGCCCGAGGTGTTTGTTAAAGAAGACGAATCGACCGACGTCGTAGTTTCCGCAATTATACAAAACAAACAAGATTTGGGTAAGTACCGAACACTCGCGTCATTTAATTTTTTTCTTTACGCGTCAAAATTGAAGCGAAACTTTTTTTTTATTACGGAAAATAACCGAATTGTGTTGATTTTATTGTATTAAACGAATTACGATTATTCCAAATCGAAATTTATATCATTTTGAATTAATTATCGGTGTCTGTTTTTGATTATACTAAAAAATTTTCTTTTTTTTTTTTTCGTCCCCTTTTACAGATCCAGAATTCCGTTCTCCCCCCCAAACGTCACAACTTAAATCTTGGAGGCTGGAATTATTTTTATAATTTTTTATTTTATTTATACGTACGTAAATCAAGAGAAAATAAATTTCTATTTATATTTAACAAGTTTTTGTATTGATATTTGGATTTAATCTCGACGGAGGGGGCGCTAGAAAAACTTAGAACATTTTTCTTCAAAAGCGATTCGATATTATCACCCTGTATGCTAAAAATCGATTGGTGTAAGATCCACGGAACGAGGTGACTACTAGATTCAATTTCGACTGAAATTTCCGTTTTATATTATCACCCTGTATACTTCAGAGCCATTTTATGAAGGGACCGCGAATAAAACAATGTTTTATTCACACCCTGTATGTTAAAAGTCGACTGGTGTAAGATCCAGGGAACCAAAAGGAACTGCATTTAAAAAAAACTTCTTTGTATTATCACCCTGTATAATACAGAGCCATTTTATGAAGGGACCGCGAATAAAACAATGTTTTATTCACACCCTGTATGTTAAAAGTCGATTGGTGTAAGATCCAGGGAACCAAAAGGAACTGCATTTTAAAAAACTTCATTGTATTATCACCCTGTATAATACAGGGCCATTTTATGAAGGGACCGCGAATAAAACAACGTTTTATTCGCACCCCGTATGTTAAAAGTCGACTGGTGTAAGATCCAGCGAAGTGCAATTTAAAAAAACTTATTACATTATCACCCTGTATAATACAAATGTATTCTATTGATGAAAACTGCGTGAAGAAATATTCAAAACGAAAAAATCGAGTGGCTACTAAATTCAACTTCGAAAACATCGTTGTTTTATCACCCTGTATAATACGGAGGCGTTTTATATATCTAAATTGTCGATCAAATATGAAAAAAAATGTTGATATGAAATCCAACAAAAGTGATCACCCTGTATGATACATAGGCATTTTATAAACCAAAACTGTTGACTTGAATCGAATGGTGAAAAAAAAATCGATGCTGAAAACGAGATGGTTGTTCAATCACCCTGTAAGATACAGAGGTATAAATCGATTAAATATTTTATCAATTGATTGGATATCATTTGAAACGGGCGATGAAAATAATCGATTGCTGTAAGATACTAATATCGAGGTGGCTGTCTAATGTCGTGGGAAAAGGCTGACAGATACTGTGTTTACGTCATATTTCCGTTATGGGGGATCAAAACAACTACTGATAACAATTTGAGGTTTGTTTACTAAAAACATTGTGAACTTTCGAGAATTGATTGGAAATCTAAATGAATTATTGAAACATGTTCCTTCTGTAGTTCGGGGGCTAGTGATAAGTTTTTCACTCGTGGAAACATATTGTGTAAGTGGTAGTAAGTGTTAATTGTTGTGGTGTAACGTGTAAGTATTGTATTATCAAGTTTATTAATTTGTTTATCACTCTAATAATTGTTAATTATATTCATATAAATTGTAATTTTTAACAATCTAATTTACTTTTGTTCTTAGGAATAAAATAATTTTTCGCCAATAGCGTGTAGTCGATTTATTTGAACCCTTAATGTACCTTTAATCTAATTTTGAATCAAAATTATCAATCGCGTTATAACCTTGTATGATTTGAAATTGAACGTTTTTTTTTTGGCTTTTATTGATTTTAATTTTATATTATAACTAAAAGGAAGGAAAGTTATGGAAAAATACAAATTTTCATTTGAATACGATTTTATTTCTAAACAAATATATACAACAGTTAAAATCACAGATAAACACAGAAACTATAAAAATATATTTAATTATTTTAATAAAATAAGTATATAAAAAAGTATGATTCCGTTTAAAATCTATGATTTCTGCCAAATTTTTCTTTCAAAAATAATTATTAACAATTTTATTTAATTATTTAATATCACATATTTGGTATTAATACTTAAAATTGAAATTAAAATGATTTTTTATGCAAAGAGCCTCCACAGACTCATATTTTTATCACTTAGAGTTTATTAACTTTCATTAATGGATTCAACTGAATTATTTTAACAGTTGTTCAAAAATATTCAATATTTTCATATTTAATAATAAAACAAAATAAATTAGATACATTTTAACACATTCCTACTAATTTTTGACAGCAATGTGTTTGAAAATTATCTCAAATTTACCCTTCAGGAATTTCAAATAACCTAGTGAATATAATTCATAAGTCACTCCATCAATTTTCATTTTTTTCAATCAGAAAAATTGTTGGGAAAATGCACAAAATTGATTTTTACAGTTCTTACCAGGTTTTTACCAGCAACTTATATTTCTCAGCTATAAGTTGGTACCAGATAAATCCAGGAAGAGTGAAAACCACCATAAGGGAGGAGTCGACGTATATATACAAATTTCTTTTCTTCTTGTCCCTATGAAACGAGGAGGGTGGTTAGGTGATGATGCGATGCGATGTCTTCCGATAAAAATTATATATACAGGGTAATCCAATAAATTCTCATAATTGAAAACATTCCGATTCTTAATTTCGAAATGGAATTTCACAAAAACGCGCATACCACGATTAAAATCAATACGAGAATAGGAAAAATAACGTAAACCTGCATCCTAGGTTTACAGGTACTAGTTAATAAGGTGATGTCGTCTTCTTCGTGTTCGATCCCGTCTCTAGTAGGCACTTCCACTACGAATATTTCCGTCGAAAGCAGATGTATTGGAAATTCGCACACGGTTTTATTCACGCATTCTTTGCTGCTGGTGGCGTTTTTGAAACCGTAAGTGGTTTTATATATATCGAAAACGGCGTGCATCATATTTATAGTTATATCGTTATCGGAATAAAATATGTAATAATAATATCCGTCCGAGGCGATCGTGTGTTCGGTTATCATCCGATTGCTTTCGTCCAAATATTCGATGTTTTTACAATTTCGGCTCGGTTGAAAACTGCGCGACAATAAAATTTTACCGTCGTAACAAGTTAGAAGTTCGGTTTCGAAACTCGATACGCTCATTTCGCTTTCTTCCACGTCCAAACCGGACGCGTTCATTGCGTTACCTCCGTGTTTTATGTGAGCGTCCAAAGCCGATATACTCCTCTTTTGTCGATCGATTGAATTTTCTGCAAAAAAAATTAGTTACTGTTCTTTATTTATATCCAACGGCGAATTTACAAAACCCCTACAACAATCAGGAACCGTCAAGAACTTTACTGTACTATTCAGAGTTATAAAATTGTTTTTTAGGTAATGTAAATCGATTTATGAATGTTTTATACCAATTCTGTCAAAATAAATTAGAAAAAACAACAAAAAACAAATATATTTAGATTGTTTTATACTCGTTAAAACCAAATTGAAGATGTAGTTTCAATTTTATTAGCATATTTTTCAAATTAGATGTATCAAATAATGTTTTTCAATATTAAGATAGTTTTGAATCTTGTCAATTCAATAGAACACGTATTTACTCCAAACAGAACAAATTTAAAGGCTTTTTTAGTCCTGCAACTTCAATTTAAGGACCTAGTTTTGAGTTTCTTTTTAAAATGAATGTATATATTAATACCACGAATGGTTTTTAATATTTAGATAGTTTTAAATCATGTCACTTGTTTATCTTACTAAACAGCCAACGTAACTGGAATTCTTAGCACCGACAAAATCAAATTACTGCTCAAATTTTATGTTTTTATGAAAATTGCATTTAAAAAAATTAATCATTAAGATAAAAAAACAATTATCTTGAATTTATGAGACCTAAGAACATACTAACCTTCTAGATTCCTTCTGAGTTTGTCAATTTTCTTTTGCCATTCCTTCAAATGCTTTCTGGAATGTCTCAATTTTGGTACACGTCCGATTTGTTGATAAGTGTCGTTTTCTTGAGCCTCATAATATTGATTCATGTGACTGCTTTTCTTTCTTCTCACTCTCGTTAACGACAGATCCCCGTATCCGTTATTATCGTCAGACATATCTTCTTCCGCTTTATTATATTCTTCTTCTAAATCGTTATTTGGTATAATACCTAAAAAAAACTTTCTCTAGAGGGTTAAAACATTATGAAACAAACTTCCAATACTTAATAGATGATAAATATTTATCTAAACAATACATTTTTTACATTACAGTATTTGAAGCCGGTCCCTGTGTTTTCTATATACACTTTTCGATATATAAATGTATATTTGTAATTTATATTTTAAAACGTACCTACAAAATCTGCTGGTTTTTCGTTTTGATAAGATACTATCACTTTATTGGAATCTGCATCCATTTTGGCACCGTATTTTCCGTTTTGCTTCATAATATTGCACGTGTTCAAATTTTTGTCTCCTCTTACAACTAAAATTCGAGCGCCGACATACCGAGAACATATCTGAAATAAATACAAATGTTGATGATTTTAAGTATTCGTATGAAAAAAGAAAAGTAATTCGGAGTATATAGGGGAAAAAACTTTACCTTTAATTTGACTTTAGATCCTTTCAATAGGTAAAATCCCCAATATTCCAATGTATCATCAGGTAATGACATCGATTTTTTTAGTCTAAAACAAGTACTTGCTAATAAAATAGCATAAAATTGTGTGACATAAGAATATACGAATAAAAAAATAACTAATAGTTTTTCGATTTCTTTAACCAATACAAAAACTTCTTCTAATCTCCCGTTTTATAAATATGAAACGGATTATTTTAAGAACATCATGTCCAGTTGATCCAAAAACGCGTAGTTCAAATGTACCAATTTTACATAGATAAAACTACATTTTTTGACAGCTTTGTTTATGGCTAATCACGTAAGTATCTATGTTTATAATATTTACCTAATATGTTTGACCTTCTCACTTTTATTTGGTTTGTTCGGTAACTGAAACGCATTAAAAGTCGAATTCATTTTTAATCCTAATGATTCGCAAAATATAGAAGAAACTCCTTCGGTAATTACTAAAACGTCAGATTCTGCTACAGGGTAAATAACATCAGCGAAAACTTGATGTCTGAGGTATAAAGGAATAATTATAAGTATTGTTGGGAGAATCGCAGTCATTACACAAAAAAATAATACACGTTTGGCGCCGTGCATTTTTCCTTTTTCTAAAAAAGAAAACGTAAAAATCTAAATTTAGTTTTAATAAGAATAAAAAGGTTTTAAGTGAACGTGTCATTGTTTGTCACGACAAACCGCTTTAGATCTGTGGTGCATTTTACATTTACTTTGTGTTGTTGCCAGATTTTCTCGCATATTGAGAAAAAATGCCTTATGAGTCTCGTTCGATTTAAATAAATTTTAAGAAATAAAATATCACTTATTTTGTTAATTATGAATATTAAAAAACATAGTATTGTACATAATTTTTGAAATGAATGCTATAATGAATAATTGGATGTACTGCAAGACTTGGCATCATGTATAAACAAACGGAAATTACATCAATTCCAATGAGCATTCGAGAAAAGTGTGTTTCTTAATCTGAATCGTAAATATAATTTGATTATCACTTTTATTCATTTATATCGAGTTATATAAATATATTTATCATTCAATCAAAGTATATAATTCTTGCAATAAAAATATTACTTACAAGCAACACTGAAAAACTACACACTATATCTTCCTACAAAGCCTAAATTGGATCCAATCACGAGAATTCAAAAATGATTTCTATTGTTTGAAATAGAAATTAAAACTTAACTTCAAAACGATTAGGTAAACTAACGAAACAAATTTATATTATGTCATAATAATTTGAACAAATATGTATTATTTTTATCAATTTACAACTGATAGATATTTATTGCATATAGCCGAGAGTATTACTAAAAAAAACAGCGTTATTGCACTTTCGATATATTTTTTTTTCGGGATAACAACTCATAATTAATAGTTGCACTAACTTACACTGTAATATTAGTACCAGTAAAATTAAAAAAATAATTATCTACGTTTTTAATCAATTGTCTTAAATTGTTAACCCATCGTAAATATTCAACATTTGATAACGTTTTGATAAACACTTTTTATTCAACAAATAAAATAATTCCAATAAAACTATTTATAAAACATAATTATCAATTATCGATATATAATCTGAATTTTTATAGTTTATTATTGATTATTGATAGTTTCATCACTTACTTCCGCAAATAATTTGTTTTGACGACTATAAAACAATAATTAAATCAGTTGCAATCAATTAACTCTGCTATAAATGTTCGATACATGCAATTCTAGTTATCCATAATTGATTATAAATTATTTCTTTTGTAATATTCGTAACAGTGGAAGAAAATACAATCAGTGGCAGCTTCTAAACAAAATTTTCAAAAACAGTGTAATTTGGTATTATTTACCATAATGATTAACATATATTATTTACCTACATACAATGTTTGGATTAAATCATTAATCTTCTGAATATGAATGTGTTTTTTTTATTTATTTTTATATAAAACGAGATTTGAAATGATAAATTACAGCAATGCATATTATTTAGATAAATTAACTGAACCTCAGATTAATAAAATCGCAGGTCTAATTAGTAAGCGTTTTAAACAGAAAAATGGATACCTTAAATATCGCAGTTTGGTGTGACGACTATTAGTTGGAATCATTTCAAAAAAAAACACTTTATTGATTCACTTTTTCACATTATTTCTTTATTTTTAAAATAAAATATAGGTCATTGTGTTGTGTTTATATTTAATATATTGGCCTTGTTTATATCGATTACGTAGTCAACACTTCTTCTTATTTAGCTATTATTCGCCTACCACTATATTATACAAGATTATGATAAATTTTTTAACATAAAAAGTTATTTTGATTTAGGTTACTAAGTATTATTGTACTATTATGCTTATTTTATTAATTTATCAATTACAAAAGTAACTATCAGAATTTTTTTCGTGTTCAGATTTAGCTGTAGTGTAAATGACTTTATAACAACAAAAACTTACCAGCGAGCTCAAGTATTGAGTTGTATTTCTGTCCATTATAGTATGAAATAGTATTTGAATTTGTCATTAGTACATTAACCATTTTTAAATTAACTACAATTTATATTTTTAATTTTATATACTTTCCGCAGTTACTCTACGAATCCATACGGTTTAAAGGAATATGAGAAAATTAGATAAATCTTGTTTTCATCTCCTTATCAAATTACTATAAAATATTTACTTTTTAATTAAACTTGTAATAAAATAATCGTCGACGATATATCGTGCGTTAACAAAATTGTTTATATTGAATATAAAAAGAACCAAAGATAGTTAGTTACAGGCAATAAATACATTATTTACATACTCATATAAAAAATAATAAAGTCGTACAGTTCTGACAAAAAAATGGCAACGGATATTTCTTGGAGTTATGGCGATTAAAATCATGAAAAGAATTGAAAAGTCATTTAAATGTGTTTCTTTTGTATACTACTGAAAGTTTCCACTAAATTATTATAAGCAATAATTATCACAAAAAAAAAACAATTACCACAAGTATATAGTTACAAACAAATTTTTGACAGTGTAGAAAGTACCTCTGTACAATATTGTTTATCTATGCGAGCAAATATCTATTCTTCTTCTTTTTTAAAAATTACACTCTCAAATATTAGAACTACTACCAACAAACGTAGAAAAATAAATTTTTTAGGGAAAACGAATCAGACAAATATATAATATATAAGATTCAATAATGAAACTATTTAACCGTAAATAAAGTTTATGAAATTAGAACAAGGCTATCGATATATAAGATACAATTAGCATATAGCCACATAAATTATTTTTATCTGTGCAATATTGTTTATCTATTTGTAGAAAGTGCCTCTGTATAATATTTTTATCTATGTTTCTTCTTTTTCAAAGAATTACCTAATCAAACATTGGAACTACTTCTCTGTATTGGTAAAATGATCAAATCTAAATGTCAAAAAATAAATATCAATCATTCTTATTCATTGTTTATGCAGAATTTATGACAAATAAAAACAAAAAATAAATTTGTACTCGTTTATTGCATGTCATCAACATGTTACATATTCAAAAATATAAATAAATTAAATCACAACGCTAGTCAAAGATTCGTAAAATCCATCCTCCCCCAGAGAACTTATATTAGAAATATGTACAGTATTAAAATCGCATTTACCGAATTCATAATCTTTGTACTTTTCCATTATTTTCGTGGCGTCAAAATTCATTCTTTTCGCCCACTTTTTTTTCGAATTCCTGTATTTCGTATTCATCAAAGTCATATGTAATTTAATCTGTTCCTGGTGTTGTTTCAATAAACCTAAGACAACGAAAATCCACAATTCTTCTCGTTAAACAAAACGCCAGGTTGAATTTGCAAATGGGGCAAATAAAAAAAAATACAGGTAGTAACAATATATTTGAAAACCAATAGCCTGTGAAGAAAATATTAAAGTTACCTTTTTGGTAAAAATGGTCTGATAATTGATTTGCAATATCTTGTAAACTAATTTCTTCAGTTTCATTATAAATTTTTGCTTTTGCATATAACACATCGACTTTTTTATAGTTTCCATTCATACAATCAATACCAGCGACGTGAATTTTAAGTTCGCCATTTTTTTGTTTTAAAGGCCTAAAAAACGTTTGACAAATCACTAATTTAACAATTCAAATTCATCTTATATTCCAGTTAAAAGAAATAACCACAAATATGGATAAATTGTTACATACTTCAAGACATTCTCATTGAATTCCTCCAAAGCCAGAACGGCCTCATTTTTTTCTCTATCATTCAATAAGACTAATATGTTTATTGTAAGATGTAGTTTAAGAGGACTCTGAAAAATTGATTCTTCAACACCACGTAAACTCGTATCATTCAATATTTCACTTTTAAAATTTTCAAAATTACTTCTTATCTCCTCATTTACTAAAGGAATTGAAGTGAATTGTAACGGCAATGATCTATCTCTTATATAACCTATAACTGAGTGTAATTCAATCAAAGCATCTCTTATATTATCCTCAACTCCTGATATTGTCAATTTTCTGTTGTTACCATAACTTGGTACTGATATAGTAGTTTTGGTTTTGTTTTTTAACAAATTCAAATCAAAGAAATCATTACATTTGAGTTTTGTGTAATATAACCTAAAATAATGAACAAAAAAATATAAAACATACTAGGTACTGTAAGGCCCCTTTTTAAACTGTGAAAATATTAAATTAGGAAAAACAAAATCTTTTCTTGTTACACTCTAAACTAAACTTTGACTCATAATAATATAAAATAAAACTTACTGTGGTAACTCAAAGCTTATGTATAAAGTTCCGTCTTCTAAAGTATCAAAATCAATGTTATGCATATCATAATTTGCAAAATCCGATGTACCTATATATAAACAACGTTTATAATTATAGGTTGTTATTTTTTAGTTATTTTATCACCTGTTAATGGATGAGGATTCACAGTTTGCCTTTGTTTTCCATTAAAATGTTTAATGTTGAAGCATTTACCATCTATCCACATACGAATAGGTTTTTTGATTCCGATTGTTTTCATTCTTATTCCGTTCATTTTTTCCATTTATGAATAGATTAAGTAATTTTTTCAAGACTACCGAAACTTTTCACTAAATCATTGAAATTATTGAAAAAACAAATTTTAAACACATCCCGATTAACAAAAAACAATAAAATGAATAATAAAGTATGTGACAGTAGGACAGTGCTACCAACATATAAGATACAACTACTTTATAAACTATTTTTGTCAGTGTAGAATAACCTCTATATAATATTGTTTATCTATGCTTCTTCTTTTTTAACATTACCTTGTCAAACATCAGAACTACTTCTAACTTCTTTGTTTTTGTAAAATTGTCAACTCCAAATGTCAAAAAACAAATTTTAATCATTTTTTTATATAAACAATAGATATTTAAATATTAAATGGCATCGATTCGCGTTCCCGAACAAAAAGTAATTCTATGTGGAGAGTACGGTGTAGGAAAAAGTTCAATTTTTAGAAGATTTGCAAACAATACTTTTGTAACAGCCACAGATCGAAAATCAACTTTGGGATTGGATCATTGTTCTAAAATATTTCAGTTATCTGATAGAGATTTGAAGGTATATATTATCATATAATCTATATACATTAATTTTCAAAAATAATAATCCTTATTAAAATACATAATGAATATTGAATAAATAATTTTACTACAGTTGCAATTATGGGATACAGGAGGAATGGAAAGAGTAGCTTCTATTACGTCCAGTTACTATAAATTCGCCGAAGCAGCAATCTTAGTTTTCTCTTTTGATAATCCCGCTTCATTTCACGTCTTATCCCAACATTTATTAGATATAGTTACATATGCAGAAAATGCAAAGATATTTTTATGTGGAAACAAATGCGATTTAATCGGAGATACGCCACAAATAACTGACGGAGAAATCGAAGCTTTTTGGTAAATATAATTTCAATATAATTAGATAAACCCAATAAATATACAATTTTTTTATTAGTGAACAATGTCATAACCTCGTTTCGGGAATTTACAAAACTTCCTGTAAAACAGGTGAGGGTCTAGAAGCAATGTTCAAAGATGTAGCAGCTCAGTTAGTGAATATGAACAGATCTAGATTGGAGTTACAAAGTATGGAACAGCATGGTTTTAAGATAATTCCGTATGAAGATGAACCACAAGACAACAATTGCATATGTTAAATTTTATAAAAATAATACTCTCTTAGATAATTACTTTTTATATAAATTATCTAAAAAAATTTGATTTATTTCATCTAGAAGCCAAAAAAGCTTGAATTCTATAGTGAAACTAGTCCAAGTTGAGTGATTTGTCTTGTGAGGAGGTTATATTGGTTATTTTCCATTTTTCCTTTAATTAGGTTGTGATTATACAGTTATTGAATGTCCTGGAGTATTTTAAAATGTTTTGAAACTATTTTGAAGAACATAAAAAAATTCTAGAGTCTTGGAATGGTTACAAAAACAGAAAACGTCTAGAATAAAAAGAAATTGATATTTCTAATTCATAAAAGCGTCAAAATTTCTAATAGAAAGTTGATTTCTGGTGTAAAAATTACCATTACCAAGTATAAATACTTTTTTGTAATCTATTGTCGAGAATCTGTGATTAAATCGTAGTTTTACTTACCAAATTTTTACAGGTAATTATAGTTCGTATATTTTCAAATGTAATACTGATTTATTAACGTTTTAATTAATTATTTTGAAAATTAACTTTTAAATAATACCTGTATAAAATACTGACAATTTTTTTAATGAATCAGTTTATTGTATGATTCAAGGATTGAATTAGAAGATTCGAGATTTGTGATGGCGATATTAACATTTAAAATTTTATTGTTCAAAAAAGTATGTAACAAGAACTGAATTTTTTTAATAAAAAAATTTCTTGACTTTTTGTTGGAATTTTTTAACATACCTATTATTAACACTGTTTCCAAGATATATTGACAATGTGCACGTGAAGGAGAGGAAGGAATAGATTAAAAAATAATGTTTTTTGGTAATTATATAATAATACAAGAGGAATATTTCAAAACGTATTTTATTAATATTCAAATGATTCGATTACATAATATACTATCACATTATCGTCTTTTCTCACCTTTACTCCTATTTATATTCGCAGGACTATAATTTATATAAAAATAGATGTTTTAATAAAATTCTCAAAATAATTGAAACAAATATGAAAATATCAAATGTTGACTGCATATAATGTAAAATTCTTGCCACTAATCCTCCAAATATATTACCAAGTGATTCACGTAGTCAACGGATTTGAAATTCGTAAATTTATTTAATATGAAACTGATTGTTGTAAACAAATTGGTATATCAACTACAAATAATCAAATCAGGGCTACCAACATCTAAGATACAGCAGGTATTGCCACAAAACTATTTTTAACTGTGTAGAAAATACCTCTATATAATATTGTTTATCTATGTAAATAATATATTTTTCTTCTTTTTAAAAAAATCATTTTACCTAACATTAGGACTACTTCTGGCAAACGTAGAAAAATATTTTTTTTATGGGAAACGAATCACACAAATAAATAACAAAAATTTCATGAAAATGAAAATTCAATAAATACGAGTGCATTTAAAGAAGAAAAAAAATTTATTATTATATCTGGCTACAAATAATTCTTTAAATTTGTTAACCACGCATCGTATTTTTCTTTCGTTTCTTGATCTTAAAATTTGTCTTAAAAAACAAATTTTAACCAAAACAGACTAAAAACGTAAATTTAAACTGTTAAAAAAATAGTTACATCAAAATATTTTCATACAACTCATACATAATCTTCAATTTTTATCAGTTCTAACAACATTAAAATAAAAAATATCCTATACATAAAAAAAATCAACGTTACCCTTTAACTTAATGTTGTGACCACTTAATCGCCTTCAAATCAATTCCTTCCTGCACCATTTCCCACAGGGGACTCATTTCCCTCAACCTAGTGACGTGCTGTATACATTTTTGAGCGGTATAATCAACTTCATCTTCTGTAGTAAAACGTCCTATGCCGAATCTAATGGAACTGTGCGCCAGGTCTTCATCGGCCCCGATGGCTCTCAAAACGTACGAAGGTTCCAAAGAAGCCGAAGTACAAGCCGAACCGCTAGACAGAGCCACGTCTTTAAGCGCCATCAACAACGATTCCCCTTCGACGTACGCGAAAGATAAATTTACGCATCCGGGGTAAGTGTTCTCTTTGTCTCCGTTTCTGATAACGTGCGTTAGAGACTTGGAGAAATGGTGGATTAATCTTTTACTTAATTTCTCGATGTGGGCGTGATCGTAGGCCATTTCTTCTTTGGCTAAACGACAAGCTTCTCCGAAACCTACGACTAGAGGTGCCGGTACCGTACCGCTTCTGATACCCCTTTCTTGACCACCTCCGCTTTGGATGGCTTCTACTCGTACGCGAGGTCGACGTCTTATATACAACGCACCGATACCTTGAAAAATTTTATCAAAAAAAAAAGTGAACAACCGTTTTAATTGAAATAATTTACCTTTCGGTCCGTAAATTTTATGTCCACTTATGGACATGAGATCTATGTTCATGTTATTAACGTCCAGTGGGATTTTACCGACTGCTTGGGCGGCGTCCGTGTGGAAAAAAACTTTATTTTTTCTGCAAAGGTCACCTATTTCTTTTACGGGCTGTTTTACTCCTACGGAAAGTGAAAAAATTTGCAATAATCAATCAAAAACGATTCAAATTGGAGATCATTAGATTTTTATTGTAACAAAATTGAGAAATCTACAAAAATAATTGATATATAAGGAAATTAACATTGAAATGTTGCCTCTAGGAGAAGGTTGAACAAAAGAAGCAAAAAATTATTTGCTACCTAGATTAGATTTGTAATTGAATATTTGGTGAGTCCACAGAGATAAAACAGAATTAAAAAAGTCTGTTTATTAAATCACATCACAGTTATTTTTTGTTCTACTTGTCCCTAGGTGTTAGAACTACTTTGTCAAGATCCCTAAGCCTTTTATTGAAGACATACGCAGATCCGATGTCTCTATGACTTGCTTTCAGGATCTGCAAGTGTCCTCCTCTGTCATATCACTGTCTGAAAATGGTATTTGATGGGGCAATGACTTGTCAGAAGACCAATCATCAATTTAACATCATTTCAGGACATCTTGAAAAGTTTTTTAACTGATACCGTTAAAGGTGTTAAACCTGGTAGGTTTCTTTTATAAAATCCTTTAGCCATTCATTCAATTTGTTGTTGATGTAAGATCTCATGTTCTTGTTTCTCCTTGTTTCAAAAAAGCCCCTATTAGGGTTACTTAATCATATTAAATCTCTTACCTATTTCATTATTGACAGTCATAATTGATACCAGACCAGTTTCCTGTGTAATAGCTTCTTCCAATTGCTCTAATGAAATGATACCATTGGTTTTAACTGGTAGATACGTCACTTTGAATCCTTCACCTTCTAAAGCTCGACAGGAATCCAAAACGCACTTGTGCTCCTGAAATAAAACAATTAAAATAATTTTATATAAAAAATAGACAACTTAACTGTTTGTGTCGTTATTATATGCTTCTTTTTTTCTTTGTAAAACCTCGCTACGCCTTTAATTGCGATATTATTACTCTCTGTAGCGCCCGATGTGAATATTATTTCTTTAGGATCTGCTCCGATGATATTAGCGACGTGTTCTCTAGCATTTTCCACGGCAGCTTCAGTTTCCCAACCGTAAGCGTGTGTTCTAGAATGAGGATTCCCGTAAAAATTCGTTAAATACGGTAACATCGCGTCTAAGACCCGAGGATCCTAAAATTATCATTTTTTCAGTAATACATTAGTAATGTTGATAACAAATTAATACCAATGGTGTAGTAGCTTGTACGTCCAAATATAATGGTCTACCTTCCAATTCTGTTTTAATATTAAATTTATTTCCTGAAATTAGAATACATATAATAATACAACCTCAATTCTTGTAAAACTTACCTTCTACATTATCATTTATATTACGGACGAATTGAATACGATTAGTTTTTTTTGAAAATAAAGAAATCGGCGTTCGTAATTTATTCAACTGTCGATACATTTTGAATTTTTTATTGTACAATATTATGCAATAAAAACCGTATCAGGGATTATTTTTAATACGGCTATAAGTAACCTAAAAAAATCCAAGTTTGTGATATTTAAACAATTCTTCAAATATTTTCAGTAGTTCTAATAGTTATATAAAAAAGAAGAAACGTTTTTTCGTGATGATTCATTTTCATTTTAGGTTTGTCTTGATAGAAAATCGGTTTAAAATAAAAGATAAAATTACGAATAATACAATAAAAGTCTAAAATAGATCATAACGTTTATGTTTATCTGTTAATATATAAGTAAATTTTCAATTAAAAGAGACCTAAAATCTTATTAAAAAGTCTAAGAAGTAAAGGGTTGAAGAAAAAGAAGAAAATTTGACAGTTTTAATAAATAAATATAACTAAAATAATATTAGTTGATAAAAATATTTATTAGCATGCGAGAAAATAGTGTAAAAAATTGAATTTTTATTACGATTACTATGAAATAGAACAATATTCGTTATAAAATTACACGTCAAATCATTGCTTTAAAAAGTATGTTGTTATAAAAAATATTTTAAAAATTAAAATCTTCACAATATAATGTGGACAAATAAATTATGGAACTGTATAATTCAAAGTAAGTTTTGTGTTAGTACAACATTTATGTATATCTTAATAAAGTATTAAAAATGAAGTTGTTTGGATTTTATTAAAACAACTACTGGTCATTTATCCGTATTTATTTATTAAGTGAAAAAATGATTCAATACAAACAAATTTATTATAACACACGTGCAGAAGGTGAATTTTTACAATGACAAACACCCCGAATTAAAAATTTTTCAATATTTCCTGCTTGAAACTTGACAGTTGTATCAGACGGAAAATTAACTGATAATTTAAGACACCCCCTGCTAAATACAATATTATTCGGTGCTTGAGCACCAAATATTTTTTCCGAGCTTCTTTTTGTACCCTTTGTAGATTTATCCAATTTTATTCTCGTCGACGATGTACTTGATGAAGGTTTACTAACCGATATATGTTCCTTAATCGATGGTAAAAGCGATTGAGATTTTCTCAAAGGTACAGATTTACTACGAATCTTATCCACTGGTTTTCTATCTGGTTCCCACGGTACTCTCTCTTCGGGTATCTAGAAACAAAAATTAATATTAATAAGAAGGAAAATATAATGTACCACCAATTGACAAACCTTAGGTGTTTGAATTTTATTTTTTTGCGGAGAACAAGCGTAACAATTAGCTTTTCTCGTTTTTTCCTTACATTCTTCATCGACATCTACTAAATCCAAAGCTAGTAGATCGTCAAAGTCAGGTAAAACAGTCTTATACATCGCTACTCTACTTAAAAAATTTGGCTGTGGCCTTTTCCATATATTATCCACTCGACTTGTTCTAGTAACATAATTTAAACGTTGCATTAAAAAGTAATTATCCTGTTCAATCCTACGGGATCTCTCTATTTCTTTTTGCTGTTTTTTTAATTTGATACAAACGTGAGCGCGAAATGGTGGCGGCCCCGTATCAATTGCAGGAAGCGCTGATTGTACCTTAAATATTACCTCTTATAAACTATACATAAAACACATTTATTTAATTACCTTTTGACGATGATACGCAAATTTACGTTGTTGCCACGGTCTAACCAATAAATTATCCTTCTTAGAAATCATTATATTTTATATACGTTTTTAAACATAATATTTGTTTTTGCGTAATGCTGGTTGTCTAGGTAAAATTGATCGGTTACCAATCATAAAACTATACTTTATGACAGCAATAGAATCATAGAATAATACAATTTAATAATAACCGTTTTCGTCATAAATACGTAATCAGTTATTATTAGAATCTCCTATTAAATATGAATTCTTTATTACGTTTTATTTCAGATTTCCTTGAGAGTAACGATTGATTTAAATAAATAAAAAAAAATTAGGTTGTCAAAAATCTGTATCGATCATAGATATAGTAATTATTCTATGGTATCAATAGTACAAGCTGCGTTCATTTCTATCTATTAGAAATCATCTGTCTATGCAAATAATAATTTCCGACGTTGTCATTTCATACATAATTTCATCATACATTTTTAACGAAATATTAAATGTACTGACGCATAAACATATTGCAATGTATTTTGCATTAACATTAACAAACTCTTTTAATGACATAATATACTTATTACCGTATTATTAAAAAAACAACTTGATAAAAATTAAAATCTGACAACATAGCAAACGTTAAATATAGATAATCCACATCCTCATAGATTTTTATTGGGATAATTTGTTTTCTAAATAATTATATTTATGTTTCAATCTCATGAATCACCCTTTTGTCTTATCTCTTATTAATTTTTCCACTCCCATATGTGTCAATAAGCAATCATGCGCATTTCACCACACGTATTTTTGCTTTGACGTTTTGTTTTGGTCAAATAGTAGACTCGTATAAGTCAAGAAGAGTTGTGTATTGATTTGTTCTAAATTCGTACTAAAAAAAAAAATTATATCGTCAAAATGACAATTTTGACGAAACCGTTTTCAGAAAAGAAAGGCGACAAAGCCGTAACTCCGTTGGTATTAAATGAACAAGCTACGCCCCCGGTGAGTAATTTATTTCAGTACCTTATCTAGAATGGCCGCTCACAATTTACGTTTTGTCATTATCAACAAAGTTTTTAATTCAATTTACGTCTATAAACGTTATACATTATTTACTAAATTATAAATAGAACGTAGTAAATATCGTTTATCGTTTTATCTCATATTTTTTTGTTAAAACTTGATTTGATTCTCAGCTGACATACAATTCTGAAAAGAAATTATCAGAATCGTGTTTTTTTTACAAAATTCTGGTTTTGTTGGTTATATTAGTTACGCCTTTTTATTGACATTTAGATTAGAGATAAACATGACATTGAGATTGTGTATGATAATTTTGGTGTTGTGTTGAATATACACTAGTTTGATTTTGATCTTCAATAATTTTGGATACAATTATATTTAAATTACAGTTTATTACATTGAAATTATATAGAATCCATTGTATTTATTAGGTCAATAGCTAAATTTTATCTTATTTTAAAATGAAGCTATATAATTGCATATATAAGATAAAACAAATTATCTAGTATATATTTTTAATTCTTTTACATAAAACGTTGGACTTTCTTATTAAATATACAAAAATAATTAATTTTTTCGTAAATTTAATGATATCTTGTAAAGAAAATTGATAAAAAATGTGATTATATACAGGATACGTCAAAAAAAAGTACGTGATTTTTATTTCAAATTACTTTAATCGAAAAATATAAAGTTCTACTACTCCTGATTGCCCTGTGTTGTTTCCAATTTGGCAATTTCTAGGATGCCACCTCTTTCTGTATTTCGGGCATTTTGCCAAGTTTTCTAACATCACTGATCGATGATAATGTTTTCATTGTACGAAAAACAACCTTGAGACCATTCAAAATTTTATTCTTCGGTATCGTATATCTCGGGAACGGATTATATTACAGCTTCGGGGGGAAAATAATTGGAAAACACGTGGAAATTATCATCAGTACTTTAGATCCACCACTAGAGGGCGTATTGAAAATATAGAATAGTGAAATTTACTCAATCACTTGCCACTTTATTCTGTATATGTTTTCATTTCGCTAGTTTTCGAATAAGGGATAGGGGAGAGTGGGAACCTTGTTATGAAACATTTCCGGTACGGTTTATTCGATTTCTGTAAACTTTATGTTCAGAATTTATGTATTTTGTACTGCTGGATAACATATCTCTCGAATAACATCAAATTTATAAAAATCGGCCAAACAGGACCGGATTTATAAGCATTTTTTTCATAACAAGGTTCCCACTCACCCCCACCTCTTATTTAAAGAGATAGACTAAAACATATGAAATGAAAAATGTATTTTTAATTTCATATTTTCAAATTCTTAAATTCTAAAAATAATTTCTTTGTAATTTGTTATCAAATTTCTATTTAAATTACTTTTATTCCAATAAAGTCAAGATTCAAGGTCATCATACGAAACGTCAAATTAGCAGTAAAACTAAGCAACAATTATTTTTTAACCAAAGAAAAAGTTGAATATAGTGATCGAATTTGATTAAAAAAGAAGAAGAAAAATTCGGTTATGTATATTTCTATTATAGTCGGCTCCCGAAGATGTCGAATCCCAACAACGCAGGATGCCGCGCATCCTCATTTTTCCTACGGGTACAAGTCCGCATCGCGTCACTACAGCCACTACGTTATGTCTTCTTTTAACGGCCATATCAGTTGTCGGCGTTGGTATAGTTGGCGGAAAGATTTTATACGATCAGTATCTCCGAGCGGCACCGAAACAATACGAATTCGATGGTTCCCGATTCGAAGGATGGGCTCAGATACCTTTGTAAGTTGTTACAGAGTCGATTATTTTTTTTTGTTTTGAAATCGATTATTGAATCGATATAAAATTCGACACTTTATACTAAATATATTATTTTTTGTAATTGGAAAATAATCGATTAGAACAAATCGAAATGTAAAATATAATGTACTTCAAAATATGACAGAAATCGATTCTTTTTGATTATAATTCATAGTAGAGGCAGAACCGGACTTGGCTCATTGTGTTACTTGATTCGTATTGTTTTATTTCGATTTTTAATAAAATATGGATGAATAAATGTTCCGATTTGCTCTAATTATATACATTTTGGACATAATATTTTATAAATAACTTTGTTGATACACAAATTTTTTTTTTTGGCATATTTTTTTCGGTATTACAGGAAAAACGCGTACGATGATACAGAAGTAGATGAAACTGACGATTTTCTAAATAAAATATTCCCGACAGAAAATTACCCTGATATGTGGTAGGTAAACGGGAACAACGTTTTTTTTTTTTATATTATCATTTGTCGTTATCGTTATCGCATAATTTGTTGTTTTTGCGGTGTAAAACTAACCGAACTTGGTAAATTCTTGGAATTGTATGAAAACGTTTAACGACAGCGCCGTTGCCACGTCGAAATCCCGAACGAATCTGACGAACAACGAGTCTTGTATATGTGGCTCGAATTTAATCGAAGTAAAATCGATTTTTATTCCATACATTTGTCGAAAAGATACCGGGGTTAAATGAAAAGTTTTCGATCAATATGAAATATATTTTCCACGCACCGTTTTCAGCAGATTTAGCTCTTAGCGACTTTTTCTTGTTTCCCAACTTTGAAGTTCTGATTTGAGGAGCGAGATTTTGATCGGACGTGTATGTTATTAATAAACAAAAATATATGCAATTAAAGAACAAAATGTTGAAAAATAATTATAGCATATAAATTTTTATCGAAGTATTTAAGTTTGTAGAAAATTTGGCAACGCTGTTTTCTATTCGGGTTCGATGCTTCTATGTTTTCGGTAAACGTTTTTATGTCCGTTCTCGGAATTTACTGTCTGCATTGTCGCTGATAAAAAACTTTTAGTTTTGCGCTCTGAAATTACGAAATAGCTTCTAGCAAATGGATTTGTGTCAATGTAAAAGTGTTTTTTTGTCCTATTAAATTCAATCGGTACTCTATTTAATAATTTTTTGGGTCTAAATTATAATTTTCGAATTAAAAAATCACGATTTAAAATATCTAAACGTGCCACGCCTATCCAAACGATTCACGAGGTCTGGCGGTGTTGCCGGTCTTATCTCGTATAATTGAATGTTGTTAAATATAAACTGTATGCCGAATTATACAATGGTGAGCAAAAATAATCGACTCAAGCGCTTAATTAGTGAGATATATCTGGCGAAACGAAAAGAAATCTTGGAATTTTCAGTTAGTGCCGTTTTGGGATCGAATTTCGCGGCTGGTTGAGAATTTCTAACTCTGACAAGTCGTAAACGGGTTGCTAGGTGAACTGGGGGGCCGTTTTGACTCATAGTTAGTCTTCTTTCTGATTGTTTCTCGCGTTTATCCGAGTTTATTTCGGACTAAAGTTTTTTGTTGCGTACATTTTTAGGTAAATTCTTGTTTTGAGTCGATTTTTTTGCTCGCGGAATTGGATTTTTTTTTTTATTTTTAGTAATACATTAAACACTATACACGTTATTGACACGATTTCGCATTAATACATTCCGAAAACACGAATTATTTAATAAAAAATGCCGTGATAGATTCAGGATGTTGATAATAACATTCGAAAATGAAAAAAAAAAAAAAATAATTGTGACGTATAATCAGTAGATACATTTTTTTTAAAAAAACTTGGCAACGTTGTAACTTATTCTCTCACTAATAAGTTGAAGGTCAATATTTGGCGGGAATTACGTAGTTCGGTTAAATTATTAAAACATCTGTCGATATAAAGCTGCGTTGCCGAGTTTAATACTATTTCGGATATTATTAGAAATAATTTTAATACAAATCCCGAATCTGTCGCTTGTCTCCTGCGGGATTTTCATGAATTAATTTCGTTGTTGTTAGAGTCGTTCTCCATGTTTTCTTTTTCTGTTTCGTTGGTGTCGTATAGGAGCGACGAAGACGAAGAGTTCCAAAAGAAAATCGTCAAGGATTATTTCCAAGAGAATTTCGAAATAAACGACGACGAAAAATACGAAAAAATCGACGTGCCCGATTTCAGAGACGGTCGCAGCGGTCGTTTCATCCACGATTTCAATACTAATACCACCGGTATTATCGATATAACGGGTCACAGGTGTTTCGTTATGCCTTTGAATAGAGACAACGTTTTACCGCCGAAATCGCTCTTCGATTTGATACACAAAATGTGGGAGGGGTGAGTATGTTTGGACGTCGTAAAATTGATGAAAAAATAGATTGAAATTCGCCTTATTTTTTATTTAAAATTGAAAAAATTCCAATTTTTGTTCATTTTAGTCGTAAAATATTCGGTTTCTCCCTCGTATATATTTTTTGCGGTCCATTTTAACTTTTTTATCGTATAACCCTCGTAAATAATTTTTTCCGGTACATATTAGTTGGTTGAATCGTGAATTTATCCGAGATCTCCCTCGTATACATTTCTTTCTCGGTCTAGTTTAACTTTTTATCGCATAACCCTCGTATATACACCCATTTCGTTCAAATTAGTTGTTAATATCATGAAATTTTCGTCATCTCTCTCGTCTACAATATTTTTCGGTCTATTTTAACTTTTTTATCGTATAACCCTCGTAAATACACTTTTCCAGTACATATTAGTCGGTTGTATCGTGAATTTATCCGATATCTTCCTCGTATACACTTTTTTCTCGGTCTAGTTTGACTTTTTATCGTATAACCCCCGTAAATACACTTTTCCAGTACATATTAGTTGGTTGAATCGTGAATTTATCCGAGATCTCCCTCGTATACATTTCTTTCTCGGTCTAGTTTAACTTTTTATCGCATAACCCTCGTATATACACCCATTTCGTTCAAATTAGTTGTTAATATCATGAAATTTTCGTCATCACTCTCGTCTACAATATTTTTCGGTCTATTTTAACTTTTTTATCGTATAACCCTCGTAAATACACTTTTCCAGTACATATTAGTCGGTTGTATCGTGAATTTATCCGATATCTCCCTCGTATACACTTTTTTCTCGGTCTAGTTTGACTTTTTATCGTATAACCCTCGTAAATAATTTTTTCCAGTACATATTAGTTGGTTGAATCGTGAATTTATCCGAGATCTCCCTCGTATACATTTCTTTCTCGGTCTAGTTTAACTTTTTATCGCATAACCCTCGTATATACACCCATTTCGTTCAATTTAGTTGTTAATATCATGAAATTTTCGTCATCTCTCTCGCCTACAATATTTTTCGGTCTATTTTAACTTTTTTATCGTATAACCCTCGTAAATACACTTTTCCAGTACATATTAGTCGGTTGTATCGTGAATTTATCCGATATCTTCCTCGTATACACTTTTTTCTCGGTCTAGTTTGACTTTTTATCGTATAACCCCCGTAAATACACTTTTCCAGTACATATTAGTTGGTTGAATCGTGAATTTATCCGAGATCTCCCTCGTATACATTTCTTTCTCGGTCTAGTTTAACTTTTTATCGCATAACCCTCGTATATACACCCATTTCGTTCAATTTAGTTGTTAATATCATGAAATTTTCGTCATCACTCTCGCCTACAATATTTTTCGGTCTATTTTAACTTTTTTATCGTATAACCCTCGTAAATACACTTTTCCAGTACATATTAGTCGGTTGTATCGTGAATTTATCCGATATCTCCCTCGTATACACTTTTTTCTCGGTATAGTTTGACATTTTATCGTATAACCCTCGTAAATACACTTTTCCAATACATATTAGTTGGTTGAATCGTGAATTTATCCGAGATCTCCCTCGTATACATTTTTTTCTCGGTCTAGTTTAACTTTTTATCGTATAACCCTCGTATATACACTCATTTCGTTCAAATTAGTTGTTAAAATCATGAAATTTTCGTCATCACTCTCGTCTACAATATTTTTCGATCTATTTCAGACTTTTTTTGTATAACCCTCGTAAAGACACCTTCTTTAATTCGGATAAATTGATTGAATCGTGAAATATTCGGTTTCTCCCTCGTATACATTTTTTGCGGTATATTTTAACTTTTTTATCGTATGACCCTCGTAAATTCACTTTTTTGGTGCATACTACTTGGTTGAATCGTAAAATATTTGATTTCACCCCTGTATACATATTTTTTCGGTCTGGATTAACTTTTTATCGTGTTACCCTCGTAAATAGACCTCAAATTACTTTTTTGAATCGTAGAATCATCGATATCACCCTCGTATACACATTATTTTCTACCTAGTTCAACTTTTTCTCGTCTAAACTTCGTAAATGCACTTTTCTTTGCTCTAAGTAGTTGAATAAATATTAAAATGTTCGTTATTGCCCTCGTATACACAATTCGATCAGTTTTTACAACTTTTTATCGTGTAACCCTCATAAATACACCATTTTTAGTTAATATTAGGTAGTTAAATCGATATCACCCTCGTATATACATATAATTGATTAGTTCTTATTAACTTTCGGTATCGTCCTCGTACATTTTTCATTGTTCAGTTTGAAATTTGATATTTGTTTGTTTATTTTTTACTAAAAATGAAAGTTTTTGTTTTGTTTTTCACTTTTTCTAATTTCCCTTGTTCGATACAATTACAAAAAATATTAATATATGACCTTTACCTTGCAAACAAAAAATAATGTTTACATATTCAAACAGATACGTGACTTTTATGTCATTAGAAATAAAAATAAAATATTAGACGAGTCTAAATTAACAAAAAATAATAATAATTTGAAGGTAAACACATACATGCATAATTGCATTAAAATCAAAAGTTCCATGCAAAATAGACATCTTGTGATTTGAAAGTTGACAGCTCGCTTTGTTCCACGAATCTTTCATAGACAAAATGATCGCTCGCAAAGACCATAGATCTTATACAGAACGTATCCATTGATCAAAACGATCAAATTCCCCTATCGATTTTGTGGTACTTTATCAATGAAAATTATAAATATGAATATTGAAATGTGTGAATTATTATTCACCAGATATTACAAAGTCAACACAGACATCGTCAGAAGAAACATGAAAGTCGTACTTCCCCCCATTAAAGATACGAAAAGCATCGGAGGGTACATATCGAGTGAATGCGATGGTTTACCAATCTATAGATTGGAAAATTACGTCGGAGGCGGTAAGTATTTCAATTGGAATGACAAACGACTTGTTTTCAATGATATTGTTATAACCGACCACCCTGTATGATGTTTAATGTATGTTTTGTCTCGTCAAGTGCAATTCTTAAGTTCTTGAACGCGTCTAATTCTCATATGTTCAATTCTTATGTTGTTGAACGCGCTTTTGATGCTTTATCTCTTCAAGTCTAATTCTCATATGTTGTTAAACGTACTTTCTAATTCTCCGTGATCTGGTACAATTCTTATAACATATTGTTGAACGCGCTTTTAGTGCTAAGCTTGTCATGTCAATACTGTCATTATTGTAGACGTCAAGTTAAGTTATTTATTTTCTAGTTTTTGTACTTTTCGTCATTCTGTTGTTATTTTTTGAAATTTTTCGAGTTTCACTGGTAACTATACTTATTTGTGGTAAGTACCTCGTTTAGAATATATCATAAGTGTTGAATTTTTCACATGTAAATACAAGTTTATCTTAAATTTACGCCCCGATGCAAGTAGTCATTATATAAATATGTTATTTCTTCAATAACTTAACTACTAGACGTTATTTTATGCTTGTTTTTTGATAAGTGTTGTTTTTAAGTCTTTTTTAATTATTAATGTCTAATAATAATTGAGAAAGACTTAAATGACGATTTACTTGTACTGTGTACTGTTGTGAAACGAAGTGGATTGTTTTTTATTTATGAAATAGCTTCCCGAGAAGAATTCTGTTGTGTGAAATCGCATTTTTTTGTTTTAGTTGTTAAGAGATCGGCGGATGAAGAGAAAGAAGCCGTTTTCTCTCAATTCGCAGGTCAAGGTCTTTTCCAAATTGATATTGCAAATTGGAACGAAGTGCGTGCTTATGAAGAGAATTTGAATAAGCATTAGACACATTTACATATATAAATATATAGATTATTTGAATATCTTATATTGAATATTATATATATATATATAAAAAAAATTGGAATATCTAGTTGAAAATTTCACTTTTGCTTTTCGCTTTTCATCATTTTAAAATATATTCTTTTATAGCGTAGACGTCCTTGTATGTGTTGAAAAAAGTACTCGTGTCATAGTTTTGGTGCTTATTTTGGAAATTTTTTTCTTATAATTGTTGTAAAGTAGGGCGGTAAATTGAAACACTTTTTCTCAGTGTAAAATAATCGCACCGTATTTGTTAATCATAAATAAAATACCAGTTGGATAAATCGATAATTTTTGTTGTGTATTTTTTAAATAAATTTGAAAAACCGTATGTTTTATTTATTTCCACAAATTAGAATAGAAAAATATGAAGAACTGTTTTTTTTTGGGAAAATTTTCGATTTTCAGATATGAAAAAATAAATAAAGTTTGATCTCTAAAGGTGATACTTAGTCAAAAGCTCTCCCTATATACAAAAAGTTTCCAGAAAACTATATTGCAGGCAATTTTCTACTTTTCATATTTATCTGTGGTCCTCAATTTTTTTGTTTGGTCTCTTTTATACCAATTTTATACTGGAAACTAATGAAATTTGGTTAAAACACTAGAAAGTTGCTTTTTCTGAGTGTAGAATACTAAATTAATTTCTGAAACTGTCTTTTACTCACATAAATTTATAGAAAGCTGTTTATTGAATCCATTTTATACGAAACTTATGAAAACAAAAGAAAAGAACTGCTTAGAAAATTTCTCAATTCCTAATTTGGTTTTTTTCTTCTTCAATTCCGTATTGAAAACAAAAAAATGGTCCAAAACACTGGAAGATTGCGTTTTCTTAGTGTAGGATAAAATCTCCCAAAAACTATTTTTGGTATAATCGGAGTCGTTCAACTGTTGAAGTATCCATTTAATACAAAAAAGAAGCAAGAATTGCTCAGATAATCTCATTTTGGACTGAAAATCGAAAAAAAATTTGACTAAAAATCTAGATTACTTCTTTCTAGATGTAGAGAGTAAAAGTATCTTCTAAAGAACGTTGTATCCATATTAATGTAATGAAACGTTTCTTGGTATGAAGCGGTTGAGTTCTTTGCGTATCAATTTACTATCAAAATTATTGAAAAAAAATATTTAGTTACACACAATCTGGCTCGAATATTAAAAGTTTGCTTTTTCTTAGTGTAAGATATTTTATTATCTTCTTCTTTCCCCATTAAACAATATCTGTAATCCTGGTCTCGTCAAAGTGGCTATTCCACCACAATTATAAACAAACTACTTCTATTTACTTTCACATTCCATCTTCAATATTAATAAAAACTTTTTAAAGGTTGTTTTATGTAAAGCAATAGTTGTGGACTGTAATAAATTCATTATAAAAACTAACATTCCATATTATATAAATGGAATTACATTCGCACCAGTATCACATTACGTCGTTAAAAAAGAAGATATGTTTCTACGACTACAACATTAAAAAAGAAGAAGAAACTCAATATAGTTTAATTCCCGGTTGTTTTAGTTTGTTGTTATTATATCAAATTATATATACAAGAGCTAATCAGTGAATTTACTATAAAGCGAAATCGTTTTGTTTGTAACAAAAGAGGTGAATTGAATTTTGTAATCTCCTTGAAACATCCAAAAGTAAGTAAAAACATAAACATTGTTTAGTGTTTTGAAAGTATTTAAGAATACGCAATATATTTATTTGATGTTGAAAATTATACGGCATCTACTTGGAAATTACATATTGAATCTAATAGAGAGCTCAAATATAACCTTACACTTAGACCATACTCTATTTTGTAATGGAAAATGGTAGTACAAAGAAAAAGGCACATTTGCCAGTATCTCGTATAAACACCATCATGAAAAGCTCATCTGATGTCGATACAGTAGATAAAGAATCTTCGTTATTAATGTGTAAAGCGACAGAATTATTTATAAGAACTCTAGCATTAGAAGGTTATAATAATGCGAATCGTGCTAAAAAACTTGATTACAAACACCTCGCAGAAGTTGTCCACGTCGATGAAAAATATAATTTTCTAAGAGATATCATGCCGAAAAAAATAACAGTTTTAGAGTACAAGAATATAATGGCTAGAAAAGAAGCAATAGAAAATGATGTGAAAAAAGAGGAAGCGACTTCTAGTGATTCGTCAGATGACGAGGAAGACTCCAGCTCGGGAAGCGACGATAGTAGTGCTAGTGCTTGAATTTTTTTAATTATTGTAAATAAAATAATTTTTCATTAATAAGTGCAGTTTAATTTAATAAAAAAACAACAATTTACTCGCAGTTTTTTATTTGTAACACAAATAGATATTATTTTGAGATATACAAGCACGTAAAATTAAAAACATAACCTCACAATACGAAACTTTTATTAGATTAGTTTATTCTTGTGGTAATTCATTTAAATTCTTCAAAATATGTCAGAACAATATAAAAATCAAACGGTGAGTTTCGTATATTTCTTCCAAACGAAAACAATTTTGATTAACTAAGAAAAAAATTGACATTGCTGTAACCAGGACCGGATTTACAAGGTACTAAAATAAATGAATTTTTTAATAACAACATAAGCAAGAATAACATTGAATCATTAATAGTAACTTTCATTTGTCTACTAATGTTTGTCTATGAATGAATTTAAGTATAACGAGTTATAAAATATAACCTAAAATAATTATTATAACAAAACGTACGCTTAGAGTGACATTCTCGACACGCAGATAATTTTTTTCTTTACTCTTCTTCTTTTTTATACAGACACCAAAGTTATTTCTACAAAGAATACTACGTTCTACATAAACAAAACTGTCAGACTTTCTTATGACGTCACACAATATTACCTCACTAATAAAATATAAACAATCAACTTAATAATAAATAATACGGTTCATTTCATGTGAATCTCACTTTATAAAACGAATAACATGTGATTATAAGTACTAAAATGGAAGATTTTATTTGTGACGTCACAAGAATTGTGAGGGGTTAATGAAATTAGGCCGTCCTTGTATAATAATACTTGGACGTCATGAAAGTAGTTTGGTAGGTTGACAGGGCAATATATAAAAGAAGCAGAAATATAATTACGACTAATTATAAACAAGGGAGGGTTGAAATTATGTTAAAAAAAAACCGATACTGTTCAGAATCCCTTTAAGTGTGAAAAATAATGTGACGGAAAGTGAGAGGGTTGTATGAAATTTCAATACGCCTACCCTGCGCAAAATCCAGAAGATGCGCAGTCGTCTACTACTACATCCACTGCAGAAAACTGGGTTATGATTTGTTGGTTACACTGCCCTTGAAGTTTATTCTATTATTTATTTCTCGCTTGCGGCGTTCGGTATTTCGTTTATCAATTGTTTAATAGTAAATGTTTATATATTTTTTCGTGGTTATTTTTATCGTAAAATTTTGATGTGTTGAAGTTTTTATAAAGTGATATATTAAAATAGTGTTTAGCTACATACACCATTCCCGCTTATGGTATTAGGTTAATTATGATGGTTTTTTAGCATTCGATAACTTCTACTTCCGTTCTCGGTAAGTACTTATGATATGAATTATATTATAAACCATGTCGATGGAAAATTTTCGACGAAAAAATCTCGTTATAAATTAAAATATTGTTTTTATTAACAAACTCATTTGTTTTTGTACATTTGATAACGTATTTAAGTTTGAATTCTAATCAAAAACTATCGATAAGCGATTTGATTTATTATTTACGTTATACGGGGGGCGATTGAAAACTTAGCTACCGAAAATAACGATTAGTGATGATATACAATTAAATATTCGATAATACAGAGTTGGCATAAGCCAGGCGACGTTCTCCAAAAATCCGGTAACGTTTATAAGTTTGGCAACGCTGTCGAAAAATATTAAAACCAGGCATGTTCTTGTTTCGGACAGTTATAACACGTGTTCGTCGCGTGGACGCTTTTTCAGAACGAAATAATGAAAAACGGGCTCTGTTACCGACGCGCCGCGTTCTGTCTTATGCCAGTATTTATTACTTATGAATGCATCGAATTTACGTTTCTGTTTCAGTAAAGTATTTCTTCTTGAGGTGTTAGTAACAGCCCCGTATGGCAACTAAGCCTCGAATTTTGAAAAATTGGCAAGGACCAATAGTCACTTCACATATGAAACGTCGTATATCCATGATACACCTTGCGTCGTTACGCAGACAGTTTTGTAGAGATTTAGAAGAATGGCCGACCAGAATTCGTACGATACCAAAAAAGTGTCGAATCGCAAAAAATTGGAAAAAATACATCGGCCGTCAATAGATGGCGTCAGTATAGATGATGACGACGGTGAAAAATTAAATAATGCAGTACCGATATTTTCGCCGACGAAAACTAAGCCGGATCTGGTGCTCAACGAAAAGAATGTTATCAAAAAACAGAAAGTCAAAAATAACAATGTGTATGCTAATCCAATAAGCGCTGATAATATGGTTACAGAAAAATTATTGAACTGTAAAAAGGTATGTTTTTAGAATAATTTCGAATATCCATTTTGTTAACTAAAATATTAATTCTACCTCAATCAATTTGTAGATATATTTAATCGAATATTTATTGTACGGCACTGGATATAATAGCATATTAGATAATAGGCGGCTTTGATTTATAATATTGACAGTGACATTAGTGGTTGAAACAGAAAACTACTTTACAATTAATACGAACTTTTTCTATACGACGAAAGATGGCGTTAGGGTATAACGAAACAGTAGATTAACGGTTTTGACTCCTTTATTGCCAATGACATTAGTGGGTAAAACAGATTACTACTTACGAACTTTTTCTATTCGACAAAAGATGGCGATAGGGTATAACGAATTTCGATTTAAAGTTTGTTTCAACTTTATTATAATAAATGTGTTGGAAATTTGATCGAAATTGTATAAAAATGACAGTTTTTCATCGATCGTTTGGTTTAAATGGTTGATTTTTTAGTCAAATATGAAAAGTAATATTTTTGTTGTTGACACTTACAATTTTGTAAACACAGCTATACAGGGTGTCCTGCATAAGAACTGTTGCATTCCCGATGAATTATAGGGCCAAAAATTTAGTTAAAAATTAATTTTTTTTTACTTAATGATACAAAATTTAGTACACTATGATTTTGTTGAAGGCATCTCAAATTATGAGAAGTAGAAGGCGATTGAACCGTTCTTGGAGCATAATTAGAAGTGACCTAACCTCAAAATTTCACATTCATAACATTGTCGAAATCATATTTTTGTTCATTAGACTTTTACTTGAAAACGAAAAATTATAAGAGTGGAAAAAATTACGATATGTACTTTTTTGCTTCGCCTCGTACACAACTCATTTCAAAATTTATTATCTAACTTCTTATTTCCCCTCGTACTCAATTTATTTCATTATGTTTTTCAAAATTTAATATGTACATTTTTGTTTCTCCTCGTACTCAATTTATTTCATGATTTTTTTCAAAATTCATCACCTACCTTTTTGTTTCGCCTCGTATACAATTTATTTCATGATTTTTTCCAAAATTTATTACCTTTCATTTTGTTTCGCCTCGTATACAATTTATTCCATGATTTTTTTCAAAATTTATTAACTTTCATTTTGTTTCGCCTCGTATACAATTTATTCCATGATTTTTTTCAAAATTTATTACCTTTCATTTTGCTTCGCCTCGTATACAATTTATTCCATGATTTTTTCCAAAACTTATCACCTACCTTTTTGTTTCGCCTCGTATACAATTTATTCCATGATTTTTTTCAAAATTTATTAACTTTCATTTTGTTTCGCCTCGTATACAATTTATTCCATGATTTTTTCCAAAATTTATTACCTTTCATTTTGTTTCGCCTCGTATACAATTTATTCCATGATTTTTTTCAAAATTTATTACCTTTCATTTTGTTTCGCCTCGTATACAATTTATTCCATGATTTTTTTCAAAATGTATTACCTTTCATTTTGTTTCGCCTCGTATACAATTTATTCCATGATTTTTTCCAAAATTCATCACCTACCTTTTTGTTTCGCCTCGTATACAATTTATTCCATGATTTTTTCCAAAATTTATTACCTTTCATTTTGTTTCGCCTCGTATACAATTTATTCCATGATTTTTGTCAAAATTTATTAACTTTCATTTTGTTTCGCCTCGTATACAATTTATTCCATCATTTTTTCCAAAATTTATTACCTTTCATTTTGTTTCGCCTCGTATACAATTTATTCCATGATTTTTTTCAAAATTTATTACCTTTCATTTTGTTTCGCCTCGTATACAATTTATTCCATGATTTTTTTCAAAATTTATTAACTTTCATTTTGTTTCGCCTCGTATACAATTTATTCCATGATTTTTTTCAAAATTTATTAACTTTCATTTTGTTTCGCCTCGTATACAATTTATTCCATGATTTTTTCCAAAATTTATCACCTACCTTTTTGTTTCGCCTCGTATACAATTTATTCCATGATTTTTTTCAAAATTTATTAACTTTCATTTTGTTTCGCCTCGTATACAATTTATTCCATGATTTTTTCCAAAATTTATTACCTTTCATTTTGTTTCGCCTCGTATACAATTTATTCCATGATTTTTTTCAAAATTTATTACCTTTCATTTTGTTTCGCCTCGTATACAATTTATTCCATGATTTTTTTCAAAATTTATTAACTTTCATTTTGTTTCGCCTCGTATACAATTTATTCCATGATTTTTTTCAAAATGTATTACCTTTTATTTTGTTTCGCCTCGTATACAATTTATTCCATGATTTTTTCCAAAATTCATCACCTACCTTTTTGTTTCGCCTCGTATACAATTTATTCCATGATTTTTTCCAAAATTTATTACCTTTCATTTTGTTTCGCCTCGTATACAATTTATTCCATGATTTTTGTCAAAATTTATTAACTTTCATTTTGTTTCGCCTCGTATACAATTTATTCCATCATTTTTTCCAAAATTTATTACCTTTCATTTTGTTTCGCCTCGTATACAATTTATTCCATGATTTTTTTCAAAATTTATTACCTTTCATTTTGTTTCGCCTCGTATACAATTTATTCCATGATTTTTTTCAAAATTTATTAACTTTCATTTTGTTTCGCCTCGTATACAATTTATTCCATGATTTTTTTCAAAATTTATTACCTTTCATTTTGCTTCGCCTCGTATACAATTTATTCCATGATATTTTCCAAAATTTATCACCTACCTTTTTGTTTCGCCTCGTATACAATTTATTTCATGATTTTTTCCAAAATTTATTACCTTTCATTTTGTTTCGCCTCGTATACAATTTATTCCATGATTTTTTTCAAAATTTATTAACTTTCATTTTGTTTCGCCTCGTATACAATTTATTCCATGATTTTTTTCAAAATTTATTACCTTTCATTTTGCTTCGCCTCGTATACAATTTATTCCATGATTTTTTCCAAAACTTATCACCTACCTTTTTGTTTCGCCTCGTATACAATTTATTCCATGATTTTTTTCAAAATTTATTAACTTTCATTTTGTTTCGCCTCGTATACAATTTATTCCATGATTTTTTCCAAAATTTATTACCTTTCATTTTGTTTCGCCTCGTATACAATTTATTCCATGATTTTTTTCAAAATTTATTACCTTTCATTTTGTTTCGCCTCGTATACAATTTATTCCATGATTTTTTTCAAAATGTATTACCTTTCATTTTGTTTCGCCTCGTATACAATTTATTCCATGATTTTTTCCAAAATTCATCACCTACCTTTTTGTTTCGCCTCGTATACAATTTATTCCATGATTTTTTCCAAAATTTATTACCTTTCATTTTGTTTCGCCTCGTATACAATTTATTCCATGATTTTTGTCAAAATTTATTAACTTTCATTTTGTTTCGCCTCGTATACAATTTATTCCATCATTTTTTCCAAAATTTATTACCTTTCATTTTGTTTCGCCTCGTATACAATTTATTCCATGATTTTTTTCAAAATTTATTACCTTTCATTTTGTTTCGCCTCGTATACAATTTATTCCATGATTTTTTTCAAAATTTATTAACTTTCATTTTGTTTCGCCTCGTATACAATTTATTCCATGATTTTTTTCAAAATTTATTAACTTTCATTTTGTTTCGCCTCGTATACAATTTATTCCATGATTTTTTCCAAAATTTATCACCTACCTTTTTGTTTCGCCTCGTATACAATTTATTCCATGATTTTTTTCAAAATTTATTAACTTTCATTTTGTTTCGCCTCGTATACAATTTATTCCATGATTTTTTCCAAAATTTATTACCTTTCATTTTGTTTCGCCTCGTATACAATTTATTCCATGATTTTTTTCAAAATTTATTACCTTTCATTTTGTTTCGCCTCGTATACAATTTATTCCATGATTTTTTTCAAAATTTATTAACTTTCATTTTGTTTCGCCTCGTATACAATTTATTCCATGATTTTTTTCAAAATGTATTACCTTTCATTTTGTTTCGCCTCGTATACAATTTATTCCATGATTTTTTCCAAAATTCATCACCTACCTTTTTGTTTCGCCTCGTATACAATTTATTCCATGATTTTTTCCAAAATTTATTACCTTTCATTTTGTTTCGCCTCGTATACAATTTATTCCATGATTTTTGTCAAAATTTATTAACTTTCATTTTGTTTCGCCTCGTATACAATTTATTCCATCATTTTTTCCAAAATTTATTACCTTTCATTTTGTTTCGCCTCGTATACAATTTATTCCATGATTTTTTTCAAAATTTATTACCTTTCATTTTGTTTCGCCTCGTATACAATTTATTCCATGATTTTTTTCAAAATTTATTAACTTTCATTTTGTTTCGCCTCGTATACAATTTATTCCATGATTTTTTTCAAAATTTATTACCTTTCATTTTGCTTCGCCTCGTATACAATTTATTCCATGATATTTTCCAAAATTTATCACCCACCTTTTTGTTTCGCCTCGTATACAATTTATTCCATGATTTTTCTCAAAATTTATTAACTTTCATTTTGTTTCGCCTCGTATACAATTTATTCCATGATTTTTTTCAAAATTTATTAACTTTCATTTTGTTTCGCCTCGTATACAATTTATTCCATGATTTTTTTCAAAATGTATTACCTTTCATTTTGTTTCGCCTCGTATACAATTTATTCCATGATTTTTTCCAAAATTTATCACCTACCTTTTTGTTTCGCCTCGTATACAATTTATTCCATGATTTTTTTCAAAATGTATTACCTTTCATTTTGCTTCGCCTTGTATACAATTTATTCCATGATTTTTTTCAAAATTTATTAACTTTCATTTTGTTTCGCCTCGTATACAATTTATTCCATGATTTTTTTCAAAATTTATTACCTTTCATTTTGTTTCCCCTCGTACTCAATTTATTTCTTGATTTTTTTTTAATTTATCACCTACCTTTTTGTTTCGCCTCGTATACAATTTATTTCATGATTTTTGTCAAAATTTATTACCTTCCTTTTTGTTTAGCCCCGTACATTCTTTATTTCAGTTATACGTGAAAATTTCGTTTTTAGGAAGAAGATGAAAAGCCGGTACTGCACGTGCAATTCAACGGCGATAACCGCCACCAAAATCCCCCCGTAAAAAAATCATCGAGCGTAAATTCGGATATTTCTTCGTCTTCCAGCGATTCTTCGGAAGATCTATCGGAAACCAGACCCCCCGATGGGGGTTGGGGTTGGGTTATAGTATTAGCATCCTTCGTCGTAAATTTAATAGCGGACGGTATAACTTTCAGTTTCGGTGTCATATTTGTTGAATTTCTAAATTACTTCGGCGAAGATCGTGGTACGACGGCCTGGGTCGGAGGTTTGTTCATGGCCATGCCGCTGTTATCAGGACCGGTCGCTTCTTTTCTCACCGACCGATACGGTTGTCGAAAAGTCACCGTCTTCGGCGCCCTGATGGCATCGATAGGTTTCGTCATAAGTTCCATGGCGAATTCGATGGTTGTGCTCTGTATTACTTTCGGTGTAATATCCGGTTTCGGTTTAAGTTTGTGTTACGTCGCTTCGGTTGTAATTGTCGCTTATTATTTCGATAAAAAACGTTCTTTCGCCACCGGTTTAGCCGTATGCGGTAGCGGTATCGGAACTTTCATTTTCGCTCCTCTAATACAGTTTTTACTCGACGAATACGGTTGGAGGGGAACTACTCTAATACTCGCCGGGTTGTTTTTGAATTTGATTGTATGCGGCGCTTTGATGAGAGATTTGCCTTGGACGTCGAAAAAACAGAAGCGATTGGCTCACGAAAGGAAAAAAAATCGATACTTGAAACGTAAACAGAAAGAAGAAGATTCTTTTCCAATTAGTAACAGTTCAAACACTGCTAGTATGTTGCAGACGATAACAGAAGAAAAAGAACAAAATCACGATTTATCTGATAAAAGATTGAGTAGTTCTTTAGTGCATCTTCCTACTTATATCAAAAATGGCGAAAAAGTACCTTTGGAAGTAAGTATTATATTTATTATTATTGTTTAAAGTTGAAAATTTTTTAAAATACTTGAGAAATACTAGGATCGCAACGTGGCAACGTTGTAATCGCCATAATTAAATGGGCGGTAACTGAATTTTGTGTACATGTGAAGTTAAAACATTACTGAAAGATCATTTTACGCATTTTAGTTAATTAAGTCAAAAATAACAATACAGAAAATGGAAAATTTTTTATTTTTTATGCTTATAATTTTGAAACGAATTGAGCTATCAAAAAATCGCGATGATATAATTTGTAGTTATTCAGAAGATGCACAAAATGATATATCGTTACAATCAAGTAATTAAGTCATGAGGGAATAAAGGAAATAACGAAAAAATCTCGGTTTTTCAAGAAAAAATTCTCAATTCCTTCGTTTTTTGAGATAAAGAACGTAAATTCTGAATAAAAGTGAAGTAAAAACATAATTGAAATAAATGAGAAATAAAAAGATGGCAACGTGGCAACATTGTAAACGCCATAATTAAATGGGCGGTAACTGAATTTTGTGTTAGGTTTATTTACGTAAATGTGAGGTTAAGACATTATTAAAAGTTTATTTCAAGCAATTTTGTCAATTAATTTGAAAATAATGAAAAGGAAATGGAAAATGGATGGAAATAAACAACTTTTACTTCTACTAGTACCTAATAAATCTTATAAAATAGGCTTTTAATGTGTCGAGATGAGATTTAATTGTTTTTTTCATATTTTTATGCTCATATTTTTGAAACTATCCCAGATATCGAAAAAATGCATTTAGATAATTTGTAGAAGATAAAAAGTGGTACAAAACGATATATCAAACGTATTAATCAGGTGATTGATTCCTGAGAAAATAATAAAAAACGGAAAACTTCGGTCATTCTTCAAAAACAAATAATATTTCTTACAATATTTGAGCTAGAAATATAAAATTTCATTAAAAAGTGACGATTATCATCCTCTTTATTTATGTAGAAAGTAAGTTATGTTGAAACATTAGTTCTCCCGAAATCTCGATTCAAAGTATACAAAGTTTTTTTCTTCTAGCAACGTTATCGTTAGTCTAATTATAATTTCAAAAAACGTTTAGAAAAGTCGACATCCTTTACTACAAGACGTACATTTCAGTTTTTTTTATTAGAAACATACTATAAACAAAAACTACGAATCCAAAACAATTCTGTTGAATTATTTCATTCGTTAAAATTCTATTGGTATTCAAATATCTCATAATCCAACGGAATATTTTCGACGTTGCCAGATTTATTATCTGATGTATATTCTTAACATAAAATATTTGAGTGTTATTGAAATTTTCGTCGTTTGGTACGGCAAAACGTAATTAATTTCAATCAAATTGGAATTTATTTAAATTATAAAAGATCGTAATAATAATACGAAATGTCTTTCTTAATTGTGTAATTATAATTAAAAATTATAATTATTTAATATATCTACATAAAATTGACTACACCGCGCGCAGACGTCGTCCATCGATATTCTGTCAGTTGCAACGTTGCCGTACTGCTTTAGTATTCCTTAAAATCAATACTAACATAATAAAAACAACTTTAAGGTGATATAATTCACGAATCGGTTTTAAAAATAGTATAAGCGTATAAAAAAAAAAACTAATTTTTCAGGTATTAGAACTACTAGCGCGCAATAAAGCTATAAATAACGTATTAATTACTAACTATCCGAATATTTTGGTATCGTCGCGAAGTTTTAGCGATTCCGGAAAGGTGCACGAAGGTGTTTTATCATCAAAACACGCAGCTACTCATTCCCAATTATCTCCTATCACTAACATCGATTGTTTTAACGAAGAACCAAACTCGTGGTTACCGAAAAAAGACGAAGTTTATCCCGTTCCGCATAATCCTCAAAAAAAAATACCGACGGCTTATTTGAGAGATCTCAGGATACACAGGTTGTCCGTCACGTATAGGGGCGCCATGCTCAACATAAAAAGGTAATTTTTCCGCCATCTTGTATTCACCACGCCATCTCGTATAAGCATTAGCGTACCAAAAGCGGTTCCAGCGCGTTAATTTGTATTTATAATACGAGATGGCGTGACGATATCGTATACGGAATATTTTTGTTCGACAGATATCGCCTTCGAGCTAGTTCTTGTCCGGATATTTACCGGAATTCCATGACGACTATTGCCGAAGAAAAAGCGGAGTGGTACGCGGGAATTTGGGATCTGTGGGATCTTCTCGTCGACATGTTCGATTTTTCCTATTTCGCCGATGCGAAATTTTGCATTTTCGCCGTATCGAATTTTTTGCTTTACACCTGGTACGACGTGCCGTACGTATACCTCACCGATAATGCCAGAAAACACGGATATTCGGAAAAAGACGCCTCGTTATTGATATCTATCATCGGTATTATAAATATGTTCGGGGAAGTAAGTCGTTGTTATTTTCGATCGATCCCGTATACGAAAAAAAAATTTTATTTTGTAGATAATTCTCGGTTGGGCAGGCGATAGACGTTGGGCGAACGCGAGCATCATCTACGCCGCGTGTATGGTCCTTTGCGGTGGAGTCATAGCTCTTGTACCAATCATCGTTAATTATCCATGTCTTTTAATCGTTTCCGGAGCGTTTGGGTTTTTCATCGCGGCCAATTATTCCTTAACTTGCATCATATTAGTGGAATTAATTACTTTAGATAGATTTACTAACGCTTATGGTTTGCTGTTATTGGTACAAGGCGTCGCAAATTTGGTCGGACCTCCTATAGCTGGTGAGTATCACAAATTTCAAAAAAATACAATTTTTTGTACCCCCTCAAAGTTATACGCCGCCACTGTGCTTTTCATTTAATCCCAACAAATTGAATTGTTTTATTATTATAGGTTATAATATAACGATTTTTTTTTGTATCAATTTCAAATTAAAAACAATTCAAATAATACGAAAAAATATACTGAAAAAGTTTCGTAAATTCTATTATTACTACATAACTGTCAAATGTCTTACTTACATTTTATAAAATCCGAAGAAACGATTATTCTTTTTATCACTACACTATAACAGAACACAATCGAAAACTAACGTATTATAATTGATTTTTACACAATTAATTTCTATAAATAATTAGTGTAATAAATAATAATTAGAATTTATATATATTCACTGCCTAACCTCACTTTTCTATGATCTTCCAACCATTTACAATACTTGGAAATATTCGATTGTCTTAACGTCTATAACCTTGAAAACATCTGCGCATGATTAAACTTACGCTGGGTTAACACAAGTGTAATAGTCTAGTCAAATTCGACTATATTGGTTGAAATTTATTATCAAATGATATTTTTTAAATACGTAAAATAAATGAATAAAAAATTGAAATATATTGCTTTGGAATTTATTTCTTAAAAATAAATATCGCCCAAATGTGAACAGTTGCGCTCATAGCATTTAATCAAGTACTAAAATTGTTTATGACGCCTCGACTGAGTAATGGCTGCCATTTCGTGACATATTGTACCGTTTTGTTAACGTAAATTTTATACTTGACATATCTCCATGGGAAAAAGTCCATAGGTGTTGAATCGGGACTGCGCGGAGGCCAAATTATGTCGAAGATTAATTTTTCGGAAAAAATTTGACGAATTTCGCTTTTGATAATGAATAAATAGAGATGAGAGTGGCATAACTATATTCTTCTTCTTTTTTTTTCTATTCCAATAGTACAATTCCACTTAACTTACATACCGCTTTAACATCAATTAATACAAGTTGTAATATCATTTTTACCGGACTAATCGCGTGAGTCAACTATTCACGAATACAATCAGTATTACAGTGGCGGAGCATAGGGGAACGTGGGGTAATTTAAATTGAAATTAATACAAGGAAAATTCAATATATTTCGATATTGTTGAAAATTTTTGCTTAAGAAATGTCAATTTTTGTATTATTTACGAAAAATTCGATTTTTATAGGAAGAATCTACGATATAACGGGAACGTACGACATGTCATTCTATTTAGCAGGATTCTTCATTGCCGTTTCAGGTCTACTTTTGGTTGTTATACCCGTAACGAATAAATACAAATCGTATATATGTAAAGACGAGGAATCGTTAAACCCCCCTGTAAATTGTGATGATCCAAATAAACCCAAAAAATAGGATTTTATTAATTAAAGTTACAAATATAGTTAGAATTTAATTAAGGACCTCAAGTGAACTTAAATATGACGTATTTTTACGCCACAAAAATATAATCAGTTTAATTCACCTCTAACTTATTGCGTGACCCTCGTAGCAAACTATTTTCTTAACGTATATTTACATACGAACCTCGTATATAGTCGGAGTTTTCTTCTTTTTTATTATCAACCAGACTTTAAAAGCATAAGTTATAGAATAGGAATACGTATATTATTGTATTTATTAAACCAATTCTAATCTTTCGTTTACACTTCTTATATATTCATTATTCATTTTGCTACCCTCGTATATATTTACGTCTCACATTATCAAGTATTTTTCTTATTTTTTATTTAGGATCAGATTTTATACGTATATATTAGAGATAAATATATTTTATAGTGTAAATCGGACTTCGTTATTTGCATTAAATCCATTCGTCTTCTTTTTTATTGAAGTTTAGACTTTCTACGCATAAGTTACAGATTATGGAAACGTTTATTATTGTATCGTGTAATTTCGACTTCATTGTTTTCTATGGCGTTATTATTGACAGTTTTAGTACAAAAATGGTGGTTGACGAGTAAATAATAATTATTTTTCACGGTTTGCGTTATAATAAGTGAAAGGTTATTAGTTTTGTGGTGTAAATATACTATATATAAATAAAAAAAGTTTAAATACTAGACTTAATCAATTAAAAAAAAACGTTACTAGATTTCTCGATAACAAACCTTACGTGCCAACGCTTATTTTAGAATCCCAATAATATAGATCGTATTTTGGAAGTATTATCGTTATTTTTTTTTTTTGTAAAAAAAGTGATATAAATTTAACGATAGTTGTGTGATATTTCTCTTAGGATATGTTCGAAGTATGTAAGTTTTGATGTTACATTTAATTTGGTTTATTAACCTCACATTTTAGCATCTTTTTCAATATTGATTCAATAGAATAGTAAAATTCTCAATAGGTAAATAACGATCAGTAATATACGAGGTGCCACATAAACTTGGTACAAACTATATGTACACAATAAACAGGAAACACTTTTTTTTGTTGAAAATATATTTTGTAATATAAACAGACACGTAGCTTAGAACCATAGAACTAAATTAAATAAAAACAGCAATAATAGATTTAGTAATCACGGAGACAAAAACTAGTGACGTTCAAGTCTCAAGGTTATTATAGACAGGTCCGTATTCAGGATAAGTTAATAATTTTTCAACAATTAAATTTTCAATTTATTGTAATATTATTTTGAAATAGAGATGTTTTGATCGTGTTTTATACAGTGCTGAATTAAATTTGTAATTAAATAACTTCTCGGACTATACTATTTTATAAACGTATAAATATTTTTCCTGTGGATGTGAATTGCTTTAAGGAAAATATGTACCTACACTGATGAGGCGCAACGACGTCCAAATCGGTACGCTAATTTTAATCTGAAAAAATTAAATAATCCCGTGCGTGTGTAGGTGTATAGTCCGAGAAATATAAGTATTTATAAAAATTCGTCTTGTAAAAATTTCTCGGTTCTATCAGTAAATATGATAAATAAGTTTATTTGTTTTTTTTTTATCCGAAATTACCTTTTCAGGTAAGTATAAGTAATTTTCATGTATCATAGCCGAAAGTTTTTTCTTAAAATTATCCATTTTCGATACGTAATATTACAGGGAAAATATAAAAGCTGTTTAGCCTGCGAAGGCAGTCATCCTTGAAGATAATAGGTCAAACATTGCGATAAGATTTAATGGTAATATTTATTTATAGTGGTGAATGTGGTGTAATTAGACAAAGTCTAGTCGAAATGAAGCATTAAATATTGATTAGTCGTTGTGTGAAACCGAAGTGAAAATGTTGGATTTTTTGATAAATCTTTCGTTATTTTCGGTAATCGTTTTTTCGTTACCTTTAGTTTGCTTCACGTTTTTGGGTACGTGTCCATTTACATTTAAATCAAAACGCGATTTTACAAAAAAATTTTTTATAGTTTTAAAAATCTATAGGGCGCTTTGGTGGAATTTGTTAACAAGGTTACATCCCGATGTCGAATTCGTCAAGTACGACACTGTCAGATCCCTTTTGGACACGCACAGAAACCAGGGAATAATAAGCGTATTACTCACTGTTAAAGGCCCAGTCCAAACCGAAAAAGTTCGAAGGCACATGCAGGTAGTAAAAAAATTACTTTTTCTATAATTAAATTAAATGTCTGGCAACACCTCAACCCACATATATGCTTCTGGGGACAAATAAGTTTGGCAACACTGTTATCTCTATATGAATCTATTTAAAATTCCCAATTTTTCACGTTGATTGGAAAAAAATACGTTTGGCAACACCGCTATTCGCTTGTACTATTTCACTATTAAGTTAAATTGGCAACACCGCAATTTTTTGTCATATTTGAAAACTAGATATGACAACGCCGCAATCTCTACGGGCAACCTCGTAAAATTATCCTATTTTTTTTTAAATTTGGAGAAAATTAAGTTTGGCAACATCGCATAATGTGTTAGGTATTGCGGAGGAAATCTCATTTGTCAACATCGCATTATGTGTTACATATTGCGGAGGAAATCACATTTGGCAACACCGCAATATATTTTAGAAGAAAAAAAAACACGTTCGGCAACACTGTAATCTCTATACGAATCTATGTAAAATTCCCAATTTTTCACGTTTATTGGAAAAAAATACGTTTGGCAACACCGCTATTCGCTTGTACTATCTCTCTATTAAGTTAAATTGGCACCACCGCAATTTTGTGCCATATTTAAAAACTAGATATGACAACGCCGCAATCTCTACGGGCAATCTCGTAAAATTATCCTATTTTTTTTTAAATTTGGAGAAAATTAAGTTTGGCAACATCGCATAATGTGTTAGGTATTGAGGAGGAAATCACATTTGGCAACACCGCAGTATATTTTAGATATGTTGAAAAGTTATCTTAGGCAACATGTATGTATTTTTCTATGACGAAAACGTAAGTCTGACAACACCGCTAGCTCTATTTAATTAGTAATGAAATTTCATTAGATCTGAGGTAAATATTTTCGACAACACCGCAATTTATATTGGATATGACATCAAAATTTAAGTTTAGTTCGGCAACAGCGTAATTTGCACGTGATTTCGTATTATATTATCGATTTCCCTAGATTTGTGAAAAAATAACTATCTTACAACACCGCAATTCACAATGGCTTAATGATATTTTTTATTTCCCAATTGAAATCTTAATTTGGCAACACCGCTATAGGCGTGTAATAAAATGTATTTGGCAATATCGTAATTTACGTTCAAGGTAAGAAAAACTTACATTTGGCAACATCGCAATTTACGTATGACTTATTATGATTACCCAGTTTCTCAGATTTCCCCTACGTACGGCAACGCCGTAATATATTCAAGTTAACCAACTTATATAATTAAAATTATACTAGAAAAGTATTTTTGTAGGAAGTAATTCGTCGAAAGGACAAATTTGGTAATTTGGCATTTTTGCGGTTACGCCACTGCTTAATTACCAAATGCGGTGCATACGCCTGGCAAAGTAGAAAATTCGATTTAGATCAACATTTGACAGTTGCGCCATTCACGTACAAAGGAAGAGCTGTTACAGGTTACAACATTCAGGTAATTTAAAAATTACACTAAACCCAATTTAAAACTTTCTTTATTTACAGGAATACGTTAGTGAAATTGTATCCAAATACCTACCCGGAAACATTCCTCCATGGCAAATTACGATCATCCCTTCCGCAGAAGATCAACATTATATTCTATTCAAACTTCATCATCTTCTGCTTTCGGAGGGGTTAAATATCGGTGATCTTTTACCATTAATACCACCGACTAAACCATCTATAGGGTAAGTACGATTTTGTTCAAATCACTACACTATTTGACATACCACTGTTAATTATACAACTCTTATCAGTTCTAATCAGGTAGATCATCCATCAGTTGATTACAGATCGAAATAATCACAGTTCTGTAAAAAAAATGAAAACTAAACCTTCGAATTATTTTAACTTCGTTCCTCAATGTGTAAATTTATTGGTATTTTCAATTAATTATTTGAAATCAATATAAAACAAAATAATCCATCATCAGCTGATCGTGTTTACTATAATATAGTTATATATCTGTGACTCGATCACTCCGAACAACATCGAACTCTATCGGTATAACCGATCGCGGTTCTTATATAACAGAACTACACTATTTCTTTAGACAGTTATTTAGAGGTGGGATATCGCGTTTAAAAAAAACGTATTTTTATGATTAACGATTATCATTGACATAAAGTGAAAATAGTCTCGAGAAATCGAATTAAAGTATTATAAATATAAATATAGTAATGAGATTCTTATATTTGTTTTATATTAAAAAATTGTGTTCATTTTGAGAAAGAAATTTTTAGTGTACTACGATTTAATAAATTAAAAATCACACCTCTAACATGTGACGAAGATAACTACACCAATTTGATTATAACGAATTCTGTTGAATTGACAGTATTATTATATCTATGGTTAAATGATGATATCTACTTTATCGACAATTAGCGCGGTAAAATTCGAAATCGAATTATCGTTTAAATAACGTTTTCAGGTCCGACGTATCGAAAAGTCCTTTAGTAACGGTTTTAAAAAAACCGGAAGCTATACTAATATTAAGAGATCGATTAACTGAAGAAATATCTAATCGTTGGAACGAATTCGTAGCTAATAACGACCCCTTAGAACGACCGGAATTACTAAAACACACCCCTTCCTTTTCCCAATTCGTTTCGTTTTGTTTACTCAGTTCCGTATCGGTAATAAGGGATTGTAAAAAGGGTTTTAGAGTGATAAATAACGATATTTATACGAGGTTCGGATATATAGTTAAATCAATTTTAAAAGAAACCGAAAAAAGGGAAATTAATTTAAAAACGTTTTTTTCGTCCCTATTAAAATGTTCTAACCCTAATAATATAATATCGAATATAATATTTTTTATTTGTTATATACCCGTCAATATAACGATTTTTATATACAGGGAAAGTCAAGTTTTCCTCTGTTGTTTAACTATGGGTCGTCGCCCTTATCCCGATAGTATCGTGGGGTTTCTGTACGCATTTGTACCCCTATTATTCACCTCTTTAAGCGAGTTCACTTATATGGGATCGATATTATTCAAGGCCCCCAAAACTATAATACAAGATATACTTTTGCAAGACGAATCTTTTCAAACTTTCACGTTGTGCGGCAGAAAATCCGTCGCGTGGTCGGAGCCCGTGAAACGGGACTTAATTAAAGGCGTGGCTGGACGGGCCGGGACGTCCGAAACGGAAGTGATGCTATCGGCGGTGTCTTCGTGTTTATCGGATTATTTTTCGAAAAGCGATCATTACATACCAAACGATATACCGGTGACTATAAGAAATATATCTTCGAATTACATATTCGCTACGGGGCCTAACGTTAGATCGGAGAACGCCGTCAGCGGGATTTTATGTATGAATCTCGCCATTCCCGATCCCGATGACGGTGCTAACGAGATCGAAACCCTGTTGGATGTCAAGAAAAAGTTCAAGGCCTCGTTGGAAACGCAAGGATTGTCGCATCTATTGACGATATTGCAAACTAAATTTAGATTTTTAACCCAACTTTTACCGCCGACGGTATTAAGCGTTTATCTGAAATATTTATCGAGGAAATACGCAGTCAGCGTCGCCGAGATTACTAGTAATTACCCAAATGTTACCCAGAAAACGATTTGGGGCCAGGAAGTGTCGAGCGTTATTTATTGGAGGCCTACGCAAGCAAATATGTGTAAGTATTAATAATATACCGTAAAATATTAACACCCCGTATATAATATGAACATTTAACGCAATACGTTTTGTTCGTGATGACTTTTAGTTCACCCTGTATAGTGTAAAGATGAAAATTGATAATAAAAAATTTGAAAAATTGTTATATTTTGACGTTTTTAGGTATTTCTCTTTGTTTAAATGAATATTCTGATCAAGTAAAATTAGCAGTGATGTGCGATAGTCAATTAGTTCCGTACCACACGTATTTAGTTAAAAGTTTTGCTGCGAATATTAAAAATTTAAATAGAGCTTTCAAAGAAGGAATCGGAATACATCATTAAGAAAATTAAAAATCATATATTTTTATTACAAATAAAATACTTAATCACGACAATTTTTTTCGTTATTTATTCCTATTATTTTAATAACAGTTACAATAAAGTTGTAACGCACATCACTGACAAAACACAAAGAATATCTAGTGATGTGCGATAGTCACCTCATTTCTTACCATTGGTATTTACTAAAAGTATTTCTGGGAGTATTAAAAATTTAAATAGAGAGAAGTTGGAAAACATCTACAAAATGACAAATTATCACTTTTCTTACAAATAAAACACATTATCGCTTCATTTTTGTTTGTACTTCATTCCTATTGTTTTACTAAAGATAACAGTTACAACACAGTTGGTACCCCTGACGTACATCACTGTCAAAAGGTGACGTATATGTAGTGATGTGCGATAGTCGCCTAGTTCCTTACCACTGGTATTTACTAAAGTATTCCTGAGAGTATTAAAAATTTAAATAGAGAGGAGTTAGAAAACATCGAAAAAATTACAAATCAACACTTTTTATTGTGAATAAAACAACCTCATCCCAACATTTTCGTTTGTTGTAATAAAGATAACAGTTATAAAGTAACCTGTCGTACATCACTAACAAAATATGCAATGATGTGCGATAATCACATAGTTCCATTTCACAGGTATTTAGTTGAAAGTTTTTTAGGAAAAATTAAAAATATAAAGAGAAACTGAAAAATATTATAAAGAAAATTAAAAAATACCACTTTTTATTACAATTATAACACCTTATCACACATTTTTTTGTTTTTTCCATTGATTTAATGAATATATAACAGTTACAACAAAATTCTTACTCTTGACGTACATCACTGGTAAAACATTCTATGACATTGAAAACGTTTACCGAATTTAGTAAAAAGCTTGATGGTTTAACGTTAATAAAATGAATAGTACAATTAAACGTACTATTATTGCCTATAAATATATTTAAATCTATTTTTGTGTAATAAAAAACGTGTGTGGGCGAAACGAACACACGCCCGAAGAAGACAGGTGCTTTTAGTTGTTTTGTGTATTATGCACGAAGACGACGTAATGGAAGATTCCATTGGCCGGTTAGTTATAACGGTTGACGTGCAATTTTCGACGTTCAGTTAAATACAAGCTTGGAAAGAGGTGGTTTATAAAATTATCGACGGCGACGCTAGCTACACGTATGTTTATGAACTAACTAAAAATAATCAATTCAGTTCGCGTTGATTAAAATCGGTGATTGAGTATTTAGACGACATTCACAGACAGTATCTTCTGTTACAAGAAAGAAAAAGAAACGTAAGTATTTATTTTCTGTATTGCGTAATGGATTCGAGAAAGTGATAGGTACCTTTAATTTATTTTGATAAAAAAATCAATACAGTGCTTATAAACACAACTTACTGCTAGGCTTTGTTTTGGTTTTATCTTTTGTATGTAATACATTATCTAAATAAATAATTTGTTGTTATATCTACCTGTATACCGTTGTTCTAATGTATAAAACTAGTTTTAACACAATTTTCCTTAGATAGTTTCTCGATTTTTAAAGTAAATTCTCATATATAACAGAATCGAACAATATACACTAAGAAAAATTATTTATTCATCGGGTATACGAGTGTTTTAAATGAATTCTTTGAACATTTTTATTATCTGCAATTTCGGAAACAATATCGGTTGGAATCCTCCCTACTCTGAGGTACTTTTCATCCTACAGGGTGATCTATAAATAATTATTTGTTCATCTTGCTAAAAAGTCTATTTTTGTTGTGATTAAAATAAGTGTAATTATTTTGATAAATATCTCCGAAAGTATAAATTTTAGAGAAAAAAGTTTCAGACAAAAAATGAAGATCAGAAAAAGTTCTACAAGAGAGGTTAAATACATTTTTTACGCAAATCTAGTTTTTTGGCTGTTGACTAATCTAACCTCAATTTGACTCCAGCCGATATATTTTTGGTTATGGCAGACAAAATAATAGGTTTAGGTAAAAAATGTATATTATCTTTTTTGTAGAGCTTTCTATGATCTTAATTTTTTGTCTGAAACTTTTTTCCCTAAAAGCGATTCTTTCAGAAATATTTAGTGGAATAGTTCGATTTCAACCTCTGCTCAATGGTTTTTGTTCGATTTAATCGATTTTTGGCGTTTTTTGCCGAATTTCAGCCTGTGTATAATCGATTTTGTACGACTTCATCGATTTTTCATCTCCGCCCAATTGATTTTTAGCTTTTCGTCGATTTTACACCTCCGCATAATCGATTTTTTACGATTTCATCGATTTTTTACGTTTGTTCAATCGATTTTTAGCGTTTTCGTCGATCTTTTACATCTGCGTAATCGATTTTTTCGTTTTTTGCCGATCTTCAACCTCTGTATAATCGATTTTGTACGACTTCATCGATTTTTCATCTCCGCCCAATCGATTTTTAGCTTTTCGTCGATTTTACACCTCCGCATAATCGATTTTTTACGATTTCATCGATTTTTTACGTTTATTCAATCGATTTTTAGCGTTTTCGTCGATCTTTTACATCTGCATAATCGATTTTTTCGTTTTTTGCCGATCTTCAACCTCTATATAATCGATTTTGTACGACTTCATCGATTTTTCATCTCTGCCCAATCGATTTTTAGCTTTTCGTCGATTTTACACCTCCGCATAATCGATTTTTTACGATTTCATCGATTTTTTACGTTTATTCAATCGATTTTTAGCGTTTTCGTCGATCTTTTACATCTGCGTAATCGATTTTTTCGTTTTTTGCCGATCTTCAACCTCTGTATAATCGATTTTGTACGACTTCATCGATTTTTCATCTCCGCCCAATCGATTTTTAGCTTTTCGTCGATTTTACACCTCCGCATAATCGATTTTTTACGATTTCATCGATTTTTTACGTTTGTTCAATCGATTTTTAGCGTTTTCGTCGATCTTTTACATCTGCGTAATCGATTTTTTCGGTTTTTGCCGATCTTTAACCACTGTATAATCGATTTTGTACGACTTCATCGATTTTTCATTTCCGCCCAATCGATTTTTAGCTTTTCGTCGATTTTACACCTCTGCATAATCGATTTTTTACGATTTCATCGATTTTTTACGTTTATTCAATCGATTTTTAGCGTTTTCGTCGATCTTTTACATCTGCGTAATCGATTTTTTCGTTTTTTGCCGATCTTCAACCTCTGTATAATCGATTTTGTACGACTTCATCGATTTTTCATCTCCGCCCAATCGATTTTTAGCTTTTCGTCGATTTTACACCTCCGCATAATCGATTTTTTACGATTTCATCGATTTTTTACGTTTGTTCAATCGATTTTTAGCGTTTTCGTCGATCTTTTACATCTGCGTAATCGATTTTTTCGGTTTTTGCCGATCTTTAACCACTGTATAATCGATTTTGTACGACTTCATCGATTTTTCATTTCCGCCCAATCGATTTTTAGCTTTTCGTCGATTTTACACCTCTGCATAATCGATTTTTTACGATTTCATCGATTTTTTACGTTTATTCAATCGATTTTTAGCGTTTTCGTCGATCTTTTACATCTGCGTAATCGATTTTTTCGTTTTTTGCCGATCTTTAACCACTGTATAATCGATTTTGTACGACTTCATCGATTTTTCATCTCCGCCCAATCGATTTTTAGCTTTTCGTCGATTTTACACCTCCGCATAATCGATTTTTTACGATTTCATCGATTTTTTACGTCTGTTCAATCGATTTTTAGCGTTTTCGTCGATCTTTTACATCTGCATAATCGATTTTTTCGTTTTTTGCCGATCTTCAACCTCTATATAATCGATTTTGTACGACTTCATCGATTTTTCATCCCCGCCCAATCGATTTTTAGCTTTTCGTCGATTTTACACCTCCGCATAATCGATTTTTTACGATTTCATCGATTTTTTACGTCTGTTCAATCGATTTTTAGCGTTTTCGTCGATCTTTTACATCTGCGTAATCGATTTTTTCGTTTTTTGCCGATCTTCAACCTCTGTATAATCGATTTTGTACGACTTCATCGATTTTTCATCTCCGCCCAATCGATTTTTAGCTTTTCGTCGATTTTACACCTCCGCATAATCGATTTTTTACGATTTCATCGATTTTTTACGTCTGTTCAATCGATTTTTAGCGTTTTCGTCGATCTTTTACGTCTGCGTAATCGATTTTTTCGTTTTTTTGCCGATCTTCAACCTCTATATAATCGATTTTGTACGACTTCATCGATTTTTCATCTCCGCCCAATCGATTTTTAGCTTTTCGTCGATTTTACACCTCCGCATAATCGATTTTTTACGATTTCATCGATTTTTTACGTCTGTTCAATCGATTTTTAGCGTTTTCGTCGATCTTTTACATCTGCATAATCGATTTTTTCGTTTTTTGCCGATCTTCAACCTCTATATAATCGATTTTGTACGACTTCATCGATTTTTCATCCCCGCCCAATCGATTTTTAGCTTTTCGTCGATTTTACACCTCCGCATAATCGATTTTTTACGATTTCATCGATTTTTTACGTTTGTACAATCGATTTTTAGCGTTTTCGTCGATCTTTTACATCTGCGTAATCGATTTTTTCGTTTTTTGCCGATCTTCAACCTCTGTATAATCGATTTTGTACGACTTCATCGATTTTTCATCTCCGCCCAATCGATTTTTAGCTTTTCGTCGATTTTACACCTCTGCATAATCGATTTTTTACGATTTCATCGATTTTTTACGTCTGTTCAATCGATTTTTAGCGTTTTCGTCGATCTTTTACATCTGCATAATCGATTTTTTCGGTTTTTGCCGATCTTTAACCACTGTATAATCGATTTTGTACGACTTCATCGATTTTTCATTTCCGCCCAATCGATTTTTAGCTTTTCGTCGATTTTACACCTCTGCATAATCGATTTTTTCCAATTCATCGATTTTTTACGTCTGTTCAATCGATTTTTAGCGTTTTCGTGGATCTTTTACCTCTGCATAATCGATTTTGTACGATTTAGTAGATCTCTGCTCTGATCGAATGAAAAAACACCACGCCATTCATTTTAATTAAATTTGCAGATAAAATTTAGGAGTCATAAATTTTATTAAAACCAATTCAAACAAATGACATCGTAGTTATATCTAAATTGACATCATAAATTTTATTACGAAACACCCGGTATCTCCATTTTGTTTTTAAACCAATTCGAACCCACATAAAATGCATTTATCACCAAATGTTTTGATTTCGTTACTTTTAACACAAGCCGACAACAGCGCCTGGTTGATTGTAAAAACAACTTCATTAGAATTTAACCGCGTTGTATATAACACAATTATGCATTAAAATTTTAAGCTGAAAAAAAGATTGTAATTTTTGTTTATTTATATAAAAAAAAAATTTGGATCGCATCTTTATTTTGACTGCGTCTAATTTTGTTGACCGGTATACGTGACGCAAAATATTTTATGATTTATTTTCGTCGCAAGTCAAATGAACGGTAGGTAATTTTAATTTTAGTCTATTCCAATTTAATTCACGACGACGAATCGTTTATATGCGTGCTATATTTGCATAAAAATATTTTACGTGCTTAATATCGACCCATTTTGCTGTGAATTGTCGAAAAATAATACATGACTCATTGGTGAAATCAAATGTCAGTTAGATAGCATCCAAGGTTGGTAAAGACTAGGTTGCCCGATAACGTGGATGTCATGTATGAAAGCCGTTACGTCACAACAATTCCGAAGAATAAGCAGTGTTTACGTTTGAATTAAACATTATAATAATAAAATCACACAATTTAATTTCGAAGGAAACACCTTGAATTTAAATTTCATTTATCCTCAAAAACATTCGAATAAATTGACAAAATCGTATAGTACAACAGATGACGTCACCTGTATATATCGGACAAGTTATCGGTCAACCTATTCATTACTAACCTTGGATATATTCGAATAATGGTCATAAAGATTTCTTCTTTATCGATAAACAACGCGGGAAATTATGACATTACATAATTCTTTCTAGTTGTTTATAAATATGTGTGATGGTGTGTAGATTTATTTAAAACAAAATTAGTGAAGGTGATCGTTGAATAAACCTGTTTAGTGTCGAGTAGTTTTTATTGTAATAAAAAATTAAGTAAGTTTCATATATCTTATTCTATATTCATTTGTTGTTAGTTGTTCCAATAAAAAATTTCTATACAGGGGATGTCGTGAAAATAATAATAATTATTTTTGTTTTGTTAAAATTTAATCTTCTACTAAGTACTTTCTCAAATTTGAGGTTATTTCACGTATATATTATTAGCTGTAACACCTTTAAGAATTCATGACAATTATTCATAGTGTCAAAGGCGGTTTCTGTATCGATGAATAGTTAACTTACGTTCCAATTAGAATTACACATCGTAAAATATTTGGTTTGTTAAAATTCATTCTATAAATTGATTTTTTCGTGAAAAAATTGATCGTTTGACGTATTTATTTTTAAAAATAGTAAAAGCAAAACGTTATACAACATTTGGCGGATATCGACGTCGCTAAAATTGGATCGAAATTAATATCCAAAAAATTTAATACATTTTTAAGGATCTATACAGGGTTATTCATTAATAATTGTAATTATTTTGAACAGAAAATCTTCGGGTTGGAATAACAAAGTTTAAAATGAAATTTTATAACTTTATTTTATTTACCAAATCATTGTTTTTATTACATCACATCCAAATAAATCACCAAATAGTTTTGCACACCCTGTATCTCAAAATAGAGCTGTAATTTACCCCAATTTTTTAATGTAAATCTTCATATTAAAACCTCAACATCACCCTGTATATACATATCTAATTAATCAAATTCATTCAACAAAATTTTTTTCAAGAAAATATTCGCTACCATATTTAAAAATATTACGCACGCCTCTGACTAATGCTATATAACCAACTTGAATGGAATAAGTATCAAGAAATGATGAAAACACTGGCAACCACGCGCTAATCTCATGACATCGATTATTTAAATCGAAGTAGACGATGACTACTAGACAGCGCGATGTTGCCAAGTATTGTACAAGAAAATAAATTAATTATAATTTTGTTTCCCGTACAAAATGATATTTTATCTATTTGAAATTTTACTTTACAGATTCTCCTCGTAACTGACAATGCTACGAAGCCCTCTCAACTTCTGAAATTAAAAATTACAAGAAACCCGCATTTTTCTTAAAATCGTACCACTCGGTCTGTTATTGATGACCGGTCACGGGAATTTAATTTGTTTTAGTCACTACCAAAACCATCAAATCGGAAAAGATCCTTACCTCCGGACGCGAAATATAAATCAAATAAAAATATTATATACGATACCGATTAATTGATTTATAAATAATTGTAATAGAAAACATGGAGAGTGGTAAAAAGGAAGCGCCTTTAGCTACTTTATCGACGGTGGCTCCATCTCTAGAATCCAGCCCGATAAAACGCGAAGAAATCGTTCTCACGGAACCGTTCGAAAAACCGGAAGTTACGTTCATAACTAACAGTCTATCATCGACATCCTCCTCGTCGGAATCCGATTCCGAGGAAGACGAAGTTAAACCGAAGATACCCGATGGCGGTTGGGGTTGGATTGTAGTATTTTCTTCTTTATTGGTATCGATGATAGCCGACGGGGTTAGTTTATCATTCGGTTTATTATTTCCGGAATTTTTGATTGAATTTAAAGCGTCCAGTTCGGACACGTCTTGGATAGGCAGTTTGTTTTTGGCGGTACCTTTAATTTCCGGTCCGATTATGAGCGCTCTGGTCGACAAATACGGATGTCGGATCATGACGTGCGTGGGAGGTTCAGTGGCGGCGCTGGGATTCATTATGAGTTGCAGGGCCGATTCTATTTCTATTATGTATCTGACGTTTGGCATACTGGCCGGTTTGGGATTGGGGCTTTGCTACGTGACGGCTGTTGTTTCGATAGCGTTTTGGTTCGATAAGAAGAGGACTTTGGCTGTTGGTATAAGCGCATCGGGAACCGGAGTGGGAACTTTCATATTTTCCCCCTTGACTAATTTGCTTATTTTCGAATTCGGTTGGAGAGGTACCACCTTGATTCTGGGAGGGTTATTTTTGAATATGTGCGTCTGTGGAGCTTTGATGAGAGATCCCGATTGGATAACAGAACAAAACAAGTAAGTTTATCTATTTATTTAATCCCGAGAAGATTAATTCATAAGTATAAGATAAAGATAACTCGAATTGATTGTTTATTGAGATTAGAATTTATTAAAAAAATTACGTAGTAACAGAGAATGTACTAAAATTTATAATACGTGTCCTATGTTAATTTCGGCATAAACTCCTCCTTCGGTATAATCCGGCTGACTGCTGTCAGCGACTGCTACTCAAATATATTAATAACTACATTAAATATCTGCCATTACACTCAAGTGGTCAAAGTAGATACGCTAAAATCGTCCTTATGAACCTCGTCATTAATGAACAAAATACTATAATCAACAAGCACTCTGGTGGTCAGGATAGATACTATAAATTTAATATAATACGCTAAATTCGTACTTATGAGCATTTTCAATAGTAAACAAAATACTAGACTTGTATTATCTATTCCAGATAATTTCCTGGTATTTATTATTTGATTTGCAATTAGATAAAATAATATAATATCAAAATTTATGTTCAGTTGGTGTATTTATATTCACAAATATTTAATAAACTTAAAATTTATCTGATCTTTGTCAACAATATAAAAAAGAAGAAGAAAAAACGTTCCTTTAGTCGCGTCGTTTCTTTATAATTTCCATAGAATTCGATATATTTGACCTTGATAATAAATGCGATTTTACTATAGGGAACTTATCAAGTTTTGGTTGTATTAAAAAAATAATCATAAATTTGTGATAAAAACCTAATTTTTTTACAGGGTTAATTCAAAATTATCTATATCTAACAAATCGATTAAAACTTTTTAAAGAAATGATAAATGTCTGGGTTATGATTTCCATAGAACTCGATATATTTAACCTTGACAGTAAATACGAGTTTACGGGGGAACTTGAAAAATTTCTACGTATAAATAAAATTTTTAATGATCTGTTTGTAACGGAATTCTATTTCCAGTAAATCTTATTCGTAAGCTTACGTCAAAATTCTTACAGGGTAAACTCGAAACTATCCAAATCTAGTAAATCGAGTAAAACAAGTTTGATATCGTTGTCATCGACGAATTTTTTGAATAACCTCGATATAGACGAACTGAAAGACGTATTAAAGAGTGGAAAAAACGTCGAATATCTTTTACAAGGCTTAGAAACTTCCATAGAATCGAATAACGTGGATAAATCAGTTCTAAAAAATAATCATAATTCAGTTTTGAATCTACCCACGTATATACGTCAAAATGAGAAAGTAAGTCGACGACCGCTATATATTATACAGTGTGTATCAGATAAATAAATGAATTTAAGGTGCCTATAGAAGTATTAGAACAACTCAGTTCGAATAAAAAGTTATATAATGTTATATTGGAAAATTTTCCAAGTTTATTATTAACAAGGAGTACGTCCGATAAAGGATTAAATAAATTAGCAGAAGACGCTTCACTTATTGAGAGAGTACCGATCACGATGTGTATGACGTTAAAAAAAGAAGAAAAAACTGCAAAAAAACTGGTGAGTAATTAAAAAAAAAATCAACCATCATCGAATCCCATCATTATATATGTACAAACATTTTGAAAAACCCTGTATATATACAAATACGTGAAAAAATATTCGTTACAATGAAAAAATTTAATATATCGAATTATTTTTTATTACAACCTGTATAAAGATATATTTTTACGTGGAGATTGTTCAAATTTTGAAAAAAACTATAAAACTGTAGTTTAGTTCAACAAAAGTCGCCATTTTGTTTCATATTTCTGTAGTATTGGTTATTTTTGACAGTTTCTCTATTTGAACAACGTCAATTATTTGAATGCACCTCGTATACACACATATTTACCGCCGCCATCTTGTTCTACTTCGTAGTAGATAAAATTTGGAAAAAAAATTTCAAAATTGTGGTTTATTTCAACAAACGTCGCCATTTTGTTTCATATTCCTGTAGTATCGGCCATTTTTGACACTTCCTCGTCTATTTTCCTTCTTTGCACGACGTTTTTTCAAAAATACAAACGTCAATTATTTGAATGCACCTCGTATACACACATATTTACCGCCGCCATCTTGTTCTACTTCGTAGTAGATAAAATTTGGAAAAAAAATTTCAAAATTGTGGTTTATTTCAACAAACGTCGCCATTTTGTTTCATATTCCTGTAGTATCGGCCATTTTTGACACTTCCTCGTCTATTTTCCTTCTTTGCACGACGTTTCTTCAAAAATACAAACGTCAATTATTTGAATGCACCTCGTATACACACATATATACCGCCGCCATCTTGTTCTACTTCGTAGTAGATAAAATTTGGAAAAAAAATTTCAAAATTGTGGTTTATTTCAACAAACGTCGCCATTTTGTTTCATATTCCTGTAGTATCGGCCATTTTTGACACTTCCTCGTCTATTTTCCTTCTTTGCACGACGTTTCTTCAAAAATACAAACGTCAATTATTTGAATGCACCTCGTATACACACATATATACCGCCGCCATCTTGTTCTACTTCGTAGTAGATAAAATTTGGAAAAAAAATTTCAAAATTGTGGTTTATTTCAACAAACGTCGCCATTTTGTTTCATATTCCTGTAGTATCGGCCATTTTTGACACTTCCTCGTCTATTTTCCTTCTTTGCACGACGTTTCTTCAAAAATACAAACGTCAATTATTTGAATGCACCTCGTATACACACATATACACCGCCGCCATCTTGTTCTACTTCGTAGTAGATAAAATTTGGGAAAAAAATTTCAAAGTTGTGGTTTACTTCAACAAACGTCGCCATTTTGTTTCATATTCCTGTAGTATCGGCCATTTTTGACACTTCCTCGTCTATTTTCCTTCTTTGCACGACGTTTTTTCAAAAATACAAACGTCAATTATTTGAATGCACCTCGTATACACACATATACACCGCCGCCATCTTGTTCTACTTCGTAGTAGATAAAATTTGGGAAAAAAATTTCAAAGTTGTGGTTTACTTCAACAAACGTCGCCATTTTGTTTCATATTCCTGTAGTATCGGCCATTTTTGACACTTCCTCGTCTATTTTCCTTCTTTGCACGACGTTTCTTCAAAAATACAAACGTCAATTATTTGAATGCACCTCGTATACACACATATACACCGCCGCCATCTTGTTCTACTTCGTAGTAGATAAAATTTGGGAAAAAAATTTCAAAGTTGTGGTTTACTTCAACAAACGTCGCCATTTTGTTTCATATTCCTGTAGTATCGGCCATTTTTGACACTTCCTCGTCTATTTTCCTTCTTTGCACGACGTTTCTTCAAAAATACAAACGTCAATTATTTGAATGCACCTCGTATACACACATATATACCGCCGCCATCTTGTTCTACTTCGTAGTAGATAAAATTTGGAAAAAAAATTTCAAAATTGTGGTTTATTTCAACAAACGTCGCCATTTTGTTTCATATTCCTGTAGTATCGGCCATTTTTGACACTTCCTCGTCTATTTTCCTTCTTTGCACGACGTTTTTTCAAAAATACAAACGTCAATTATTTGAATGCACCTCGTATACACACATATACACCGCCGCCATCTTGTTCTACTTCGCGGCAACCCTTAAATCGTCTGTTACAGGATAGTGTGAAAAACGGGAAGGATGTAGAAGCACAGGAACCGTTATTGATCGAAAAATCATCGAAAAAATTTGGCGGGTTGTCCAAAGTACCAACAGTACCGAAATTGAAAGCGCAATTAAATCAAGCGCAAAGACAAAATTATTTTAAAAATTTAAAATTGCACAGACAATCGTTAATACATCGAGGAGCGATATTCAACAATCACAAATATCGATTTAAAGCTTCCAGCTGCCCGAATATATACAGAGTGTCCACGTTAACTTTGAAAAAGAGTGACGACGAAGTGAGTATTTTATTAATTATAGTAAAAAATTTGGGGTTTTACAAAAGTGCTTATTATATATTAATAAAGAAATTGAAAAACAGAAAAAAATATATTTTTACATTATTTATTATAAGAGGTTTCATATCTCGAATATTTTAGTTGATTCAAATATATAAAACGGATCCCCCCTGTATAATTGTATACTTGGTTGCATAATTCTCGATATGTATGGATTTGTATGTTTGGTTGCATAATATTAAAAATTCAAGGAACCTCTTATAATAACGAACCAATAGCGGAACGTTCTATTCGAAATGATAGTAATGATTGAAGTGATAGTTTCGTTACCGTAGCGGAAATAGATGAGCACTTTTGATGTTATGATAGTCTGGGAAAATTAGGAAAATCACATTAATTAATCGAATTTTTTAATTTCATGAAATTTTCGATGAGTTTGATCGATATTAACAGAAGTACTAGAAATTTGAGTTTTTTACGCTATTTTTTATTTTTGCTCGTAGATATCAAATTTTAATTAAATTTTATAACTAAGAATTTCCAAAATTTATTTATTTGGCACAAAATGTTGTTAAAGCAGATTTTCAAATTTTAAAAATTCAATATGGCGGTCGTGTAAATATTTTTTTAATTGCTGTTCAATTCATGGAAAATGTCAATTTTGAGAGGAAATCTGTTACAGGGAAAGGCTACAAGTTTGATACAAGGCATCAAAAAAAATTAATTTTTTCAGTTTTTTTGAGTTTTTTTCAGTTTTTATAAAAATTGTTCATATTGCCTGATGAAGTACAACTCGATTGCAGCAAATTCCATCTCAGAATTGATATTAATCGTGAAATAAACAAGGATGAATATTGAATCAGTTTACGCGTCGGCCATTTTGAATTTTTGAAATTTGAAAATACCAACTGCTTCAAAAAAAATTCCTCCATATTTTTATATTAAATCAATTTAGTATTTATTATACTTGTCATAATAAGCAAATTACAAATTTTTGAAAAATTGAAGGTTAAATTTTTTTTTAAAAGTTATGATACAAAATTTTTTTTAGGATCAAAAATAAAAAAAGATATCAGCGTAAAAACCTTGAATTTCGAACTGTTTTATATTCTTCGAAAAAAATTATTGTGAGGTCTCGACCTAATTTTCCCGGACTATAAAGAAAATTCGTTGTTAGTTTGACAGGAAACGTTTTATAGAAATGGTACGATGAACTACTAGACTTGGTGAAGGGAATATGCGATTTTTCGTTGTTCTTAGAACTACATTTTTTCTTGCTGTCCCTGTCGACCATAACACTTTTTGTTTGGTTTATAGTGCCGTATTTTTATTTGGTGGAACATATGACAAAGCACGGATATACTAACGAAGACGCGTCTCTTACTATATCCAACATAGGTATCACCAATACCATCGGAATGGTAAGTAGACGTACGAAAAATAATTCAAAAACAACAAATATTCCTTAAAAATATAATAAACAAAGATAAAAGAATGAATGACATCATAATAGATCGAATTAGCACGAACTGCTAACCAGTGTTGCCAGACTTATTCGACTATCTGTAGTTGAGTTACAAAAATGATTTAAAATAGTTAAAATGGTTTGACAAAAAAATTATTGAAAAGAAAAAAATTGATATAAAATCAAAAGATTTTTTTTGTATAGCGGAAATGTTTCGAATTTTTATTTTTCCAAATAAATTTTTAGTTAGAAATATTGATATTAAAGGTAATTCTTAAAATCTGACAACACTGCTACTTACTAAAGGGAAGTGACACTCCGCAGGCGCGTCTAATGTTTAACTGGCGATCGCAGACCAATATACACTGAGAAAAGTAATGCACTACATCGAAGTATCCAACCGAAAACTAATTTTCAATGTAAAATTCTGTAAATAAACGGAAATATAAGGAGCACGAAAAATTTTTCACTTCTAAGAAATATTTATTAACCATATTTGTTTTTACAATTATTGAAGAAAAAATTCAAAATGTAGCGATCGATTTCTCAGTGTAACGAAAGATTCCGAATTTGTTGTAGTTCGTTTTTGGGGGAGATAAGGGAATTTTCGTGTATGTTTTAGGAAAAGCTCTACCGATGGTTAGTATGATTTTTAAGATATTATAAATTAATTTCTACATAAATAAATGTTTTCATACAACTCTGTAGTTGAATGAAAAATTTCCTAAGCGATTTCGTCTTATCTAATTCACATATTATATCAATCTTGTAGAAATATTTTTAAAACTTCACATAAAGAGAAAAACATCTGGCAACACTGCTATCAATTATCCATTTTCACGACCTTGAAACGTATCAATATATAAAACAGTGTTGCCGGAATTTCACTTTTTCCCTAAATATAAAGGAACGGAATTTATTTCGGATCGGATTTTTTTTTAAATAACATATTAATATAATCATATAATAACATATTAAATTTCGACTTCTATATCGATTTTTATCAACAATTTCCCTATTTTATAAATCAATTTCAATAAATCCTTTATTTTCGACGTTAAATATTCTGATTAAGATTTAAAACTTCTGGCAACACTGTTATAAAATATAAATGGCTGCCCAATACAAATGTAATACATAAAACAATGTTGCCGGAATTTTAATTTTTCACTAAATACATAGGATCAGAATTTATTCTGGATACGATTTTTTTTTTAATAAAAGATCTTGTTAGGATTGCCAGAACCAACTTTATGATCAACCATTGATGCCAGGGCTACAGATTCATCTGTAGTACTACTGATTTCGCCTAATATATCGATTTTCATCTACATTTTATCAGTTTTATAAATTAATTTCTATAAAATATACATATACACACATATTTTTATATATTCAAATCAAAAATTTCCGCCATTTTGTCTATTCTTAATCAATTATTATACGAATCATAATTTTATGGAAGTCACATAATCGGATTAAGGAAAATAACATCTGGCAACACCGCCGTCAACTACTAGTTGATGCTCGATTGAAACGAATAAAACAGCGTTGCCGGAATTTCACTTTTTTCCCTAAATATAAAGTAATAGAATTTCGGATCGGATTTATTTCAAATAACATATTAATATAATAATAATAACATATTAAATTTCGACTTATATATCGATTTTTATCAATAATTTCCCTATTTTATAAATCAATTTCAATAAATCTTTTATTTTCGACGTTAAATATTCTGGTTAAGAATTAAAACTTCTGGCAACACTGTTATAAAATATAAATGGCTGCCCAATACAAATGTAATACATAAAACAATGTTGCCGGAATTTTCATTTTCATCTTCATTTCTTCCGTTTTATAAATTTTTATAAATTAATTTCTATAAAATATACACATACACACATATTTTTATATATTCAAATCATAAATTTCCGCCATTTTGTCTATTCTAAATCAATTATTATACGAATCAAAATTTTATGGAAGTCACATAATCGGATTAAGGAAAATAACATCTGGCAACACCGCCGTCAACTACTAGTTGATGCTCGATTGAAACGAATAAAACAGCGTTGCCGGAATTTCATTTTTTCCGTATATATAACGAATCAAAATCCCTTTTCGGTTCCGATTTATTTTTCCAATTCCAGATCGCTTTGGGATGGGCAGGAGATCAACCGTGGATGAACATAACGAAAACTTACGCTATATGCTTGGTTTTAACCGGCGTATCTTGCGCCGGTTTGATGTTTTTCACGCACAATTTCATCGTGCTCGAAATGTGCGCTGCGCTTTTCGGCGTTTTCGTCGCCAGTACCTACTCGTTCACTCCAGGAATAATAGTTGAATTGGTACCGCTAGATCGGTTCACCACCGCGTACGGCCTCCAACTTCTCTGTATGGGTATCGGACTTTTGGTAGGCCCCCCGTACGCGGGGCATTTGTACGACGTGACCAACAGTTGGGAACAAGCTTTTTACCAATCGTCCATTTGGATCATAATATCCGGTCTGATGGTAGCTCTAATTCCGTACACGAAAAATAGGAAAATATTGGGAAAAGGACCGGTGGAAAAAGTTATCGAGGATTCTAAAGACGTTATTTGGATCACTATTTTGTTAATCGGTATATTTTTAATTTTACTCGTACCTCTTATGTATTTCACAATCGTTACTATTATATAATTTTTTTTATAAATAAATGAAAATAATCAAATCGAGTATTATTTGTTACCCCCCCGTATCATCAAAAAAATCTACGATATAAAATATATCGAACGAAACAAAATAATTCGCCTTATATATAGGCAGTTTACAATACATCACCACGGATATTGTTACTATTAGATATGCAAATATCTATATTATTAATGGAATGTATGCAACCACCATTACGATCAAGTAGTTCTGTGGTTTTAACTGTGAGACGAAAATTATTGACAACTGACACATTGAACCATGTCTAGCGAATTAAAAAATCATTAGTTATGTATCTTTATCTCTTTTTTTTTTCATTCTTTTTCGAAGTATTTTTTCATGCTTCTAAATATTCATGATTTTACGTCTCTTGTGATTTAAAATTTGTTTCTTTTATAATTTTTTAGACAGATGAAAATTTGACGTTTCAACTTCTCTACAAAAGGTTTCTAAAATGGATGAGGCGGTAGCGTCTAGGATTGTTGATCGTGCGCACCGGGTTCGATTCTCGCCTGAGTTATTTTTTTTTCAATTTTTTCGTTTTTTTATACATTTTTTTTTCACTGTATTCATTCTAACATCAATTATATAGAATTTTCTTTTATTTTTTCTTTGTAAAATTACTTTTCGATTGAAATTTTGCATATTAAGTACGCGCATTTCAAAATCGAAAATTTTTTCACTTGATACTTGTTATAAGTCATACTGGGCAATATAAAAAGAAACAGCTGGTCTACATCAAAATGACGGCCGTGTGGTAAATAATAGACTTTCTCGTATGTAGACTTTTCGGTTTGAAATTTTTTTGTTTGTTGTTTTTGCATCCGGTAAAGTTGAAATAAGCCTCCTAGTAAAGGTGAAACGAAAAATCCATCTTTACTCCAGAATGTAAACAATAAAAGACGAAAACTTAAGGATATCAATAAACTATGAGAAGCCCCTGTATAAAATCCAACAAATAACTCAAAACAAAATCATCTAATCACCCCCACAGCGACCATTTTAAAATGGTTATCAGCTGAATTTGACAATTCGTTAGATTGCATTAATGAGAAGTAGCTGAATTCATATTATGTATTATTCTTCTTTTTTCTTGAAAATAGGACACGCCTACTTGCGTATGCGTCTATAAACATCGAATTTAAAGTCTAATAAATAGATAATTATGATCAATTTGAATAGTGACTTAAGTCTTAATTTATCGACGTTTCCCCATATAATTTGTAAAATAAATTTAGGGATACGTCGAAATCTGGCAACGTCGGATCGAACAGCTGTCTCCATTTCGTGAAACCGTTTCAACTGTGTATCGAATGTATACCGAACATGTTGGTCGATTTAGCACGTGTAATTCCAGTCGTTTTAAAGTATTCAAGTCAAAAGTTATTAAATACATTTTAATTACTTTGTAAGAGTCATTAAAAAGTAGAGTTTGAGACACGTGTTTTTTTAGTGAAGTTCATAGTAACGTGTTTGATATACAGGTATTTATATTTCACTTTAAACATTATGTTTTATTGACGTATATCATTAGGAAATGGATTAAAAAACCTTTTATTATATTTATTTATATAACTAATATTATTAGAATAGTAAAATTATTTATAATGTACTAAATAATTTAACGAGTTTCCATTCAATGAACAAAGTTAGGTTAGGTTCACTTTAAAGACTGAATCGTGTTTATTCTCATTAGAAACGGCATAAAAAAATGAAATTAAGTATTTAAAACAAAATATTAGTAAATATAAAAGAAACAAATACCCTGTTTTAACCTAGGGTAGCAAATAAATGTAAAACGATACGTTTTAAAAAAGAAATAATCTAATTTAATTTAACATAACCTAATTTTATTACTGGATCATTTACGTGGTTCTAATTTATTGTGTAGAATGAGTCTAAATCGACTTCTTAAGTGATGTAATTGAACAAATACATTTCCATTAAGAAAATAACGCAACTTGATTAAAATGTATGCGGTTTAGTGATGAATTGTAATTGGGATAAATTGATGCAATTGTATGTGCTGTTTCACCCACTAAAGTACGATACAAATCGTTTTATTATCTTTTATTTGATAAAAAAAACTCGCAGGATAATATACAACACGTAAATACACAACAAAAAAGTTGTATTAAAGTATTTAAAAAAAAAATTACATAGTCTAACTTTTTCTTCTATATCTAACGAAATCGTTCATGGAATGTATTAGTATTTATTTTTTATCGATAGATAAAGCATCAATCTATATATAGTGTAAATTTAATTTTTTTATTCGTATAATTATCTGAGATACAGAGCTTCAAAGTTGAAGTTTGTTTTTTGAAATGTTTCTTTTTTGATAACCCTCGTAGTGTAATGTAGATTATTTCCACGAATTCAACTGAGTAGATATTTATGTAATCGAATACAGTATGAAGATAACGACTATGAAATTTTTATATATAGATAGATAAAAATATATTTTCAAGATGTGATGAGACAACAGCTGTTTGTTTTTTTTACCAGAGACACATTTTCGTCGGGTTGGCTAAAATTAGACGCGATAAGTTTGTTTGAGGAAAATTTAGTAATTAAAATGTTGTTTTTATTTGATTTAACGAAAAGTATTTCGATTTCGGAATCGAAAATATGAAAAAATTGCGCAGGAAATGATTTTTTTTAATTATCTCGAAATTAGGAAAAGATATGGAAAAATGTTTCGAACGAAAATTGTGGAGGATGAAATTTCCTATCAAATTGCTAATATTCACTTTTTATTTATTTTGAATAGAAAGAGAGATATTTGCAAAAAACTGGAATTTTGAAAAATTCATTCAAAATTGATAAAAAAGTGGAATTTTCATGAAATTTTTTATTGATATTTGAAACTACAAGGTTTAACAAGTGATTTAAGATATATAATTTTTTTATTAATTTGAATTTTTATATGGGGGGTCGAAAATTAAGTACAAACTATACCGGACATCATTTTTTTGATTATATCTCGAAAAGACAAAAAGATACGAAAAAATCTTTCAAACAAAAATTGTAGAGGATGAAATTTCCTATCAAATTGCTAATATTCACTTTTTATTTATTTTAAGTGGTAAGATAGATATTTGCAAAAAACTGGAATTTTGAAAAATTCATTCAAATTTGATGAAAAAATGAAATTTTCTTGAAATTTTTTATTGATATTTGAAACTACAATGTTTAACAAGTGATTTAAGATATATAATTTTTTTATTAATTTGAATTTTTATATGGGGGGTCGAAAATTAAGTACAAACTATACCGGACATCATTTTTTTGATTATATCTCGAAAAGACAAAAAGATACGAAAAAATGTTTCAAACAAAAATTGTAGAGGATGAAATTTCCTATCAAATTGCTAATATTCACTTTTTATTTATTTTAAGTGGTAAGATAGATATTTGCAAAAAACTGGAATTTTGAAAAATTCATTCAAATTTGATGAAAAAATGAAATTTTCTTGAAATTTTTTATTGATATTTGAAACTACAATGTTTAACAAGTGATTTAAGATATATAATTTTTTTATTAATTTGAATTTTTATATGGGGGGTCGAAAATTAAGTACAAACTATACCGGACATCATTTTTTTGATTATATCTCGAAAAGACAAAAAGATACGAAAAAATGTTTCAAACAAAAATTGTAGAGGATGAAATTTCCTATCAAATTGCTAATATTCACTTTTTATTTATTTTGAATAGAAAGAGAGATATTTGCAAAAAACTGGAATTTTGAAAAATTCATTCAAATTTGATGAAAAAATGAAATTTTCTTGAAATTTTTTATTGATATTTGAAACTACAAGATTTAACAAGTGATTTAAGATATAAAATTTTTCTATTAATTTGATTTTTATAGGGGGGGTCGAAAATGAAGTACAAACTATACCGGACATCATTTTTTTGATTATATCTCAAAAAGACAAAAAGATACGAAAAAATGTTTCAAACAAAAATTGTAGAGGATGAAATTTCCTATCAAATTGCTTATATTCACTTTTTATCTATTTTCAATAGAAACAGCGATATTTACAAAATAGTAATTAAATACTTGAAATTTTGGAAAAATTATTGAAAATTTTGAGAAAAAGTGAAATTTTCAAAAAAAATTTTGTTGCTACATAAAATTACGAGATTTAAAAAGTAATCTCACGTATATAAATTTTCTTAATAAATCATATTTTTATTTAGGGGGTCGTAAATGAAGAAAAAACTATACAGGACATCATTTTTTTGGATATATCTCAAAAAGACAAAAAGTTACAAAAAAATGTTTCAAACAAAAATTGTAGAGGATGAAATTCTCTACAAAAAACCCCATTATAATTTTTTATTTATATTCAATAAAAACAGAGATATTTACAAAAAAACTATTAGACCACTTGAAATTTTGAAAAATTCCATTCCAAAAATTTTCAAAAAAAATTATTCCTACTGGTAACTACGACGTATAACTACCCTTCTCAAATATAAATTTTTTTCAATAAATCCATTTTTTCATATATATTAAGAATTATATTAATAAATAATATTATTTCACGAAATTTTCCAAATTTATTATTAAAAAAATTGAATAAATACTGAATTTCCCAAAAAAAATCCTCCCAAACCTTACAGGGTGAGTCAACACTCAAAGAAATCAAAATACAGGGTATTTAGAACTAATTTATTCACCCCACGTTGCCAATTGTTTTCAAAAATCATATTTACAACCCCTTATATGAAACCAAATGGAAATCACCCCAAGAAAACGTCTCAAAATGAACAAAACAATATTTTTAGGTTATATAAAGTACGCATACAATGTACACAAATTTATCTATTCATAAACATAGATAAGATTATTAATATTGGACCTAATAAAACATTTAAACCAATAATAATTAATTTTAGTAACACACCTCGATGAAATCTAATCATTTACCCAAGTAATTACATTCGAAATGAGCGTAACCGCCCCCATAGTAAAAATATCCGAAGTGGCCCCCAGCGTCGAAAGTTTACAAGAAACTCCACCGGACACCGAAACCTTCAACAATTCCACGCTGAGAATCGACCACAAATTTCAAGGTAGAGGATCGATTCTGTCTTCGGAAATAAGTCTTTTTATAGAAAAAACCGGACAGAAAATACCGGACGGGGGATGGGGTTGGTTGGTAGTTTTGGCGTGTTTCGTTATCAATATGTTATCGGATGGGGTTGGTTTTACATTCGGGTTGCTTTATAAGGAGTTTTTGATCGAGTTCGGCGCTTCTAAATCGGCTACGTCGTGGATAGGAAGTCTTTTTATGGCTTTACCACTAATAGCAGGTATATATTTCAATTTTTTTTTCACTAATTTTCCGTATATATAATTGTTAATAACATTTTATTTATCGTTTGGTGATTTAAAATGAAAAATTTCCATAATATCATTCCATTACTTTTGTACGTTCCCTCGTAACATATTATTTAGTTCCGAACGATAATTACGTTATATAACAACCGTTTGTAATATATGTGGCAACAACGCGCTCTCAGATGTTGATTCAAAGTTTTAATATCGTCACGTCCCGCTACGAAACGGCGGGAAAATTAAATCATATTTTTTATTGTTCCAAATTTGATTATTTCATCTCCATTTAAGCAGTGATATGAAAAAATTATTTCCCACTTTCCCCCAATGACCCAAATGAAAATGAAAATATTGTTGAAATTAAAAAAAAAAAAACATTAAAATAGCCAGCAGTTATCTTGCAAAACGTGTTAAATCCATATTTTAACGAAAATAATAAATTTACACCTTAGTACAATGTTTCTTAAAGTTTATTTTCAAAATTTCAGCAAAAAAAAATTTCAAAATATCATTTACTTCGAGTTTTTTATCGCCTTAATTCGTATTTATACAGACGGAGCCATCTACTAGTATGAATAGATAATAAAGTTGACCTTAAGTAAACTGTAAACCGTCCGGTGTTGCCAGACTTAGAATATTTCCTACAAATAAATGCAGAAGAAATATTTAATGTTTTTATTCGAATTTAAACAAGGTTACAACTTTATTTTAACTAAAATGAAATAGTTTAAAAAAAAAAACAAAATACGAGACCTGTTTTCGACCTTAAATAATGAATTTTTTAAAATAGAAAAAAGCTGGCAACACTGAAATTGTTCATAGAATATGGGATTCGTTCGATCTACTGCTTTTTTCTATTTAGTTTTTTTTTTCGTGGTTTGTTCACTACTTTATTTTTTTCACCCTCTTCTCCTTTTAAAAATGATTTTTTCACCCTACTATATTCGTCCATAATATTTCTTTATAAATTTTGTTCTTTATTTAATTAACGAAAATTTCGAAAATTCAATTATAGTACTTTTGCCACTTCCCTCGTAACATTGTATTCGCTGACTCAAACTTAGTGATAATTACGTATTATAACGGAAAACTTTCGTGTAGTATATATGGCAACGTCGCGCTATCAGTTGATTAGTTGAAATATGACAGATCACTTACTAATTTCGGATTAGTCACGAAATGGTGGGAAATTTGAATGTTATTAACGACGGAAAATTTAATTATTTCACAGCGCTTCGTTTCGTGACCTCAAAAAATTATTTTTCATAAAAATTGTAAAACGTTATTTAATAATCTATTAGTTTGATTTGATATTTAAAAAAAAAATACTAATTGCATTCATTTCGATATTGTTTATAGTCGACAGCCATCTTGTAAAGCGTCTTAAATCTATAAATTGACATAAGTAATAAATATATAGATTTACATTATAGAAAATATTTATTTACGTGCATTTTCAAAATTTTAAAAAACAAATAACGAAAATTATCACTATAAATGTTTTTTTTTTGTAATTTTGATTCTTATATATGTTGACGGAACCATTTAAATCAACTCTGAATCATCCAGTGTTGCCAGAATTAAAATATGACCGAAATATTTCACATTTTAATCGTAAGTTGAATGTACACAGGTTAGTTTCGAATCTTTTTAAGTCTGGCAACACCGAAACCGTCTGGAATGATTGGCGTTCAACATTCTTAAGATATTAGCAATAAATATTTTTTTAATTGTTATTGAATGATATAGTAAATTTCGATATAATCGTTATTTGTATTTAATTTGTTTTACAATTAACAGTTTACGGAATATTAGATATATTTTTATAATCCGAACGCGTTGTTGCCGGTTTTACGTAACACATATTTCCAATATAGCGAAAAAAAATTTTTGTTTTCCACATATAGGTCCTCTTGGAAGCGCTCTGGTAGACAAATACGGATGTATGACGATGACAATAGCAGGAGGAATCGTCTGCACGTCAGGTCTGGCTCTAAGTTCCTACGCGCAAACCATAGGGGTGATGTATTTAACGTTCGGAGTCGTAGGTGGATTAGGCCTTACGCTTTGTTTCGTAACGGCCGTCGTTTCAATAGCGTTTTGGTTCGAAAAAAAACGAACCGTGGCTTTGGGTTTAGCGGCGAGCGGTACCGGATTCGGTACGGCCCTGTATTCCCCTTTAGCCACGTGGCTCCTCTCCGAATACGGTTGGCGCGGTACTTTATTGATAACGGCGGGATTTTTCGCCAACATGTGCGTCTGCGGGGCCCTAATGAGAGACCCCGATTGGATAATAGAAGAAGAGTAAGTATATCGTCGAATTATACCGGGTGGGCGAATAAAAAAAAAACGGATTATTGAATTTTTTGGAATACATCAAATTTAATGGAATTTTTTATACGATAATCGAATTGTTCGATAACGTCCACGCATTTTTTATCCAACAAGTTTTAGTCTATCTCTTTAAATAACAGGTAGGGTAGAGCGGGAACTTTATTATGTAAAAATACCTCCAATTCGGGATCTGATTGGTCGATTTTTATAAATTTGATGTTAATTGAAAGAACTTTTTTTTATCAATACAAAATATATAAATTCTGAACGATTTAATTAGCGACTTTAATACTAGAGGGCGTTGTTTGAAATATTTTACATACTGTGATTTTTTTTAACGTCACGTGTCGAAAATGTGTTCATTTATTTTTTTCATTTGATTAAATTGTCCTTGTACACAATCAGACCATCATACGCCACGCCACGCCACGCGGAACGATTCAAAACTGTCAGTTTTATCGTATTGAAGAATGACTCGAAAAGCGCCGTATTTTTAACGATTTTTTTTTATTTGATTTCATGGACCATAATTAATATTTTTTTTTTGCCGTGCAAAACGACAGTCGCGGCAGCAATTCTAGGTCGCTAGACGAACTACTAGTTTTCACCATAACCTACGAAAAAACCACCGAAACATTTTCTGTTCAAAATTACAGAATAAAATAACGGAAACTGTACGTCAAAATCTTTTTTTTTTGAGATATCTTAAAAAAAATCCCGCCATTTTCATATCTCGAAAAAGGAAAAAGATAATTTCAATTGAAAATATCGGGGTGAAAACCCAACTAGCAACACGTCATGCAAAGGGACGAATATGTGTTTATATGTTTATCCAAACCTCTACACACCCCACTCCACGCCACGCCATTTTCATATATCTCAACATATCTCGAAAAAGGAAAAAGATATTTTCAATTGAAAATATCGAGGCGAAAACCCAATTAGCAACACGTCACCGCCACTCCACGCCACGCCATTTTCATATATCTCAACATATCTCGGAAAAGGAAAAAGATATTTTCAATTGAAACTATCGAGGTGAGAAGCCAACTAGCAACACGTCATGGGAATGGGCGAATATGTGTTCATATGTTTTTCCAAACCTCTACACACCCCACTCCACGCCACGCCATTTTCATATATCTCAACATATCTCGAAAAAGGAAAAAGATATTTTCAATTGAATATATCGAGGCGGAAACCCAATTAGCAACACGTCACCGCCACTCCACGCCACGCCATTTTAATATATCTCAACATATCTCGAAAAAGGAAAAAGATATTTTCAATTGAAAATATCGGGGTGAAAACCCAACTAGCAACACGTCATGCAAAGGGACGAATATGTGTTTATATGTTTATCCAAACCTCTACACACCCCACTCCACGCCACGCCATTTTCATATATCTCAACATATCTCGAAAAAGGAAAAAGATATTTTCAATTGAATATATCGAGGCGAAAACCCAATTAGCAACACGTCACCGCCACTCCACGCCACGCCATTTTCATATATCTCAACATATCTCGGAAAAGGAAAAAGATATTTTCAATTGAAACTATCGAGGTGAGAAGCCAACTAGCAACACGTCATGCGAATGGGCGAATATGTGTTCATATGTTTTTCCAAACCTCTACACACCCCACTCCACGCCACGCCATTTTCATATATCTCAACATATCTCGGAAAAGGAAAAAGATATTTTCAATTGAAATTATCGAGGTGAGAAGCCAACTAGCAACACGTCATGCGAATGGGCGAATATGTGTTCATATGTTTTTCCAAACCTCTACACACCCCACTCCACGCCACGCCATTTTCATATATCTCAACATATCTAGAAAAAGGAAAAAGATATTTTCAATTGAAAATATCGAGGCGAAAACCCAATTAGCAACACGTCACCGCCACTCCACGCCACGCCATTTTAATATATCTCAACATATCTCGGAAAAGGAAAAAGATATTTTCAATTGAAACTATCGAGGTGAGAAGCCAACTAGCAACACGTCATGCGAATGGGCGAATATGTGTTTATATGTTTTTCCAAACCTCTACACACCCCACTCCACGCCACGCCATTTTCATATATCTCAACATATCTCGAAAAAGGAAAAAGATATTTTCAATTGAATATATCGAGGCGGAAACCCAATTAGCAACACGTCACCGCCACTCCACGCCACGCCATTTTAATATATCTCAACATATCTCGAGACAGGAAAAAGATATCGACAAGCGGTTTTCGCTATTTTAAAGTAAATTTATTCAACTTACGAGGGATCTACGTAAATTTTTACGGTTTTATTAAAATTTGTCGATAATAACGACAATATCTAAAATATATGAAACAACGCCCTCTAGCGTTCACGTAGCTGATTAAATCGATCAGAATTCGCATATTTCGTATCTCTGGACAAAATATCTTCGAAACAACGTCAAGTTTATAAAAATCGATTGAACAGAACCGGACTTGGAGGCGTTTTTTTTTTTTTTTTTTAAATAAAAAGTTGCCCGCTCTCCCCTAGGCGCGATTGCTGATTGTGCGTGTTGTAGAAAAGAGGAAAAAAGATTGAAAAAGGCTAGAAAATGGAGCGTTTCATCGATTGATACAGAGTGTCTCGAAGAAATCAAACAAACGTTAGAAGAAGGGGGCGATACGCAATATCTGCTTCAAGATGTCGACGCAACATTAGATCTAACCGACAAGGATAGATTCAATTCCGTCGTCGATTTACCTACTTTCGTTCGAGATAACGAAAAGGTATTGAAAAAAGAAAAAACCAAAAAATAATCTCGATTTTTGACTTTTTTTTTTTTTTTGTCGTGTTGAAGGTGCCGCTCGAAGTACTGAAACATCTCAGCGAGAATAAACAAATTTACGATATAATAGTGCAGAATTATCCGAATTTATTGGCCGGTCGGAGTTCTTCCGATCAAGGGATGAATATTTTGAACGCCCCCGATCGGCATACGTCGAGGGTGCCGGTGAAATTTTCTATGAATATCAAAAAACAAGAAGAATGTTGGACGAAACGTCGAGAATTCCGAGAAAAAATGGAAAATAACGCGAATTTGGAGACGATGGGGATGGCGGAAGCGAAGGAAACGCAAAATAAAGGGATAAACTTGCTCAAGAGTCTGTCCGTCAAGGCGAAAACTCAAATTCAACCGCAATCGTATCTGAAAAACGTGAGATTTCGGAAAAATTCCATTGGGTACAGAGGCGCCATGTTGAATATACACAAATACAAAGTGAAAGCCTCCAGTTGTCCGGACATTTATAAAAATTCAATGGCGACTTTATTCCGAGAAGAAGAGGTACGGATAATCGTTTTACCTTCAATCAAAACTAGTAAATAATGGTCGACACGTTCGCGTTTAATAAAAATTTTTTCGAAAATTTATTCAATTTGCGCAGCTATCGTTGTTGTCTTCTTCTTTTAATTCACGTCTCGTCGCATCACTGTCTACTCGAACTAAATGTGTTACGACCCTCGTAACATAATAAACAAAATTCGATAGTCGCTTAATGAATTGTGGGACTACATGTATATTTTGACGTTGAAGGGACATTCCGTAATTATTCGATATAACTTTCTATTAAAATTTTTTGGTAATTTCCACAGAAAAATCGATAATTTCGTGATTATTTTCGAAAAATTATCCAAATTTCAAATTATTTATAATCAGAATTTTTTTTTCTTTGATTACGATCGTATGGGATTAAATGGAGAACGCCCCTCGTAGCATAATCGTGACACGTAATTGAATAGTTTACTGCTGAATTATGGGACATCCTGTATATATATCGGAGTCTTCTTTGTCAATTACGGGGACATTTGGATATTTCTCTAAATAATTCGATAGAAATTTCGATTTTTTTTGACGATTTTCAAAAAAAAAAATCGATAATTTCGTGATTATTTTTCGAAAAATTATCCAAATTTCGAATTATTTATAATCAGAGTTTTTTTTCTTTGATTACGATCGTATGAGATTAAATTGAGAACGCCCCTCGTAGCATAATCGTGACACGTAATTGAATAGTTTACTGCTGAATTATGGGACATCCTGTATATATATCGGAGTCTTCTTTGTCAATTACGGGGACATTTGGATATTTCTCTAAATAATTCGATAGAAATTTCGATTTTTTTTGACGATTTTCAAAAAAAAAAATCGATAATTTCGTGATTATTTTTCGAAAAATTATCCAAATTTCGAATTATTTATAATCAGAGTTTTTTTTCTTTGATTACGATCGTATGAGATTAAATTGAGAACGCCCCTCGTAGCATAATCGTGACACGTAATTGAATAGTTTACTGCTGAATTATGGGACATCCTGTATATATATCGGAGTCTTCTTTGTCAATTACGGGGACATTTGGATATTTCTCTAAATAATTCGATAGAAATTTCGATTTTTTTTGACGATTTTCAAAAAAAAAAATCGATAATTTCGTGATTATTTTTCGAAAAATTATCCAAATTTCGAATTATTTATAATCAGAGTTTTTTTTCTTTGATTACGATCGTATGAGATTAAATTGAGAACGCCCCTCGTAGCATAATCGTGACACGTAATTGAATAGTTTACTGCTGAATTATGGGACATCCTGTATATATATCGGAGTCTTCTTTGTCAATTACGGGGACATTTGGATATTTCTCTAAATAATTCGATAGAAATTTCGATTTTTTTTGACGATTTTCAATTAAAAAATCGATAATTTCGTGATTATTTTCGAAAAATTATCCAAATTTCGAATTATTTATAATCAGAGTTTATTTTTTTTCTTTGATTACGATCGTATGGGATTAAATGGAGAACGCCCCTCGTAGCATAATCGTGACACGTAATTGAATAGTTTACTGCTGAATTATGGGACATCCTGTATATATATCGGAGTCTTCTTTGTCAATTACGGGGACATTTGGATATTTCTCTAAATAATTCGATAGAAATTTCGATTTTTTTTGACGATTTTCAATTAAAAAATCGATAATTTCGTGATTATTTTTCGAAAAATTATCCAAATTTCGAATTATTTATAATCAGAATTTTTTTTTCTTTGATTACGATCGTATGGGATTAAATTGAGAACGCCCCTCGTAGCATAATCGTGACACGTAATTGAATAGTTTACTGCTGAATTATGGGACATCCTGTATATATATCGGAGTCTTCTTTGTCAATTACGGGGACATTTGGATATTTCTCTAAATAATTCGATAGAAATTTCGATTTTTTTTGACGATTTTCAAAAAAAAAAATCGATAATTTCGTGATTATTTTTCGAAAAATTATCCAAATTTCGAATTATTTATAATCAGAATTTTTTTTTCTTTGATTACGATCGTATAGGATTAAATGGAGAACGCCCCTCGTAGCATAATCGTGACACGTAATTGAATAGTTTACTGCTGAATTATGGGACATCCTGTATATATATCGGAGTCTTCTTTGTCAATTACGGGGACATTTGGATATTTCTCTAAATAATTCGATAGAAATTTCGATTTTTTTTGACGATTTTCAATTAAAAAATCGATAATTTCGTGATTATTTTTCGAAAAATTATCCATATTTCGAATTATTTATAATCAGAGTTTATTTTTTTTCTTTGATTACGATCGTATGGGATTAAATTGAGAACGCCCCTCGTAGCATAATCGTGACACGTAATTGAATAGTTTACTGCTGAATTATGGGACATCCTGTATATATATCGGAGTCTTCTTTGTCAATTACGGGGACATTTGGATATTTCTCTAAATAATTCGATAGAAATTTCGATTTTTTTTGACGATTTTCAATTAAAAAATCGATAATTTCGTGATTATTTTCGAAAAATTATCCAAATTTCGAATTATTTATAATCAGAATTTTTTTTTCTTTGATTACGATCGTATGGGATTAAATGGAGAACGCCCCTCGTAGCATAATCGTGACACGTAATTGAATAGTTTACTGCTGAATTATGGGACATCCTGTATATATATCGGAGTCTTCTTTGTCAATTACGGGGACATTTGGATATTTCTCTAAATAATTCGATAGAAATTTCGATTTTTTTTGACGATTTTCAATTAAAAAATCGATAATTTCGTGATTATTTTCGAAAAATTATCCAAATTTCGAATTATTTATAATCAGAGTTTATTTTTTTTCTTTGATTACGATCGTATGGGATTAAATGGAGAACGCCCCTCGTAGCATAATCGTGACACGTAATTGAATAGTTTACTGCTGAATTATAGGACATCCTGTATATATATCGGAGTCTTCTTTGTCAATTACGGGGACATTTGGATATTTCTCTAAATAATTCGATAGAAATTTCGATTTTTTTTGACGATTTTCAATTAAAAAATCGATAATTTCGTGATTATTTTTCGAAAAATTATCCATATTTCGAATTATTTATAATCAGAATTTTTTTTTCTTTGATTACGATCGTATGGGATTAAATTGAGAACGCCCCTCGTAGCATAATCGTGACACGTAATTGAATAGTTTACTGCTGAATTATGGGACATCCTGTATATATATCGGAGTCTTCTTTGTCAATTACGGGGACATTTGGATATTTCTCTAAATAATTCGATAGAAATTTCGATTTTTTTTGACGATTTTCAATTAAAAAATCGATAATTTCGTGATTATTTTTCGAAAAATTATCCAAATTTCGAATTATTTATAATCAGAGTTTATTTTTTTTCTTTTATTACGATCGTATGGGATTAAATGGAGAACGCCCCTCGTAGCATAATCGTGACACGTAATTGAATAGTTTACTGCTGAATTATGGGACATCCTGTATATATATCGGAGTCTTCTTTGTCAATTACGGGGACATTTGGATATTTCTCTAGATAATTCGATAGAAATTTCGATTTTTTTTGACGATTTTCAAAAAAAAAATCGATAATTTCGTGATTATTTTTCGAAAAATTATCCAAATTTCGAATTATTTATAATCAGAGTTTTTTTTTCTTTGATTACGATCGTATGGGATTAAATTGAGAACGCCCCTCGTAGCATAATCGTGACACGTAATTGAATAGTTTACTGCTGAATTATGAGACATCCTGTATATATATATCGGTGTCTTGTTTGGGTGGTGCTCTAGATGAATGTTACAGGGACATTTCGAAATTTTTGAAAATAACTTGAAAAACTCGATAATTTTTCGTTCTATTTTGATTTGAAGATCAATTTTCATAATTGCAATCGAATACGATTAAATATGGAACGCCCCTCGTAACAAAGTTATTACAAATAATTCAATAGTTTTTTCCTGAATTTTGGGACATGCTGTATACAAATGGGTTTCATTTTGCGTATTCTGTTGTAATCATATCGAAATGTTTAAAAAAAACAACTTCATTAAAGGATTTTTAATTTTGTTTGCAATTTACAAAAAATTTATGATTATTTTCCAAAAAAATATCATAAATTCGCTTTATTTCTAATAAAACTTCAATTTCCAGTATTGTAATTATATTGGATTAAATTTAGAACTCCCCTCGTAATACAGTCTTTATAAATAATTTATTAGTTTGCTGCTAAATTTTGAGACATCCTGTATATGGCTGTGACGAAATTCTTCAAAATAACGATTTTTTTTTCGTAATTTACGAAAAACTCACTAATTTTCTGATTATTTTTCAAAAAATATCGTGGATATTTTCATTTAAAAATCAAATTTTATAATTGCGATCGTATTCGATTAAATGTGGAACACCCCTCGTAACACAATCATTCCTCATAATTCAATAGTTTATTGGCGAAATAAAGGACATCCTATATACGACTCTCGTGTCTTATTTAGCTTATTCTATCGACTAATGTTACAGGGACATTTCAAAATGTTTGGAAATAATTTAATAATTTTAATTTTCAAATTAATTCTCAAAATTCGTTAAAAAATCGCAATTCATTTCTATGTGTTTTAGAATCTCCCTCGTACATATAAATTGAATAATTTTCGGCTGAACTGAGAGTACGTTATCTTCTTGACTTTACCTGGTATATACATAATTTTCATTGTCGATTTCTTTGTTTAACCGTAACTGTCAAATTACCGTCCCAAGTTTTTTAACAATTAGTCGTTTACGTAAAATTTTTTGATTACTCCTCGTATACACTCTTTTTTTATATATATATTCAAAGGAGCGACTAAATTTTCGAAAAAATTAAAAAGAAAACAAATTTTTGATCGGACAGAACTGTTTCCATTAATTGCTAGATTAAATATCTGATCCGTGACTATTTCAACAGTATTTCAGAGTTGGTATGACGAATTTATTGACATTTTAAAAGATTTGACTAATTTTTCCTTATTCTTGGACCTACATTTCCTTCTACTGTCGCTGTCGACGGTAATGGTCGACATGTGGTTCGTCGTACCCTACTATTATTTAGCAGATCACATGGCGATACATCACTATACAGATAACGAAGCTGCTTTCGCCATTTCCGTCATCGGTATCACCAACACCATAGGAATGGTAAGTATAACAACGGATTACCTTCAAATCTACCCTCGTATTTCAATAATACCACTTCGAACTCTTTTACCGACAAATCGACCCTCGTATTCTAATATTTTCGATTAAGACTCTTCTACTTACACAACGACCCTCGTATTTCAATAATTTCACTTCAACTTACTCATTCGTTAAATACAAATCGACCCTCGTATTCGATTAATTCCACTTCAAACTCTTTTACCTACAAATCGACCCTCGTATTCTAATATTTTCGATTAAGACTCTTCTACTTACACAACGACCCTCGTATTTCAATAATTTCACTTCAACTTACTCATTCGTTAAATACAAATCGACCCTCGTATTCGATTAATTCCACTTCAAACTCTTTTACCTACAAATCGACCCTCGTATTCTAATATTTTCGATTCAGACTCTTCTACTTACGCAATGACCCTCGTATTTCAATAATTCCACTTCAACTTACTCATTCGTTAATTACAAATCGACCCTCGTATTCGATTAATTCCACTTCAAACTCTTTTACCTACAAATCGACATTCGTATTCTAATATTTTCGATTCAGACTCTTCTACTTACACAACGACCCTCGTATTTCAATAATTCCACTTCAACTTACTCATTCGTTAATTACAAATCGACCCTCGTATTCGATTAATTCCACTTCAAACTCTTTTACCTACAAATCGACCCTCGTATTCTAATATTTTCGATTCAGACTCTTCTACTTACACAACGACCCTCGTATTTCAATAATTCCACTTCAACTTACTCATTCGTTAATTACAAATCGACCCTCGTATTCGATTAATTCCACTTCAAACTCTTTTACCTACAAATCGACCCTCGTATTCTAATATTTTCGATTCAGACTCTTCTACTTACACAACGACCCTCGTATTTCAATAATTCCACTTCAACTTACTCATTCGTTAATTACAAATCGACCCTCGTATTCTAATATTTTCGATTCAGACTCTTCTACTTACGCAATGACCCTCGTATTTCAATAATTCCACTTCAACTTACTCATTCGTTAATTACAAATCGACCCTCGTATTCGATTAATTCCACTTCAAACTCTTTTACCTACAAATCGACATTCGTATTCTAATATTTTCGATTCAGACTCTTCTACTTACACAACGACCCTCGTATTTCAATAATTTCACTTCAACTTACTCATTCGTTAATTACAAATCGACCCTCGTATTCGATTAATTCCACTTCAAACTCTTTTACCTACAAATCGACCCTCGTATTCTAATATTTTCGATTCAGACTCTTCTACTTACACAACGACCCTCGTATTTCAATAATTCCACTTCAACTTACTCATTCGTTAACTACAAATCGACCCTCGTATTCTAATATTTTCGATTCAGACTCTTCTACTTACGCAATGACCCTCGTATTTCAATAATTCCACTTCAACTTACTCATTCGTTAATTACAAATCGACCCTCGTATTCGATTAATTCCACTTCAAACTCTTTTACCTACAAATCGACATTCGTATTCTAATATTTTCGATTCAGACTCTTCTACTTACACAACGACCCTCGTATTTCAATAATTCCACTTCAACTTACTCATTCGTTAATTACAAATCGACCCTCGTATTCGATTAATTCCACTTCAAACTCTTTTACCTACAAATCGACCCTCGTATTCTAATATTTTCGATTCAGACTCTTCTACTTACACAACGACCCTCGTATTTCAATAATTCCACTTCAACTTACTCATTCGTTAATTACAAATCGACCCTCGTATTCTAATATTTTCGATTCAGACTCTTCTACTTACGCAATGACCCTCGTATTTCAATAATTCCACTTCAACTTACTCATTCGTTAATTACAAATCGACCCTCGTATTCGATTAATTCCACTTCAAACTCTTTTACCTACAAATCGACCCTCGTATTCTAATATTTTCGATTCAGACTCTTCTACTTACACAACGACCCTCGTATTTCAATAATTCCACTTCAACTTACTCATTCGTTAATTACAAATCGACCCTCGTATTCGATTAATTCCACTTCAAACTCTTACCTACAGATCGACCCTCGTATTTCAATAATTCCACTTCAGACTCTTTTTATTCATACGTTAACTACAAATCGACCCTCGTATTCGATTAATTCTACTTCAAACTCTTTTACCTACAGATCGACCCTCGTATTTCAATAATTCCACTTCAGACTCTTTTTATTCATACGTTAACTACAAATCGACCCTCGTATTCGATTAATTCTACTTCAAACTCTTTTACCTACAGATCGACCCTCGTATTTCAATAATTCCACTTCAGACTCTTTTTATTCATACGTTAACTACAAATCGACCCTCGTATTCGATTAATTCCTCTTCAAACTCTTTTACCTACAGATCGACCCTCGTATTTCAATAATTCCACTTGAAACTCTTTTTATTCATAAGTATCTTAAAAATTGACCCTCGTATTTGAATAATTCCACCTCAAACTCTACATTCAACGCTACACCAACCAAACTACCTACAGATCGACCCTTGTATTTCAATACTTCTACTTCATGCTCTTCTTCTTATTCATACATTACATCAATCAAATGTCATTTTGAGTATAACTTCGTAGTCTCTTCCTTTATAGTTTTACAGTCATAATTTACTTGATTGTAGAATTTATTATCATATATAGATTCTCACAAAAAAAGAAGAAGAAATGTCGTTCGTTTTTTATGTTTCGTCAACATATTTGACGTCGACAATAAACGCGATGTTACGGGGTGACTTATGAAACTAATAGTTTCGTTTTAACCAATCCCGAAAATTTCTTTTAGGTGTTACTTGGTATAGTTGGTAATCGAATAAATACCGCCAAAACGTACGCCATATGTTTAATTTTATGCGGTGCTAGCGTAGGGATAATGATTGTCGTTACGTCAAATTATATTTTGATACTGGTAAGCGGCGGATTTTTCGGTTTGTTTTTCGCTAGTACAATGTCACTAACGCCATCTTTGCTAGCGGAACTAGTATCTTTAGATGATTTCACGATGGCTTATGGTCTTCTGTTATTATCTCAAGGAATCGGGACTCTACTAGGACCTCCTTTAGCGGGTAAAATAAAAAATTCAATCATTTGTTTTTCGATGGGTTTAACTTTAGATTTAACCTCGTAACTCGGTTGATTTTTTTAGGATGGGTGTTCGATTTGACTGGTTCCTGGGACCAATCGTTTTATCAAGCTTGTATATGGATAATTATATCTGGTCTACTCGTAGGAGTGATTCCCTTCACTCGAAACAGAAAATTATTCACAAAAAAATAACTATTTGTACTAGTAAAATTTCATATAATAAATACGTTTGAAAATTACATATAGCTTTTTATTTACCCACAAAAATTAAAAAAAAAATAATTTAAAAAGTGGAAACTGAAAAAATTATTATATATTTCCAATAAAAATTTAATTTTTATAAACAATTTCCCAGATTACAAAAAAATATTTACTTCGATAAATAAAGGTGGGAATTTCGGTTTATATAAATTCTAGTTAAAAAATAACTGTTTCTAACTGAGTATTCAATCACTTTAACGTTATTAAATCAAGTAATCTATCAATGCTACGTTTTTTAATAATACCATATAGTCGAAAAAATTGTTCTTCTTTAAAATACGATCAAAATTTTATGAAAAAAACTGTTACTTTATAACAACCATAAATACAAGTATAAAGTCCCATCTCTATGTCTCACGCGTTACTCAAGAAATATATTTACAGTTTCCTGTAATATAAGATTTTAATTATATTGTCGGTTTGTAATTAAAAATGAAGATGGCGCAACTAACAAACATTCAGTACGATATGTTTTAATATAGATAAACGTATTTAATATCACTAAATCTGATTAATTTGATATCATATTGAAAAATAAGCATTTATTATTGATTTTTAATTGGTTATAAGTTCTAGTGAAATTTATTTTTTATGATACGAAACAAATTGATGTCACTATATATCAAGTATAAAATTTAGTTCTTAAAATCAATTTTAAAGTTGAGATTAAAGGTATATAATCACAAAACAAATTAAATTTTGAAAATAATAATATAGTTTACATGAAATAAGTAATTTCAAATTGTAGTACATAATATAATTACGAAAAATAATTTGTTTTTGAAAAGTATGAATTTTGTTTACTTCACGTGAAAATTAAACTAAACTGTTTATATCAATATAATCACGACAAATATTACTATTAAATAATAATGGTTAATTACCTTTAAAGAGTAATACTTGTAAGTATTGTTTACATCCGGCAGCCATTTTGTAAGTCGATTTATATATTTACGAAGTCGTGGGAATAAAAACACCACATTAATGAACTCGCACAATATTTACACTCAAAACTTCACCAAATAATTTATTATTACAAGCACAAATAATAACAAACACAGCATTACACATTAATAACTTTATATACCCAATGGATATGAATACAAAACAAGAACTGGAACCACTAACAACTACCAATATAAAATTATTCCCGCGTCATTTTTACCAACTTACTACAACAAAGCCATCTAGAGTTTTAAATTCTAATTTCGTATACTGCGTAAAATAATTGACTGTGTTGCCATGTCTACTTAGATAAACGTATTTTCGATTATTTACTGTAAATCCACTAATTTCAGTTCAATTTGTACAAATTTGCAAAATTTGATGAATTCCAACATTAGAAATAGACTTATCACAGACATGACTTATTTTTCACAAAAATTTGTTCAAAAATAACACCGAACTCTTTTGCAGGTTTACGTTCTTTTTTTTAATAAATTGTACGACAAAATAAACCTAGACTAACTTTTTTTTATTTCGTTTAGAAAAAAAAATGTAGATTTACGATTTATTTATATGCAATTTTTTTGAATTTACAAAATTTTTTTATTAATCCTACGTACGTTCCTAAAAACAAATTGGCAACACTGGTACAGACGCTAGGCTATGCAGACAGTGATACCACGTGATTTTAAAGACCAATCACAAACGGTATTGACGTAACTGTATACAATGTCAAATAATACTTGAACGTTTTATTCAAATTTTTACACGTTTAATTTATATTAATAAATAACTATTGTTATTATTATATTATTATAAAGTTATCTGTGACCTTGAACGCGCGCTTTTTAGATCTACTGTATAAATAACACAAAACACAAAAAGTGTGCTTCCTTTCTTTTTTAACCAAACTTCGAGTATAGAACGAGTCGTATTTATACACAACCGTGATGAATAAATTAAAATATCCAGTAAAACGCTGGTTTGTGTTCGGTAATAATTCCGCATGTGATTTTAATCGTTCTTTCAATAAATAATCCGCGATCATTTATCTAAACGACAAATGCAATAAATACGAGGTGAGATAATAAAAATATTTTAGTCCCTAATAACTCGGTCAAGTGAAATATGGAAACTGTGATAATCGACAAAAGTGCCGGAATTAAATTGAATGACGTAGAAAGTAATGTGAATAACGAACAGACTGATGAAAATAAATCCGTTATACCAGATGGAGGTTATGGGTGGATTGTACTGTTAGCTACGTTTCTAATATACGCCATTGCTGAAGGAATTAGCTTCGCTTTCGGACTTTTATTCGTTGAATTTTTGTATGAATTTAACGGATCCAAATCTGCCACTTCGTGGGTAGGGAGTCTGTTTGTTGCACTTCCACTTATATCGGGTGAGTTTTTTATTTCAAATAATTTCAATAATAAATCCGGCAACGTTACAAATATAGTACATAATTTTGTATTAGAAATATCTGTAATTACGTTATTTTTAAAAAATATGTAAGGAAATGAGATAATTTTCAAAAGACAAACGATATCGAAAGTTCCTTACGGTTCAATAATCAAATAAGTCTAACTAAAGTCTAACAATCGTCGAGATTATCGTAAAAGAAAAACCTCGTTTATATATTTACAATGTTGCCAAGGTTTTAGTTTATATCGATGATTTCGGAATTGTTTCCAGAACGGGACGAATTGACTTTATTATATTTTTATATAAAAAAAAAATAAAGGTAGAAATTAAAATTATATATAAGCGTGATATCTATTTATTAACAATTGTATCAGTAAACAAAACAAGATAACAGAAACTTAAGAAGATATAGGGAATAACAAAAATGTGGCAACACATTGTTATGCATAAACATGTGTCTGCACAATCAACCGTCTGATTGATATTTATGTACATATTAGAATTTTATTGTCGTATTTCGAACGGTTGCCATATTTTTATCGACGATTTCGAAAGTTGTTTTCGTACAGAGATGAATCAAGTTGTTTTTTGTGTGAAATTAAATTCTCTACAAATTCGATATCTTGCGTTTTTTTCGTAATATTACAAATAACAAAGTTATTAAATAAAAAATTATTTTAATCAAGAATTCATTAATAACTTTGGTATTTTCAATTTTACGATAAAAACGCAAGATATCAAATTTGTAGAGAATTTAATTTCCTATAAAAAACAATTTAACAATTTTTTCGAGTGATGGATAGTTTGGTTGTTATTCTGCAAAAACTGTTTTACCCTTTTTTCAAGATGGCGGATTTGTAACCTCACAAATTTGCTTTTAACTTTTCGATACAATCCCCATACAAAATTTGTGTGTCAATGCCAAAAATGAAAACATTATTTTCAGATTTTAAATATGCCTACATCCATGTATAAAACAGAATATTTAAAACCGGCAACGCTGTAGTTACCAGGTGTAATGTTTCTGGCAGTATACGTAAAACTGTGAGAAATATTTCGGAGATGGAGCCATCCAAGGCCGTCGTGAATCGGTGTTGAATACGCAGAATTTAGATGTTGCCGTAGTTCGCATAAAACGTAAAAACTAATTGAATAATAATCATAACTAATTTAATTACAATACTAAGTACCTAATTCCTTTTTAAGTAAGAAAATCGTCAGTATAAAGTGAAGTACTATAATTTATCGAATATTAATTTATAAAATACTGATGACATAACCAAAAAATAAAATGATAAAAAACCTACCAATACACCTAAAGAAAGATTTGTTCCTAAATATATTTAATCATTTATTTTGTTAATGATACAAACAATGTAAACAAAGAAAATTATTAAAAAATCTTCATTTTTAAGATAACAAATGGCGGGTGGTAACACCAATGTTGCCAGTTTTCACTACATAAGTTAGTTATTCTAAGAGGATTTATCTGGATTTAACTGGAATCAAACGACACATATTAAATTTGATAAGAATCGTTTTTGTTCTAAAACTTTCCTAGACTTTATGATAATGAACGTATTCGATCGGTATTCTTCGGTAGTTTTCGTTCGAATACATCCGGTTAAAATTAAAATATGCTAGTAGATACATAGGTCAAGGTCAAGAAATAAATTTAGGCCTGTTTAGGTTATATTTATTATTTTTATTGAATAAAAAAAATTTTGTACGTTAATATTTACGATAATTGCAATTATCATTAAGTTTTGAGTGTTTTTACTTATTAATTTAAAGATCTGCGGTAAAGATTAGATGATTCGACAATAACCAGTCGAGATGTTTGAATTTCGTTATCAACATTTCTACTTGGAAAAATCATTCTCAAACAAACCGAAACGAAACGAGAAATTTATCATAGGCGTGCAGGTTTTATTTTGTAAAAGGGTTTATATATTATGAAAAATTAATTTCTTGTTTGTAATTTTCATTTTATCACGTGGAGTTAATAAATTGATTTAATATATTTGAAAAAAATTATATAAAATCGAAAAGTGGAAAATATAATAAAGATTTCGATAAGAAAAATCGTAAAATATGACGTTTGTTATAATAAAATTACGCAGATATAATAAAAGTAATAAAGATTGAATGTTTTATTTCCCATACTAATATATACAGGGAGATATAACCAATATTTTTACTAAAACACACTGTATATCATAACGTTTAGAATTAAAAAAATATAATGCTGGGAAATTAATCGAAATTTTGCAACATAGTATGATAAAAAACCTTCTATTGTAGTAATTTTATATTTGCATTTAATTTTTATTTGACGTAATTCAACACGTTTTCATTAATCATATGCGATAACCATAAAACTATTAAGCCCCTAATAAATATCTGATCTAAACGTATTTATAAACTATAAAAATAATTTCGCAATTATTATATAACCAGATAATAAAATATTTAATTTGATTTTGAATTTTCGATATATATTTATGTACCCATTTACAGTATATAACAGCGTTGCCAATACTACTGTTTATACGTAAATCTACGTACTTTTCTGCAAACATACTAATGTTAGTTTTAAAATTTACGTATTTTCTTTCAATGTGTACAAAATTGTAAAATAACAGTAATCATCGGACTGATTACATTATTAACGCTTCAGTGTAAATGCCGATCGTCTGTACTCAAGTAATTTTCTCTTTTCGAGTCTACACCTTTTAAAAAATTCGAGCTGGCAACACCGGTATCTATAGAACTAAATCTTTATTCGTCGAACGAAAACTGTATTATCGACAAAAATTTGCAAACTAGAAATCTGTAATTTATATTCTCATATTAAGCTTTTCACTAAAAGATGTCACTACAGGTTTGATGATAAAATTAAATCTAGAAAACTACATCTTTCTAGACAAAATCTGTATTACCGACAATAATTTGCAAACTAGAAATCTGTAATTTATATCCTCATATTGAACTACAGGGTAATTGAAAAAATTTAATATAGAAAACTACATTTTTCCAGATGGGTACCTGTATTACCGATAATAATTTGCAAACTAGAAATCTGTATTTTATATTCTTGTGTTGGACGCAATACTACAAGATGTCGCTGCTGTGTTAATAATTGTAATAGACTGATTTTATAGTGGGAAATATACTGAAATAATCTCATTTTTTTCAGGTCCAGTTTGTAGTACTCTCGTCGATAAATATGGCTGCCAAAAGATGACTATCTTAGGTTCTGCGATATGCGCTTTGGGATTTGCCCTCAGCGCCTACGCGAAGAATTTAGGTTTGTTGTATTTAACGTTCGGAGTATTAGGAGGGCTTGCCAGAGGACTTTGTTACATAACCGTAGTTGTTACAATAACTTATTGGTTTGAAAAACGGAGATCGGTAGCTTTGGGTATATCGGCGAGCGGTACAGGTTTCGGAACTATAGTTTTCGCCCCTTTCACCAATTATTTATTATACGAATACGGTTGGAGAGGGACGGTTTTGATACTCGGCGGTTGTTTGGCTCAGATGTGTGTTTGCGGTGCCCTAATGACCGATCCTAAATGGGTAGTAGAAGAAGAGTAAGTGGATAATACTAGTTGTAACCGCGTCAGGTCCGGTTCATTATTATTATTTCAGATTACAGAAAATGAAGGACTCTAAACGGAAAGAAAAAGTTTTAGAGACGAAGGAATTAGAAGAATTGTTACCTAATAAAGAGAACAAAGAGATAAATGATGTACCAATTGAAAATAATGTAGAAAATTCGAAGAAAGTTAGTAGAAATTTGTTTTATTTGAAAAATAAGTGTTGTCGTAATTAATATTCGGGAATTATTAGAACCGGCAACGTTGCGTAAATCGTCTGCATCTATTTTAGTTCGAATATATTTTCGAAAAATGGCGGGATTAAAACATTTCGTAACTACTTTAATTTTGTAGTGATAAAAAGGGTAGAAAAAAATTTTTTTGTGAGAAACTTTTCTCAACTCGAAACATTCTTATGAACTACTAGATTTATATTGGATAATAAGAAGAAAAAGAAGGATTAACGTTCATTTGAACTACTTTTGACCTTTATTGGATTATGAAAGTAAAAAATGTTCATTTGAACTACTACTATGATTTCATTTAAAAAAAATTGAAAAAATTGAGTTCGTTTGAACTACTTCCGGGCTTTATTGGATTATGAATGGAAGAAAACGTTCATTTGAACTACTACTATGATTTTTATTACGTAAACATTATCAGGATAAGAATCAACGTGCATTTGAACTACTTTTGGGGTTATGAAGGGAGCAAAACGTTTATTTGAACTACTTTTGCAATTTATTGCGTTATGGACGTAAAAAATGTTCATTTGAACTACTACCACGATTTCATTTCAACAATCATTATTTTGAAAAAAATTGAGTTCATTTGAACTACTTTTGCCATTTATCGGGTTATGAACGGAACAAAAAGTTCATTTGAACTACTACTATGATTTTATTTAAACAATCATTATTTTGAAAAAAAAATGAGTTCATTTGAACTACTTGTGCAATTTATTGGATTATGAATGGAATAAAATGTTCATTTGAACTACTACTGTGATTTTTATAAGGTAAATATTATCAGAAAACAATTAACGTGCATTTGAACTACTTTTCCATTTATCGGGTTATGAACGGAACAAAAAGTTCATTTGTACTACTTCTGGACTTAAAATGATTCTGAATGGAATAGGACGTTCATTTGAACTACTTTTGCCATTTATCGGGTTATGGAACGGAACAAAAAGTTCATTTGAACTACTTCTGGGTTTAAAAGGATTCTGAATGGAATAAGACGTTCATTTGAACTACTACCACGATTTTATTTAAACAATCATTATTATGAAAAAAAATGACTTCGTTTGAACTACTCTCCTGGGAGTTATTGGATTATGAATGGAAGAAAACGTTCATTTGAACTACTACTATGATTTTTATTACGTAAACATTATCAGGATAAGAATCAACGTGCATTTGAACTACTTTTGGGATTATGAAGAGAGTAAAACGTTTATTTGAACTACTTTTGAAATCTATTGCGTTATGAACGTGAAAAATGTTCATTTGAACTACATCTGGGTTTAATAGGATTCTGAATGAAATAAGACGTTCATTTGAACTACTACCACGATTTTATTCAAACAATCATTGTTTTGAAAAAAATATGAGTTCATTTGAACTACTTTTGCTACTTATCGGATTATGAACGGAACAAAAAGTTCATTTAAACTACTTCTGGACTTAATAGGATTTTGAATGGAATAAGACGTTCATTTGAACTACTACCACGATTTTATTTAAACAATCATTATTATGAGAAAAAAATGCGTTCGTTTGAACTACTTCCGGGAGTTATTGGATTATGAACGGAACAAAAAGTTCATTTGAACTACTTCTGGACTTAAAAGGATTTCTGAATGGAATAGGACGTTCATTTGAACTACTTTTGCAATTTATCAGGTTATGAACGGAACAAAATGTTCATTTGAACTACTTCTGGATTTAAAAGGATTCTGAATGGAATAAGGCGTTCATTTGAACTACTACTACGATTTTATTTAAACAATCATTATTTTGAAAAAAAATGAGTTCATTTGAACTATTTTTGCCATTTATCGGGTTATGGAACGGAACAAAAAGTTCATTTGAACTACTTCTGGGTTTAAAAGGATTCTGAATGGAATAAGACGTTCATTTGAACTACTACCACGATTTTATTTAAACAATCATTATTATGAGAAAAAAAATGCGTTCGTTTGAACTACTTCTGGGTTTAAAAGGATTCTGAATGGAATAGGACGTTCATTTGAACTACTTTTGCAATTTATCAGGTTATGAACGGAACAAAATGTTCATTTGAACTACTTCTGGGTTTAAAAGGATTCTGAATGGAATAAGACGTTCATTTGAACTACTACTACGATTTCATTTAAACAATCATTATTTTGAAAAAAAATTGAGTTCATTTGAACTACTTTTGCCATTTATCGGGTTATGAACGGAACAAAAAGTTAATTTGAACTACTTTTGGAGTTTATTAGGTTATGAATGAAATAAGACGTTCATTTGAACTACCACTATGATTTGAATCATGATGAATCGTGAACTTTTACATATATCTCGATATTTTTCGATTCGATTGATTTAATTTTTTTTTATTGCAACAATCGATTATTTAATGGGGGTATTTTCGATTTCCAGACGTGGTACCGAGGATTTTTACGTATAACGAGACCTTTAAAGAGGTTCGCACTATTTTTGGAATTGCATTTTTTGCTGTTGAGCGTAGCCGTCCTTTTAGCTGGCACATGGTTCTTGATACCATACTTTTATCTGGTCGATCACATGTTGGAAAATGGGTACAGTGAAGAGGAATCCTCCTTGGCACTGTCGGTTATTGGATTCGCGAATATCGTGGGCATGGTAAATACAATTTCCAAAAATTTATTATTAAATTATATTTTGTTTTACTTTTTTTTTGTTTTTCTAATTTTATTTAGAAATATCATTAATGTGTGGGGTATACGGAGGGGGTGAAAATAATTAGGGTGTAAAAATGTCTCAAAATTTGAATGTTTCAGTTTTTTTTTTCGAAAATTTGGCAAATTCTAACAGAAAAATGGTTTTTTATAACATTTTTTTTGGAAAATTTTGTTGCTTTTCGAATTTTTAAGGAAAATTGGGCCGATTGCTCGAAAATTTAAGGAAATTTGTATTTTTCAATAAAATTTACTCGAAAATTCGATAACGCTCTGAATTTTATTGAAAAATCACGTCAATTTCACAAAAAAATTGATTTTTTGGAAAAATTTTGAGGTAATTTTCGACAATTCCATGATTTTCTTTATTTTTCTGGAAAGTTTTGGCGATATTTCTTAACAGATTTGTAAGTTTCCGGATTTTTTTCGAAAAAGTTTCGTAGTTTAGTCTTTTTGTCGAAACTTCAGCCATATTATTGGAAAAAATGATTTGCCAAGAAAGATTTTTTAAAATATTGAATTTTTAATGGAAAATTACGTCAATTTCGCTAATTTTTTGGGAGAAATTTGAGAATGTTTCCAATAATCCGACGATTTTCTGGATTTTCCTGGAAAATTTGTTCGATTTATTAACAACTTGACAATTTTCATGACTAATTTTTCAAAAAATGGATTGTTTTTAAAAATTTACAATATTTATCGAGTTTTCCAGAGTTCTGGATTTTTCTGGAACACCTGGATAATGTTTTTTTTAAATTTAAGTCATTTTTAACATTTCAATGATTCTCTGGTTTGTTTCTATGAAAAATATACGTAAAAGTAGAAAGAATTTCTTGAAAGTTTTTGATTTTTCTGAAAAGTCTGGTCAAATCCCTAAAATTTCGAATACTATGGATTCTTTTGAAAAAATTCTCAAAAGTCTGATACTTTTTCCTGAAAATCTAGGCGTCCTCTCAAAAATTTGGTTTCTTAAAATTCAAAAAATCTTTTGAAAACTTGCTTACGTTTTGACTTTTTCTCAAAAAATGGATTTTTTATAAAGAATTCAAAAAATTTCTCTGAATTTTGACGTCTTTTGGGCATTTTATAGAAATCCGACTAATGTCTCAAAAAATAATTCTGATTTTTCAAAATTTCTCAAAAATTCGCCTTTTTCGCCTAACGAAAGCCCCAAAAAAATGTTTTTTCAAAATTTGATCACCTAAAAGTTTCCTCAAATCCACAGAAAAGAAATTTTTCAAAAATTTATGGAAATATTCGTGAGTTTATCAAAGATTTTGACCAGTCCCATTTTAGGTACTGTTAGGATGGATAGGCGACCGTTGTAATCTATCCAGAATATACGGCCTCTCATTAATTTTATGCGGTATGAGCATTTGGGGCATGATCATTTTCACCAACAGTTACATACTCATAATTGGATGCAGCGCCTCGTTCGGATTCTTCTTCTCGAGTTGCTTCGCCTTATCGCCATCGCTACTAGCAGAACTTGTTCCCATAGAAAAATTTACAACCGCTTTTGGATTCGTCTTGTTATGCGAAGGCGTAGGACATCTGACTGGACCCCCTCTAGCCGGTAAGTAAAACATCCTTCAATATTCAAGGTGAAAACCCCCAAAAAAATCACCCCTTTGAACATCTAAGGATAATTTCTAACCCTCATACACGGTGGATACAAATATTTAAACGGAAATTCAATTTTTCATATTCATTGGAAGAATGGGAAATTTTCGGATTGACCTCGTATATATAGGTGATCATTATTTCAGGTTACATATCGGATGTATCGAAATCGTGGTCTCAATCATTTTGCCAGGCGGGATTATGGATGATAGTCTCCGGTTTTAGCGTTGGAACGATTTCTTTCACGAAAAATAGAAAATTTTTCCAAAATCATTAAATAATTATAGGAAAAAGTAATTTTTTTACATTAGCAGTATTAAAAAACTGTTTTTTTAAAAACAGTAAATGATCGAGTGGAATAAATGCCTTTAGATGCCAATATTTATGAACATTATTTCGAATTTATAATGAATAATATTAAAAAAAAGAACTACTCACATATTTTCATGTGTTTTATTTATAAACTCCCCAATTTTTCCCAAATTTATTTGATTTACATACACATAAACTCAACAAGCATCACGTACTAGCAAAAACTAAAACTATAATGGCGGTTGACGGCTTCATATCAATGGCGGACAGCTCCAAGGTTGATAGAAGATAGGATGCCGTATAACTTCCGTCCGATCTACGCGTGACGTCATCTATTGAAAACCGAACATAAATTTTTATCGATTTAATACTCTAAATATACTTTATAAATGACATGTTTATAAAAAATCATAAATAGTACAAATAAAACATAAACACAGCTTGTTTTTCGTATTGTTTTCAATAAATTACGTGCTTCTTTCGTCCGTCACAACTACGTTACCGGGCAACCTATACTTTACCAACCTTGGTATCAACATACGTTAGAACGTCACATGAAAATTTCGTTCCGTGATCAAATCTTTCATACGATTACTTACTTCGATCGATTACGATGTATTACGTACTTTTTTATTTTAAAAATTAAGTTACCTCAACACACATATTTATTACAGTAAGAATTTCAAAGTTTATTTATTATACGGCAGGTTTTAAAATTGAATGTATTGAACACGATTGGTTGTATCACTTAGCGTTGCCGTCTTGTGACATTCGTATAATAAATCTGCTACATTCTGATTGTGTTTATGACCCGTTAACTAACCTATTACGTTTTTGCGTAAATTTAATTGTGCCATGTGGCAACGCTGGTGTAGATAGGCAAATCTTTGACTTGATTTCATGGTAATATTAGCCCAGTCAAAAAGACTGAAAATTCGGTAGATACAATGTTTGGGTTTTATATTGAAGATATCAGAAAAAGTTTCAAATAAAAGTTATAGAGCATAAAATTTTAAATCTACTTCATCTAGAAAATTTCTAAGACGCACCCTTTCATCCCTAGAACAGTTAAAAGTACTAAAAAAATGGAAATTTTGTGCAATTCGGACAAATTTATTAAATATTCTTAAAAATTTATGAAGACTCACTTTTTTTACCCTTCTATTGGAAATGAAGGGATGAAAATAGATTTTATTCCTTATTCTAGTTAAAATGGATTATTTTCAAAAACTTTTTCTTCAATCCTTTCATTTTTGACAGAAGAAAAGGAAAAAAAAACTTTTTTTCTTTACGATTGTTTTTTTTTATATTTTTTATTTAATTTTATTTTTATAGTATTCTAAGCCGGCCTAATAACTTTTTTTGAAAGTATTGAAATTTAGTAAATTCATCTAAAATTTAGTGTTATTTCACTGTACTATAACTTAAATTCATAAAAACGCGCGCCAAGTGTTTTTCGTTCCATGCTTCTACGAAATCAATGCAATGTTTTTAAAATGATTAGTAGAAAACTGTCGAAAATTCATTGTATTCATATTATAATCAAATACCTATAAAATTTACGTATTCGGTTAGTTGTGTGTGCGGAAAATGTAGTGAAAATAACAAACATCAAATCTAAAGAAAATCAAACCAATTAAAAGTTGTTTAGTTTTATAATATTAGTGGGATACTTGTAGTCAAGAACTATCGATGAACGTCATGTTTTGTTCGCAACGAACACCTGCAAGATTCGTTTCAATTTTCGTTGAAGGTTAGTTTATTATAAACATATATTTTTAACATTCCGAATAATAAATTTCGAAAATAAACTGAGTTAAACACGATTTTTATGAACAAAATGGTTACGCATGCCACAATTAGCTCGCATTAAATTAATGTCTCTCTCTCTCTCTCTATATATATATATATAAAAACCAAACATTTAACAATGGTTAGTATCTAGTTATACACATTTAACAATATGTCCAGTAATTAAATAGTCAAATAAAATAAATAGTGATACTATTTTTATAATATGTAAGTATGTAAAAAGATAATTTAAATACTAGTACGTATTTTCTGGTATCTAATTGACAGGTCTCAATTAACCTATAAGTAGGAACTGTCAAACATCCATGGCACACTGCATATTAATAACGAAAATCATTACTATTTAAATGTGCAATTTCATGACAAATGAGGTCACGTGATACAATTTTGAGGGGAACGCCATTTTAAATTGATGCAGCGTCGAAACAAAACATTGTTCATCTTCTTAAATCGAGTATTATAACAAAAAATATTAACCTATATCATTACCTATTTACTATTGATGTTTTAAATGAAGTAAAGTTGGAACTTCTCCGGTACACTTGTACCATAGTAAGCATTCAATAAATTGTGACATACTATATGTTTGTCATTAAATTGATAAGAATGATATTTCAATTGCTATGTTTATATTAAACACATAGCTGCAAGAGATAAGTTTGGTAAATTATTTAAATATCGACTACCACTATCGCTGGCTGGACGTGGTGGTACAATAATCAGTAAATTAATACGAGTATATATGCAACTAAAAATAGTTTTTATGCGGTGATCATGAAGAGTTTCGGTGTACTAATCATAATGTGAATCGTGCGTTTTTAAAAATTGACATAAATTAATTTTATCGGTATGTATATCACAAATATGTGCTAGATTTTAGTATTATTGTGAATCCGGTCCTGATAATCACTCATTACGTACATGACGCTGTATCTTAGAAATTAACAGACTAATAATTTTGATGAACAAGAAATAAAATTAAAAACGTCAATGTTTTGTTGTTTTTAAATTAGAGTTAATTTTGTTTTTACTATCTTCCACTAAACAGTTAAAATTTAATTAATATCAATTAGTATACCCATCATTTATTATGGTATAGTCTGTGGGAAACAATTTTTTTTCCAATTTCTATTCTCACATCACACCAAAGACGAAAGAAATTTTAAGCAAAAACGAATTTAGAGATGGGAATTATTATTTACACCTATGCTAGTTTTCCATATATTTAAACAATATATAGATTGTTTTCCAAAAACGAAAACATCTATTTTAAACTATAGTGTAAATATATAATAAACATTCAAACTTATAGTTTAAAGAAAATAAATTTCAAAATTGTTATTTTCAAATTTGCAAAAAAAGCTTCCCATCTCTATACACGAATCATTAATGACAGCTGGAAGTAGATATAATTTTTGCAGTTTCCTGTAATACAGAGTAGTGATTCGTGTTTGAGTATACAATCGAAAGTAGAGATGGCGTTACTAAAATAGTTATTTTGTCTAAATAACAGTTTACCTTCTGATACATAATTAGTCGAGTTAAAATAAATGATTTTTGAGAAAATTTATTAATATGTGGATGTCGTATATTTTCTCTTGTTCAGTAAGATATTTTTCATCCTTTTTCAATAAAAGCTGTTTTCAATCGTAAAATAGATTTTTTCAAAAAATTTCAAAAAAAGTTTTTTGTATAAATAATTACTTTATACTTTATAAATAACTTCTAGTTTTAAAGGTTTTTTCAATTCCTATAACCTCCCCCATACATCGAATTCCATTTGAGCATTATTTTTATCAAAAAATAAAAATTTTGATCCATAAACAGTTATCCGATCCGCCAAAAGTTATAACCTATATTTTTCACGGTAGCTAAATAAGAAAAAACCGTGCATCTCCATATAAATTATAATTTGACTGGACTAAATTACTAAATGGAATTGTTACCAAACTGTTATTTTTATATCGACAAGTACAATTTCCCATCTCTACTGTCATCTGGAAGTTAATATTGTTTTTACAGTTTCCTGTAATAGGGGGATTTGATTCGTGTTTAAATTCATACATTTTTGAGGTTATAATAAAGATATTTCCCACATTATTTACCGAATATTTAATTAAATATAGTTATGTATAATATATGATGGATCACGATATATTATCAATCGTTTCAAACGTATACGATAATCAGATAGTGATAATTATCTTAGTTGAAAACATTCAACGACGTAAACAAAGATTTTTTATCGTCGATGTTCTTTGTTAAATAAAAAGGCCATGGCAGCAAAATATGAATAGTATTATTTTACATAAATATCAGTATTAGTGATAAAACCGAACTATATACTTACAAAAAATGATTTATTATTTTTCTTTCATGTACTAAGCTATCCCAGTCGCCATTTTTCTCTTTAAATAAACCTGAAGTCAGTGACCGCTGCCGGTTTTCCGAACAAAAATAGCAATCGGCAACACAGTGTTTTATACTATATCAACAGTGAAATTTGTGCTCGGGTTACCAAAAAAAGAAAAATTTCAGTGCAATAATAATTATAAAAATAAGTTTTTTGATTGTGTATATAAGTCAGTGTGACATTTCGGAAGCGTTTTACAGAGCAGTTTTAATTATTCACTATCAGGTATTTATTCAAATCGTTTTAATTAGCACCGCATAATTTGAAATATCAATCTTACAGGGGCGATAAGAGATAATCTAAAATTAACATTTTTTTCAACTAATAATTATTTTCATTTTAAATTTACCAAACTGACAGTAGTTTTACTATATCTGTCAAACAATTCGTAATAATCAACGATGTACTCGAGTAAAAATAAAACGATTAGTGAATATTTTTTTGAAAAAATCAAATCGCATTTATTTATATTAATCGCTTTTGTCAAGTCTGCTTTGTTTTTTTAACAAAGACGATTCAAGTTCAATGCCAGTGACGAAATGAAAATTTAGCACGCCACCTACTGGAAGGCGATTGAAAACCACCCACAGCTACTCAATTAAAATGTAGATTCCTTCTATTTCATATTCGGTGTTCTTGGGATTAAAATCGTTTCGGGACCACTGACTATTTAACATCTGCTTGTTTTAATTGTAAAGAATTTTATGGAAAAATTACTCGGTTTTAATTAACGATTAATTGGAAAATTTAAGAAAGTGACATTTGATGATGATGAAAATAACAGCAGACGAAATTGAGGTTCAGGGACAATTTGCTATTAACCCAATTCGTTATTGTTTTTTTTTTTCCTATTTTTTTTATCAATTGTAAAAAATTTTTATTTTGATATTTCAATTTAGTCGAGAACGTATCGGGCTTTTGTAGTGAAAGGACGTGTTTAACCGACTCGGTTAATTATTCAGTAAGTACTTAAAATAATTAAAAAATTTTTAACGTGTTCTAAATAACCAAGCTTATTATTGTTAATTATTCTTTATTTACACAATAATTATCCTCTAATTAAAACTTGTATTGACGTTAATCATTTTTATTATCATTAGAAATCGATACTTCTAAAGAAAATGCAATAGATAAATTTATTTCAATTCTACAAAAATGAAAAGCGATGTACCCTGTACAAATACACATTTTTACTAACAAATATCACTCAATTAACTAGTCTTATATACGTAAATACATTTTTATAGTTATTTAAAGCATCGAAATGATAATAATTAATAATATTAAATCATATTTACATAATTAATTATTTTATCTATGACTGTACGTCAAAACTAGAACGTATGTCTGAACTTATACTATTATAATAATAATTGAACTAAATACTAATAATACTAAAAAGTATGACTCATAGAAACTCCATTTTATAAATTTGAATATTATTTAATCGTATATTTATTATCTAGCACTCAAATATTCAAAATTTTCTAAATAAAATTCAAAATTTGTAAATTGTATAAACGAATGAAGAATAGACTTACGTCTATGCTTACTAATAACCAGTGTTTCGTATAGGCAACACATTTTACATAAAAAGTAGTCACTGTTATTTAATTCGAAGCAATTTATGTTATTCAAACATAAACATCGGCGGCATACTGTTAAAACTATGCATAACGGTACAGAAAATACAAAATTGTATATAGTGTCTCAATCATCATATTATTTGATAAAAAAAACTTTTAGATTTCTTATGATGCTTCTTTTTCAACTTTTTGTTACGTACGTACGTACGAATTGATCGACAAATGGTGGCTGGCTAGTCTAGTAGACGACGTCGCAATGGCGTCTCGGTGGGGGTGTGGCCGTTGAACTATAAAAAGTGATGCAGGGAGGATGTAGTCGAACGACGTTGCCAAACTTAATATAATTTTAATTACTTCAATTTTAAAACGTATTGACTTTCCCTGGTAAGAATATAACGACAACAGAAGATGAATAAATAACACGTTATTATTATGCAAATTGTATTCGGAATGTTATTTGTGTATACATCACACGAACTTTAGGAATAGACCGCAATGTAAGTAAATAAAAATTCATATTGAAATTCGGAATTCTTCAAGGTCGATTAATCATTTTGTGGTAAGCGATATAATTTTACATTAATTTCGATACTGTTCATTATAAATATTTCATAATAATAATTATTATTGTAACAATTTTCGAAAGTTATGTATACGAGGTTTATGTGTTAAATTATCGATCTAACCAAAACAATATATATATATTATTAACAAAATATACCTACCTAACCATAATTAACAATTTTTTTCGAAAAATGTTCATCGTTTGCACTTTTGAGACATCTTATCAAAAAAAAAAAATCGTTCGTAATATTTATTCCCGATCAATTCTGAAATAAATTGAATTTGGCAACGTAGCAATGTTTATTAATCAGAAGTTGGTTATCTGATGACATCATATTTCGAATCGGGATAAGAATTAAACTCGGCAACGTAGCGTACAATTTATATTTGGGTGGGCGGTATAATTGATGACGTCATATCCGATATAGCATGAATGTGGCGTCCTAGCATATGATTAATTATATTTCGTTATTATCGATGGAAATTTCCAATCGCTTGTGAAATATAAGTGAATTTGGCAACGTAGTATATTTAAATTTATGTTTCTGTGGTTGGCGTAATTGATTATGTCAATTCCGTTCCGTTGATCGTTCTTGAATGTAGTTTGGTATGTACGTATCATATTAATTATTAAGTTTAAAACAGTTTTCAAACATCTACAAGTTAAAATATAAACATCGAAATTTTAAAAACGAAAATATATTTTAACGTAGACTCACCTCGTATATAAAAATAATATTTAATCAGTGAAATATGAAAATTAGCGCTAAGGCTTCTAATTATAGTTAGCCAGCGATAAATGTTAGCTCAAATTTGTATTTTATAAATATTTATAATTATTACAGTTGAAATTCACGTGTTTTGATTTGATTTATAAATTATTAATATGAAACTAGTACAATCCTGTTATTAACCAGAACCGAACAGTTGAGGTTATGTAAATGTTTATATGCTTTTAATTTAACGTTATTTGTAACGTCCAGATATAAAATAAACAAATCTAAATCAAAATATTACTGCTCCTCCTATTTTTACTCAAAATTATATATCTTTTTATATACATCATAATACGTAAAAACACAGACTTCAAATAATACCCATAAAATATTTACAGCTAGACGTTGCCAAGTTATATTTTTAAAATGAGACGAATCATAATCGAAGCCACAAAATATAGTATGCAGTCTAGACGTAATCGGAACGTGTGTGATTTTTTAAAACTTGAAAATTTCTATGTGGTAGGTCTACAAAAATATTTCTTTCATTAAACGTCACTTTTTGTGTCATACGTCATTTTATATAATAAACAATACGTCAAAAATTTTATTGTTAAATATTTCACGTTATATGAAAAAAAAAGTGTTTACAATTATTCAATATCTATTAAGGAAACTGTTATTCGATAATACTTATCAATTAACTGTTTCATTGTTCGATTTCCATAGTTGAGAAAAATGTTAAGTAAGTAAACATTTTATATCGTATATTTATTATATTTTCACTAACCATCAATAGTTAAATAATTAGTCTATAATCCACGACATTTTCAGTTTTATATTCCTATTCATATATCATATACTGAGAGTTAAATTTATTGATCTTTATTTTTTGTACACTCCTCGTAGCAATCTGTATAAAAACGCGAACGACAAAGATGGCGTTGCAGTAATAAAGGAAGCGTCAAAAGTAATAAACAAATTTGCAAGAATCCATTAATATTCGTATTAACATAATTGTTTCCTATTATTTTATAAAATCTAGTAACAATTATCACGATAAATCAATTACTTAACACGTTTTTGTGAAACCTCTATTCTTCATGTATCTATAATTGTAGCTTTATTTCTGTTAGTACAGTTTCCTGCTGTTAGCTGTCATTCGATTACCACGATCGTAGATACGTTCAATAGATGGCGTTAGGTATTTTATTTAGATTATGACATTATGGAAATTATTTTTCAATAAACTATAAATTTATTACAGAAAAACTATGATTTTATTAGAAGTAAAACTAAATAAACTCTTTATTTCGTTTTATATTGACGTTTTTCAATTCTACGAAATACGCAAGTAGAAAACAAAATGGCTACTGTTACTTCGGCGTCTACGAAAATATTTTATCATAGTATATATTTTGAGTACTAAACGCATATCATCGTTGATATTTTTACATTTCTTATTCTTTTTTAGACAATTATCGAATTTAAATAAGAAATAATAGATCTAGTGATATACAAAAACTTCCCGTCGGATGTATTATTAGACATAATAAATATGAACGTAAACAAAAGTTATATCGTCAAAATTTAATGATCTGTTTTGAATAAATGTAAAATAAAAGTTATAGGAGCTTCAAATACAAATACAGTACATTAAATATCTGATTTTAAATAATGTAATTCAGTAAAAAAATTAAATCTAAAGGAACGTATGTCGTTACTTGAAAAACAACATACGTAAATGTGTCTACTGTGGGTAGAAAAAGACGGAACGTATAAAGTTTGTGTTTATGTTGTTAATTTGTCTTGATTTTTGATCTATTCTGATTGACTAAAACTAAATAAGAAAAATTCGGATTTAGTGCTACAAACCGTATATTTATAACGTTATTTCGTTTCTCGGAATGTTTTTATAAGTTTCCTTTCCAACGTAAACTAATTTGATCTTTTAATAGATTGGCAAATATTATTTGTCCTACTTAATTGATTATTTATGTTCCATGAACGTAGATAACTAATCTATAGGGATATTTACAGCTCTAATCTCTTAATGATTATACCCAAACTAATAAAATATATATTATTACATCACTTTGATAATATAACGTATAAAGCGGTTGTGACTCATAATTTTCGTATCTACTTTAGAGGATTTATAACATCAACATTTTTACTAAAATTGAACGATCGTCTGACGTCTTGTATGAGTTCGAAACAGCTGTGCCGTTGTGAAACGATTTATACTCCATTCCATTGTTGTCAAATCTTCTATTTATTCCCGAAATACTATAAATCGATTTTTCTCGATAATAAAACAAAATTTAAACATTACGTCAATGCAAATACTATTAATTTATTTGAATATAAATTTTTGAACCATTCTTAATATTAAAAGTTTTAACTGTAATATTTTCGATAGAAACAAGTGTCTGGGAAACTTTATATTCGGAAATAAAATTGGCGCCGTCGCAATAGCAAACTCTAGACCTCAATAATATTTACGATGTTGCCAAATCGTTTTATATGTACAATAAATATTTTTAATCATTGGTAACTTTATGTACTTTAAATTGGATTAAAAACCTTTCGAATTCTTTTAAACAGGGATTTTTGTGCGGGATAATGAAAATTTTATAAAAGAGATTTGAAATATGAACGAAATTTTAAATTAAAATAGAAAATGATCCATTTTCGTAATTGACGACGGTAGATTAGCAAAAATTGTATTGTATTATAAAAATTATTTTTAAAATATACAATTATAATTAAAAATTCCTCAACTACCATTTCAATATATTTCATAGTAAGGAAATAATTCAAATTTGGCATGGCAACACTGTTCTATGATCACACGACTAACCTCTACAGCAACGTTGCCAAAGTTTTTTGACGATGTTCCTTCAACTGAATGATAAACATTCTTCGAAACTTTCCAAACCATCTTTTTACGAAAAAAATTTAATTTTTAATAAAAATGAAAAAAGGATGTCGATTCATTCATTAATTGGCGACGGTAAAGTAGAAAAAATTTTCTTTTATTGTATTTTATTTTTACAACCAATTGTAAAAAAAAATAAAATTTGTCCCCAAAATTTTGTTAGAATTCCTAAAATATACAATTATAATTCAAAATTCCTCAAATTCGGATTAAAAACCTCAAATTTCATTTTAAACATTTTTCATATAAAGGAAATAATTCAAATCTGGCAACACCGTTCTACGATCATGCGACTTACGTCTACAGCAACGTTGCCAAAGTTTTTTGTCGATCTTCCTTCAACTGAATGATAAAACTCCTTCGAAACTTTTCAAATCATATTAGTTGATTCAGACAATAGAATTTTAACGAAAAAAATTAATTTTTATTAAAAATGAAAAAAGAATGTCGATTCATTCAGTAATTGTCAAAGGTAGAGTGAAAAAATTGACTTTTATTGTTATATTTTTTGAAAAAAAAAATAAAATTTGTTTCCAAAATCATTTAAGAATTTATAAAATATATAATTATAATTCAAAACTCCTCAAATTCGGATGAAAAACCTTAAATTTTATTTAAACATTTTTCATATAAAGGAAATAAATCAAATCTGGCAACACCGTTCTACAATCATGCGACTTACCTCTACAACAACGTTGCCAAAGTTTTTCGACGATCTTCCTTCAACTGAATGATAAAACTCCTTCGAAACTTTTCAAATCATATTAGTTGATTGAGACAATAGAATTTTAACGAAAAAAATTTAATTTTTATTAAAAATGAAAAAAGAATGTCGATTCATTCAAAATTGTCAAAGGTAGAGTAAAAAAATTGACTTTTATTGTTTTATTTTTTGAAAAAAAAATAAAATTTGTTTCCAAAATCATTCAAGAATTTATAAAATATACAATTATAATTCAAAATTCCTCAAATTCGGATTAAAAACCTCAAATTTTATTTTTAAACATTTTTCATATAAAGGAAATAATTCAAATCTGGCAACACCGTTCTACGATCATGCGACTTACGTCTACAGCAACGTTGCCAAAGTTTTTCGACGATCTTCCTTCAACCGAATGATAAAACTCCTTCGAAACTTTTCAAATCATCTTAGTTGATTGAGACAATGGAATTTTTACGAAAAAAATTTAATTTTTATTAAAAATGAAAAAAGAATGTCGATTCGTTCATTAATTGTCAAAGGTAGAGTAAAAAAATTGACTTTTATTGTTTTATTTTTTGAAAAAAAAAACAAAATTTGTTCTCAAAATCATTCAAGAATTTATAAAATATACAATTATAATCCAAAATTTCTTAAATTCGGATGAAAAACGTCAAATTTTATTTAAACATTTTTCATATAAAGGAAATAAATCAAATCTGGCAACACCGTTCTACCATCATGCGACTTACCTCTACAGCAACGTTGCCAAAGTTTTTCGACGATCTTCCTTCAACTGAATGATAAAACTCCTTCGAAACTTTTCAAATCATCTTAGTTGATTGAGACAATGGAATTTTTACGAAAAAAATTTAATTTTTATTAAAAATGAAAAAAGAATGTCGATTCGTTCATTAATTGTCAAAGGTAGAGTAAAAAAATTGACTTTTATTGTTTTATTTTTAAAAAAAAAAACAAAATTTCTTCTCAAAATCATTTAAGAATTTATAAAATATACAATTATAATTCAAAATTCCTCAAATTCGGATTAAAAATCTCAAATTTTGTTTAAACATTTTTCATATAAAGGAAATAATTGAAATCTGGCAACACCGTTCTACCATCATGCGACTTAACGTCTACAGCAACGTTGCCAAAGTTTTTCGACGATCTTCCTTCAACCGAATGATAAAACTCCTTCGAAACTTTTCAAATCATCTTAGTTGATTGAGACAATGGAATTTTAACGAAAAAAATTTAATTTTTATTAAAAATGAAAAAAGAATGTCGATTCATTCAAAATTGTCAAAGGTAGAGTAAAAAAATTGACTTTTATTGTTTTATTTTTTGAAAAAAAAAAATAAAATTAGTTTCCAAAATCATTTAAGAATTTATAAAATATACAATTATAATCCAAAATTTCTTAAATTCGGATGAAAAACGTCAAATTTTATTTAACTATCCTTTATATAAAGGAAATAATTCAAATCTGGCAACACTGTTCTACGACTTGTATCAAATATCGTAGGTCTTAGATTGATTATGAAAAGAATGTATGACATCTGTCAATATAAATTTTTAATAATAATAATAAAATAAAGTTTTAATATTAATTATAGAGAAAAGTTTGAGGTACGATTTGTAAAATTAACAATATCTTATAATTTCTTAGTCAGAACTATATTTAATGACAATAAAAACGATATTTATGACGTTATAAATCAATACGGTTAACATTTCGAGCTTAGCTATCGAACCGTGTGTATCGCTATCTTTTTTGATAACACGTTTATTTGTTGCAGTGACTAGTCATTGATGAAGAAATCAACGGATTTTCAGTTGAAGCCACACAGACGGAAATAAAAATATTTAAACGTTTATCTGGAAAATCCTAATATGGCACACGCACCACCGGCGACCGCCGGCCGTAAACGAAAACATTCCCACGAACAGCAAGATATTCACAAGTTCCAAGGAAAAGAATCGATTCTAACGTCTCAAATCGAATTATACATCGAAGACGTTAAACCGACAATACCCGATGGGGGCTGGGGCTGGGTTATAGTGTTGGCGTGTTTTTTTCTTAACGGGATATCCGAAGGAATCAGTTTTTCGTTCGGGCTTTTGTATATTGAATTTTTACACGAATTCGGTGGATCGAAATCGGCGACGTCATGGGTCGGTAGTCTGTTTTTAGCGATGCCTCTTCTAGCAGGTAAGTTTCATATACGTTTTTGACAACTTCCGGTCCAGTTTCCCGCTTACGTAGTTGTTACGCAACAAAGAATGTATAACTATATACCAGTGTTGCCACGTTTAAATTATTTATTTGAATATAAAAATTTTTCGTTTTTATTACTATAAGTATTATTTGTATAATACAAAATTGAATTTTTAACAATTATTTCACTAATTTTATTCGTAAATTTAATATTTGTTATAATAAATTATTTATATGAAACAAAAAAAAAAATACGTAACGCCACTGATTTTTCTGTTTTCATAAAAAAATTTTCTTGTACATTTCATTTGAACGGAAATTGTAAAAAAAAAGATGGCAACACCGTCATTTTATAACTCACTATCATTAAAAGTACCATTTTTTTTCTATTAGATTCTACAATATTTCATTAAAAAATCGAAATTATCTTTCAAAATTAATTTTAACATTCAACAACCGGACACATAAATATATTTTTCGTGTTAATCCTAATGGATTTCCATTATTAAATATTTCGACGAATTTAGACAATGTAAAACATGTAACGTTGTAACCTCTACCACAGATCGACGAAGACTGAAACGAAAATTATATACACGGACTGAACACTATACGTTCCGCCACAGAACATACTCTAAGTTGTCGGAATATTCTGTTCCATGCCAGTGACATCGTAGCATGAACTAACGTCTATTAGTTAGGCAACACACAATGCCACGACGTATTATATTTAAAATGTATTACGTATATTTTGTTTTTTTTTGTTTACGAGGGCGGTTGAAATATGATGGAGAAAAACGATGTGGCACATTTATTTATCATAAAAAAAATTTATTAATTTGATGCCGATTCTTCGCGGTTGCGTTTCTACGTGAATATACGTTTTGTGTTTGGTTTTAGGTCCCATAGGTAGCGCTATGGTAGATCGATACGGTTGTATATCGATGACAGTATTGGGTAGTTTGATATCTACGTTCGGATTCGTACTAAGCACGTACGTTTCGTCGTTGAGTATGTTGTACGTCACTTTTGGAATAATAGGTGGAATAGGTAATGTAAGTTGCGATTTTTTATAGAAAAACAAAGAGATTTTCTATATCAGCAACTGATTTTTTTCTCTCTCTCTCTCTCGACGAGACGTGGCTGTTGAATAACGAGACTGGCGATACGAAATATCTTCTTCTTTTCCTTTCACAGCTTCGATAGACTCAAATATTGTTGTGACATCCGGCTAATTAGGCGGATGGTCGTCAAATTTTGACGCACGCGTATTTTTCCTGTATTACCGTTAGTTTCGTTATTTAACGGCAACACCTCGTCCATAATGAGTTTATTAAAAATCAAATATAACAAATCAGTTGCGGTTTCTCTTTATGTAGCCATTTAATTAACTTATATTTTATACAGGGTGGTCCGTTTGGAGTTGGAATTTTTTTTTTTCGAGTTTTGATTGTTTTTTTTTAAATTTCCTAGGTAGAGCTTTGACGTACGTCACGGCGGTGGTTTCAATAGCGTTTTGGTTCGAGAAAAAGAGAGCCGTGGCGTTGGGGATAGCGGCGAGCGGTACCGGCGTCGGTACGGTAGCTTTCGCGCCGTTAACCACGTTGTGCGTCTACGAATACGGTTGGAGGGGAACCATTTTGTTGTTGGGCGGTTGTTTGCTCAATATGAGCGTGTGCGGGGTATTGATGAGAGATCCGAAATGGATCCAAGATCAGTGAGTAATTGAAATTTTCGTTCGAATCGATTTTTTTCTTATTTATATTTATGTATCGATAGACATCGCGTGAAGAAGACGGCGAGAAAGGCCACAAAAAAAAGAACGAAGATTCCCATCGATAATAATATGTTAGGTAAAAGGGATAATCCGCAACTGGTTTTACAGCGAGTTAGTACCTCGTTGGATCTAACGGAAAAAGATCGATTCCGTTCGGCGATCGATCTGCCGACTTTCGTAAAGGAAAACGAGAAGGTGAGTGAATCGATTATATCGATATTAAATCGATATAAATGATCGATTCTAGTTTGAGGGATTATATCGGTAAAAATGTACAACGAATTAATAATCGATTATCATTTTTTGTAATAAATCGTTACAAATGTTCGGGAAATTAATAATCGATTATCGTTTTTTCAAATTAATCGATTATATTGATATAAAATTGGCGGAGAATTAATAATCGATTATCATTTTTTGTGATAAATCGATACAAATGATCGGGAAATTAATAATCGATTATCGTTTTTTCAAATTAATCGATTATAGTGATATAAAATTGGCGGAGAATTAATAATCGATTATCATTTTTTGTAATAAATCGATACAAATGTTCGGGAAATTAATAATCGATTATCGTTTTTTCAAATTAATCGATTATATTGATATAAAATTGGCGGAGAATTAATAATCGATTGTAATTTTTTGTGATAAATCGATACAAATGTTCGGGAAACTAATAATCGATTATCGTTTTTTCTAATTAATCGATTATATTGATATAAAATTGGCGGAGAATTAATAATCGATTATCATTTTTTGTGATAAATCGATACAAATGTTCGGGAAATTAATAATCGATTATCGTTTTTTCAAATTAATCGATTATATTGATATAAAATTGGCGGAGAATTAATAATCGATTGTAATTTTTTGTAATAAATCGATACAAATGTTGGGGAAACTAATAATCGATTATCGTTTTTTCAAATTAATCGATTATATTGATATAAAATTGGCGGAGAATTAATAATCGATTATCATTTTTTGTGATAAATCGATACAAATGTTCGGGAAACTAATAATCGATTATCGTTTTTTCAAATTAATCGATTATATTGATATAAAATTGGCGGAGAATTAATAATCGATTGTAATTTTTTGTAATAAATCGATACAAATGTTGGGGAAACTAATAATCGATTATCGTTTTTTCAAATTAATCGATTATATTGATATAAAATTGGCGGAGAATTAATAATCGATTATCATTTTTTGTGATAAATCGATACAAATGTTCGGGAAATTAATAATCGATTATCGTTTTTTCAAATTAATCGATTATATTGATATAAAATTGGCGGAGAATTAATAATCGATTGTAATTTTTTGTGATAAATCGATACAAATGTTCGGGAAACTAATAATCGATTATCGTTTTTTCTAATTAATCGATTATATTGATATAAAATTGGCGGAGAATTAATAATCGATTATCATTTTTTGTGATAAATCGATACAAATGTTGGGGAAACTAATAATCGATTATCGTTTTTTCAAATTAATCGATTATATTGATATAAAATTGGCGGAGAATTAATAATCGATTATCATTTTTTGTGATAAATCGATACAAATGTTCGGGAAACTAATAATCGATTATCGTTTTTTCAAATTAATCGATTATATTGATATAAAATTGGCGGAGAATTAATAATCGATTGTAATTTTTTGTAATAAATCGATACAAATGTTGGGGAAACTAATAATCGATTATCGTTTTTTCAAATTAATCGATTATATTGATATAAAATTGGCGGAGAATTAATAATCGATTGTAATTTTTTGTAATAAATCGATACAAATGTTCGGGAAATTAATAATCGATTATCGTTTTTTCAAATTAATCGATTATATTGATATAAAATTGGCGGAGAATTAATAATCGATTATCATTTTTTGTGATAAATCGATACAAATGATCGGGAAATTAATAATCGATTATCGTTTTTTCAAATTAATCGATTATAGTGATATAAAATTGGCGGAGAATTAATAATCGATTATCATTTTTTGTAATAAATCGATACAAATGTTCGGGAAATTAATAATCGATTATCGTTTTTTCAAATTAATCGATTATATTGATATAAAATTGGCGGAGAATTAATAATCGATTGTAATTTTTTGTGATAAATCGATACAAATGTTCGGGAAACTAATAATCGATTATCGTTTTTTCTAATTAATCGATTATATTGATATAAAATTGGCGGAGAATTAATAATCGATTATCATTTTTTGTGATAAATCGATACAAATGTTCGGGAAATTAATAATCGATTATCGTTTTTTCAAATTAATCGATTATATTGATATAAAATTGGCGGAGAATTAATAATCGATTGTAATTTTTTGTAATAAATCGATACAAATGTTGGGGAAACTAATAATCGATTATCGTTTTTTCAAATTAATCGATTATATTGATATAAAATTGGCGGAGAATTAATAATCGATTATCATTTTTTGTGATAAATCGATACAAATGTTCGGGAAACTAATAATCGATTATCGTTTTTTCAAATTAATCGATTATATTGATATAAAATTGGCGGAGAATTAATAATCGATTGTAATTTTTTGTAATAAATCGATACAAATGTTGGGGAAACTAATAATCGATTATCGTTTTTTCAAATTAATCGATTATATTGATATAAAATTGGCGGAGAATTAATAATCGATTATCATTTTTTGTGATAAATCGATACAAATGTTCGGGAAATTAATAATCGATTATCGTTTTTTCAAATTAATCGATTATATTGATATAAAATTGGCGGAGAATTAATAATCGATTGTAATTTTTTGTGATAAATCGATACAAATGTTCGGGAAACTAATAATCGATTATCGTTTTTTCTAATTAATCGATTATATTGATATAAAATTGGCGGAGAATTAATAATCGATTATCATTTTTTGTGATAAATCGATACAAATGTTGGGGAAACTAATAATCGATTATCGTTTTTTCAAATTAATCGATTATATTGATATAAAATTGGCGGAGAATTAATAATCGATTATCATTTTTTGTGATAAATCGATACAAATGTTCGGGAAACTAATAATCGATTATCGTTTTTTCAAATTAATCGATTATATTGATATAAAATTGGCGGAGAATTAATAATCGATTGTAATTTTTTGTAATAAATCGATACAAATGTTGGGGAAACTAATAATCGATTATCGTTTTTTCAAATTAATCGATTATATTGATATAAAATTGGCGGAGAATTAATAATCGATTATCATTTTTTGTGATAAATCGATACAAATGTTCGGGAAATTAATAATCGATTATCGTTTTTTCAAATTAATCGATTATATTGATATAAAATTGGCGGAGAATTAATAATCGATTATCATTTTTTGTGATAAATCGATACAAATGTTCGGGAAACTAATAATCGATTATCGTTTTTTCAAATTAATCGATTATATTGATATAAAATTGGCGGAGAATTAATAATCGATTGTAATTTTTTGTAATAAATCGATACAAATGTTCGGGAAACTAATAATCGATTATCGTTTTTTCAAATTAATCGATTATATTGATATAAAATTGGCGGAGAATTAATAATCGATTATCATTTTTTGTGATAAATCGATACAAATGTTCGGGAAACTAATAATCGATTATCGTTTTTTCAAATTAATCGATTATATTGATATAAAATTGGCGGAGAATTAATAATCGATTGTAATTTTTTGTAATAAATCGATACAAATGTTGGGGAAACTAATAATCGATTATCGTTTTTTCAAATTAATCGATTATATTGATATAAAATTGGCGGAGAATTAATAATCGATTATCATTTTTTGTGATAAATCGATACAAATGTTCGGGAAATTAATAATCGATTATCGTTTTTTCAAATTAATCGATTATATTGATATAAAATTGGCGGAGAATTAATAATCGATTGTAATTTTTTGTGATAAATCGATACAAATGTTCGGGAAACTAATAATCGATTATCGTTTTTTCTAATTAATCGATTATATTGATATAAAATTGGCGGAGAATTAATAATCGATTATCATTTTTTGTGATAAATCGATACAAATGTTCGGGAAACTAATAATCGATTATCGTTTTTTCAAATTAATCGATTATATTGATATAAAATTGGCGGAGAATTAATAATCGATTATCATTTTTTGTGATAAATCGATACAAATGTTCGGGAAACTAATAATCGATTATCGTTTTTTCAAATTAATCGATTATATTGATATAAAATTGGCGGAGAATTAATAATCGATTATCATTTTTTGTGATAAATCGATACAAATGTTCGGAAAACTAATAATCGATTATCGTTTTTTCAAATTAATCGATTATATTGATATAAAATTGGCGGAGAATTAATAATCGATTAACAATTTTTTTCAAATATATCGCGAGTATTTTTAAAAACATTTCATTTGTCCAATATTAAAAAATCGATTGTTTCTTTTCGATTCGTTATAATAAATGATCGATTTTGATGTGCGGGAAGTTGAGTGAATCGATTATATCGATAAAAATATACGTCAAATTAATAATCGATAATAATGTTTTGAAAGCAATCGATTATATTGATTCAAATGTACGGGGAATTAATAATCGATTGATTTTTCGAAATAAAATTTTGCAATCGATTCTTTTCGATTCGATAATTATAAAATATCGATTTCAGTTTGCGAAAAGATCGATCTTGTCGCGAGATTTTTTAAAAACGTTCCATCTGTCAAAACATCAAAAATCGATTGTGTTTTCGATTCGATAATGAAAAGTATCAATTCCGGTTAACGAATGAATTATCTACTAAATCGATTATATCTATACCAGTTTACGTCTAATTAATAATCGATTATCATTTTTTGAAATGAGTGTTCTACCTGTCAAAATTCCAAAAATCGATTTTTCTCTTTTCGATTTAATAATAGAACAATATCGATTCTAGTTTTTCTGACAAATCGCGGTTGCTTTTCGATTCGATCGTAATCCAATATCGATTTTTTTTCCGATAAATCGATTATTTCTATTAAATGAACGTTTTATTCTAATTCAAGTTGCCATTGGAAGTGATAAATAGATTAAGCGAGAACAAACAACTTTATAAAATCATTCTCGAAAATTACCCGAATTTTTCTAAAAGATCCGCTTCGAATCAAGACATCCATATACACGAAAACGGAATCAATTCGAGAATACCGGTAAAATTCTCGATGAGAATCAAAAAGACTGAATTTGTTATACCGGAAGAAGACGAAGAAGAAGAAGAAGACGAAATCGAAAGTCAAACCGAATCCGATCACGAAGCTAGATTACTTTACGGCGTTCCACAAAATCCCATTAAACACGAACCGCACAGTTACTTGGACATTATGACAATGTCTAGTCCGGATTTGTACAAACCTTTCAGGAATACCAACGTCGATACGCCAGTTGTTAACGAGGTAACGTAAAAAATTCTATGGTTATTACACTACACTAACCTACACTTTGTGACAAAAAAACGTACACTTTAAATACGCGCCATAATGGACGAGAAGGGGCGTGGCCAACAATAACGATTCTATTCAATATAGACAGGGTTGTAATCAGGATCATTCGTAATGATATTTCGATTTTTATGTAAAAAACTCATTAAAAATAATTTTTATGGAAATAAATTGCGTTTTTGTTTACGGAAATTGTTTTTCAACTTATTCAAATATTTTACTGAAAAAAAAAAAAAAAAAATAGAATTTAAATGTTGAAAAAAATCTGTACGAGTATTTTGAAATGTAACAGTTTTTTGTAAGATCGCAATATATTTCGAAATTATTGTATTTAAAAGTAATTTCGAAAAATTGAAGATAATTTCTAGGATCTTCGACTTATCGTAAACAGTTTACAAAAAAATAAATATAATTAAAAATCCGGCGCATCCGCCAAAAGTTAATTACGATTAATAAATTATAACAGGACCGGCCTCACGGTTGATATCAGTGCAAAAGTTTACAAAAATTATTATTTTCCTTAAAATTTTTTCAAACATGAGTTTATTCGCTTAATAATGTGAGGTTTACTTGAAATAAACCACATTATTTATTATTATGTCGTTTGTTTACATTTACGCTATAAACTGAGGTAATTTGTGACGTCACAATATAGTAAACAGATTTGTTTAGGTTATAGATCGTCAAGTTAGGTTAAGTTTATTTTGTTTTATTTTTTATTAAGATAAGGAATAGTTTATGATGAATTTTCGTTTTCAGAAATGGTACGTACAGTTTTTCAAACCTATGAAAGGTCTGTTAAATTTCTCGTTATTCTTAGAGCTTCATTTTTTGTTGTTGTCTCTGTCCACTACCGTCTTGTACGTATGGTTTATAGTGCCTTATTTTTACGTAGCCGAACACATGACAAATATCGGTTACACAGATTCTCAAGCTTCATCAGTATTATCCGCAATCGGATTTACAAATACCATAGGCATGGTAAGTTCCCCCTAACGACTTCCGTAGTCCATTTCTTTATTGCGTTTTGTTTGTTGAAGGTTTTCCTCGGGTGGGCCGGCGAAAAATTAAACATCGCCAAAACGTACGCGGCGTGTATAATAATATGCGGCGTAAGTGTAGCGTGCATTATATGGTTCTCCGGCAGTTTTATTGGATTGTTGATCGTATGTGCCTTATTTGGGTTATTTTTCGCTAGCTGTTTTTCGTTATTACCGTCATTGCTTGGAGAATTGGTACCTTTGGAGGATTTCACCATGGCTTATGGTCTTATATTATTATGCATGGGCATTGGAAACCTCAGTGGACCCCCCTTGGCAGGTATAAATGAATTTCTCGATTTTTTGGATCTAAAAAATCTAAAAATCATTCGATTTTTCGATTATTACAACCGAATAACGAGAGGAACGTCTATAGTATGAAATTGCAATGTTTTGATGGTTAATAATAATTTTTTTTTTCAAGGTTTCTTATTTGATCTTACTAAAAGTTGGAATTTATCGTTTTATCAGGCAGCTGGATGGATTGTATTTAGCGGTATCCTGATCGGTATCATTCCGTTCACCAAAAATAGAAAAATTATAGGATCCGGACCTGTTTTAAATGACCAATAGTTTTTTTTTAAATTACTTAATAGGTTAAAACGTTTATTTTCGAAAAAATATTTTGCCATTACAAGCTGTTAATGTATATTTATTACAAATACATCATATTACGTATTATTTTTTTGTTTTTATTGTTCCTTCCTGAACTAATCGGGTCCTATCCCAAAACTTTTTATTCTTAAAATTTTCGACTATACATTGTGCAAATGTAACTAAAGAAATTTTATTTGAGTTTTTTTAGTAGTTTTCATTTGCAGTAAACCAACAATATTAATATTAAAGTTAAAATATTGCAAAAATTTTAAAAAAATTGTAGCTTATACTGTACCAGTTAATTATGGAAGAAACAACGAATGAGTTATGACAATTTGTAGAATTTATCGATAAACATTTAAAAAAGTACACTATTCACTCAATACTTTATTTTTTAGTCTTAAAAATAAATAAAAAAGACTTTATTGATTCAATTCTTTAATAGTTTTGTAAACACTAAAAATACATTATGTCACCTGTCATCAGTAGAAGACGAGTTACCAACGTTTTCCAAATTATACTAGTTCTATGTATAACGATTAGAAAGAACGTAAATTTTCATAAAAAACACCATTGTTTATATAAAATTGCAAATGTACTCGAATTAAATCATAAATATACAAAATACAATTTTATAGTATGTGATCTGTCATCAGTAGAAGGAGAGTTACCGACAGTTTCCAAATTTTTCTAGTTCTATGTAAAACAATCAAAAGAATAGTAAGAAGAGGCGATTTTTATTAATATTCTAACAAACAGCTCCATTGTTTATTTGAAATTGTAAATAAATTAAATTCATATGAAATATCGCATAAAAATAACTAAAAAACATCGATGAAGACCAATAAAAAAAGAGGCCATATTTCGTATTAATTGAAAGCTGTCATTTGTCAATTTCGATCTTTAAAGTGATCGTAATTTTAACTAAAAGCCATTTTGTAACTAGTGTATAAGTGAAAATTGTAAGTATTTACTTTATACTAAATAAAAAATTATTTCCTGATACTATTTATGACTTAATTTGCGGATTATATTACCTTAACTTAACATTTGCTCTAAATCAGTAACCACATTTATCTATAACTGTTTACGTAATACGAACGTGAAGTGGACGTATAACCCAATTTATGTAATAATTCATAGTTTATATTATTTCTTGTTCTTTGAGATTAATATGGCAACTGCCTTACTTGCTTTAACCGCAAGAGCGATTAGACATGTCCCAAAAAACGTTGGACAAACCTCTGCCATGAGCAGCTACGCTAGAACTCTAATTGGAAAAAGAGAAATTGTGGGTTACGGATTCAACGGCGAGCCAAGTTACGCCGACAGAGCAGATTTTCCTTTACCAGCAATTAGATGGAAGGAACCAAACTCTGATATACTAGTAAGAGTTTTAATACGGACAGGAATTTCATTAGTGAGCCGTTTTAATTCCATTTCAGGCTTTGAGAGAAAAGGAGAAGGGCGATTGGAAGAATTTGAGCATAGAGGAAAAAAAAGCTTTGTACAGAGCTTCGTTTTGTCAGACTTTTGCTGAATTTAAAGCTCCCACCGGGGAATGGAAATCCGTTATTGGTTTAGGATTGGTCATATTATCCGGAGCTTTCTGGTTGTTTTACTTCTATAAAGTTTTTGGTAAATTTATAACAAATGGTTGAAAAGTATTGTTTTTTCTATCGGCTTTATTGGTTTTCAGTTTACAGTCCTCTACCTGCTAGTTTTAACAAAGAAAATAGGGAAGCACAATTCAGACGTATGATTGATTTGCAAGTCAACCCTGTACAAGGTCTGGCTTCCAAATGGGACTACGAGAAGGATGACTGGAAGAAATAGATTTTTTTTGGGGAGAAATTCCTATACATGTGAAAGGATCGCTAGCGTTTGACAGCCACTAGCTTTTCTTTTTTTTATTTAAATAAATGTTAGTTATAAACTGTATTACAACTTATTTAAACCTCACCATGTTATGATGATACCACATATAAGCTCTGATTTTGAAAAATGATGCATACTTGAGTATTAATAAATTTTTCGTTATTTATTTGTCGTATTTTTACTAAAATTAATAATAAAACTGTTGAAAGGTAAGTTTTATAAGTAGAAGCATCTAAACAAGTCCGACCCTGATCTTATTTATATATCATACGAGCTAGTCCAACCCTATTCTAATTTACTATGAGCGCTTAACGTTTGAGCTAATCCAGATCTGATTTTCATGAATTTTTTTTGTTAAAGTATATAATTTTCGAGATACTAGGTCTAAAGGTATCTGGATCTTAGGATCACGATTTTTTTAAGACTGGCAATGGTGAACTCTGATGTAATTTAATATTAAGTTAGGTTATGTTATTTTTGACTGTATGGTAGGCCTATTGCAGCGATTGTAAATTCGTTACGAACTGATTCGGAATCGATTCTAAATTGTTTCGCTAAAAAAGTCGTGCGATGTTGCCGCATTTGTTATAAGAAAATCCTTGGTGATCAGATGTTAGTTTAAGAGGACAAAATGTAGTGGTAGGGTTTCGATATATGAAATAAAAATCGGTTTTGGTGTACTGGTATTTATTCAAAATATGTATAAGCAGTATAATAACGAATATATTTATTGCGTTAACAAGTTGTGCTTGTTGAAAGCTTTTCCCACATCAACAAAACAATGTTTTAACAAGTTTGGTATATATTGTATATAAAATTTTGAAAAAAAAAAGAAAATAAACGCAAATTTGTGCTTTTTTCATGAATTGATTATTCAGTGCGGTTTTTTTGGATTTTTCTTGGGGGCCCAATTTAAAACGTTTTTCTATATATTTGTTTTAAATTACAAAAATTTAAATAATTTTTAATAATAAAATTAGAATATTGAAAATTTTCAATTAACTCAAAAAAGATGAGAAATTTATTTATTCATAATAGGTGGGGGGGTTACTCAAAAAAAATTTTAAAAAATCAGAAAATAGATAAAATTTTTCATACATACTGTGCTCTTTTCATTATTTTTTTTATCAGTGCGGTAATTTTTTTCATGGGGGCCCAATTTACAAGGTTTTTCTATATATTTGTTTTAAATTACAAAAATTTAAATAATTTTTAATAATAAAATTAGAATATTGAAAATTTTCAATTAAATAAAAAAACGTTGAGAAATTTGTTTATTCATAATATAATAGTTGAGGGGGTCATTCGAAAAAAAAAAAAAAAAAAATTGAAAAAACCTGAAAATAGATAAAATTTTTCATACTGTGCTCTTTTCATTATTTTTTAAATCAGTGCGGTTATTTTTTTCATGGGGGCCCAATTTACAAGGTTTTTCTATATATTTGTTTTAAATTACAAAAATTTAAATAATTTTTAATAATAAAATTAGAATATTGAAAATTTTCAATTAAATAAAAAAACGTTGAGAAATTTGTTTATTCATAATATAATAGTTGAGGGGGTCATTCGAAAAAAAAAAAAATTGAAAAAACCTGAAAATAGATAAAATTTTTCATACTGTGCTCTTTTCATTATTTTTTAAATCACTGCGGTTATTTTTTTCATGGGGGCCCAATTTACAAGGTTTTTCTATATATTTGTTTTAAATTACAAAAATTTAAATAATTTTTAATAATAAAATTAGAATATTGAAAATTTTCAATTAAATAAAAAAACGTTGAGAAATTTATTTATTCATAATAGGTGGGGGGGTCACTCAAAAAAAAATTTTAAAAAATCAGAAAATAGATAAAATTTTTCATACTGTGCTCTTTTCATTATTTTTTTGATCAGTGCGGTAATTTTTTTCATGGGGGCCCAATTTACAAGGTTTTTCTATATATTTGTTTTAAATTACAAAATTTTAATTAATTTTCAATGATAAAATTAGAATATTGAAAATTTTTAATTTAAATAAGATGAGAAATTTATTTATTCGTAATAGGTGAGGGGGTCACTCAAAAAAAAATTGAAAAAAATCAGAAAATAGATAAAATTTTTATATTGTGTTCTTTTCATGAATTGTTGATTCAGTGTGATACTTTTTATTTTTCATGGGGGCCAAATTTAAAAGGTTTTTTTCTATATATTTGTTTTTAATTACAAAAATTTAAATAACCAATAATAAAATTGGAATATCGAAAATTTTCAATTAACTCAAAAAAGATGAGAAATTTATTTATTCATAATAGGTGGGGGGGGGGTCCTCAAGAAAAAATTAAAAAAATCAGAAAATAGATAAAATTTTTCATACTGTGCTCTTTTCATTATTTTTTAAATCAGTGTGGTAATTTTTTTCATGGGGGCCCAATTTACAAGGTTTTTCTATATATTTGTTTCAAATTACAAAAATTTAAATAATTTTTAATAATAAAATTAGAATATTGAAAATTTTCAATTAAATAAAAAAACGTTGAGAAATTTGTTTATTCATAATATAATAGTTGAGGGGGTCATTCGAAAAAAAAAAAAAAAAAATTGAAAAAACCTGAAAATAGATAAAATTTTTCATACTGTGCTCTTTTCATTATTTTTTTGATCAGTGCGGTAATTTTTTTCATGGGGGCCCAATTTACAAGGTTTTTCTATATATTTGTTTTAAATTACAAAAATTTAAATAATTTTTAATAATAAAATTAGAATATTGAAAATTTTCAATTAAATAAAAAAACGTTGAGAAATTTGTTTATTCATAATATAATAGGCGAGGGGGTCACTCAAAAAAAAAAAAATGAAAAAAATCTGAAAAAACATAATTAAGTTAAAAAAAACGATTTTTTTTAAATATACGAGAATAATTACTTTATCCATAATATACCGGGTGTTCAATTTAAAAACTAAAAAGAAAAAAATCGAAATTTAGGAATTTGTTAAAAAGAATTTTGTATCAATATACAGAGCGTCGAATTGAAAACTATCGAAATAGATATTTACAAGCTTGTTCTAAATCACAATATACAGGATGTAAAATTTGTAACTGTTCTTGAGAAATAATTTTATTTTTGATATATAGGGGTTAAAATTTGAACGTTTTTAATGAAATTGTTTTGAAAAATGACCGTATAGGGGGAAAATAATATTTTTTTCTACTACAAATCAAGATATTTGGTTTTTTAATACTTGATTAGATTATGTGGCAAAATGTTAAATACCTATAAATAGAAAAAATTATTAAAACCGTCGCCAATTACATTTTTAGTAATTTAAATCATCACTTTAACGAATTATAGGGCATCAAAGTTGGAAATTCAATTAGTATTTTTCAATAATTTGAAAAATATATGATAGAGAAGAAAACGTCTTCACTCTTCTTCTTTTTTATAAATATGAAGGAGTATTGAAATGTAATTGTAAAAATGACGGTATTAAAATAAGTACCGAATCACTGCGGAAGTGTTTAAATGAAAAATTCACATTTAAAGCTTAAAATACAGAAATTACAATTCGACTAAAATTCAAATTCACTAGTCCTGAATAGTTATAATCGATTCTCTGCTTTTCCCCACTCCTATCCATTTAACTGTAAAATAATACGAAAAAAATCATTTTTTATACATTTTTTTTATATTTTTCTTGATAAATAGTCTTGATTTTAGATGAAAAAATTTCAGTTCCCATTTAATCTTCATCAATTTTTTTTTATAAAAACGATTTATTAACAAAAAAAATAAAAAAAATCTAATTTTTGATATATTATGAATTAATTAGTTAAAATAATCGTAATATCCATTTACCTGGAACATTTAATAAATCCTCTATTTTATTAACATAATTTTTGGCTTGTTCCGGTAACTGACTAAATTCCCTCACATCTTCCGTACTCTTCTTCCATCCAGGCATCGATATGTATTCAACCTAAACATATTTACAACATTTTTTCACATATTCCAACAATACCGATACAAAAATAATCAACAAACTTCACTCAATTCTTTTATATTTTCATAAAAACTCGAGTTACACGCCACGCCACGTCAACTTGAGGTGCCAATAATAATTTAATGCAGTGGAAACTATAGTCTGACGGTTACCCAGCCGCACGCCACAAAAGTACGGAAGCTTCTAGACAGAAATCGTCTATTAGAGACCTTATAAAGTTTCTACAATGTTCTAGAATTATTAGAAGACTATATACAAGTATTCCGGGTGTAAATAAGTGACATCTAATGTCGAGTATCGATTATCAAAGTGTTTTAAATATAATAAAATTTTAAGGGTTGCACAATTTGATTCATAAACTTCTTAAGCCGGTAAACACATTCAATTCTTCTCCGCTGGTTGTAATTCTGAATTTTCACATTCCAATTTGATTCTAAACCTCAATAACATCATCAACACATTTCTTGTAACTTTCTACTATGAGTTCCTGCCTCTTCGTGATAACTCTAGAACATTGTAGAAACTTCTGTACGTTCATTTCATTGCTCTGGCACTTTTTTTCACCACCCCAAGGCTTGTAACTTTCTATTATGAGTTCCCGCCTCTTCGTAATAACTCTAGAACATTGTAGAAACTTCTGTACGTTCATTTCATTGCTCTGGCACTTTTTTTCACCACCCCAAGGCTTGTAACTTTCTACTATGAGTTCCTGCCTCTTCGTAATAACTCTAGAACATTGTAGAAACTTCTGTACGTTCATTTCATTGCTCTGGCACTTTTTTTCGCCACCCCAAGGCTTGTAACTTTCTACTATGAGTTCCTGCCTCTTCGTAATAACTCTAGAACATTGTAGAAACTTCTGTATGTTCATTTCATTGCTCTGGCACTTTTTTTCACCCCCCAAATGGCTTGTAACTTTCTACTATCAGTTCCTGCCTTTTCGTGATAACTCTAGAACATTGTAGAAACTTCTGTACGTTCATTTCATTGCTCTGGCACTTTTTTTCACCCCCCAAATGGCTTGTAACTTTCTACTATGAGTTTCTGCCTCTTCGTGATAACTCAGAACATTGTAGAAACTTCTGTACGTTTATTTCATTGCTCTGGCACTTTTTTTCACCACCCCAAGGCTTGTAACTTTCTACTATGAGTTCCTGCCATTTCGTGATAACTCTAGAACATTGTAGAAACTTCTGTACGTTCATTTCATTGCTCTGGCACTTTTTTTCACCACCACAAGGCTTGTAACTTTCTACTATGAGTTCCTGCCTCTTCGTAATAACTCTAGAACATTGTAGAAACTTCTGTACGTTCATTTCATTGCTCTGGCACTTTTTTTCACCACCCCAAGGCTTGTAACTTTCTACTATGAGTTCCTGCCTCTTCGTAATAACTCTAGAACATTGTAGAAACTTCTGTACGTTTATTTCATTGCTCTGGCACTTTTTTTCACCCCCCCAAGGCTTGTAACTTTCTACTATGAGTTCCTGCCTCTTCGTAATAACTCTAGAACATTGTAGAAACTTCTGTACGTTTATTTCATTGCTCTGGCACTTTTTTTCACCACCACAAGGCTTGTAACTTTCTACTATGAGTTCCTGCCTCTTCGTAATAACTCTAGAACATTGTAGAAACTTCTGTACGTTTATTTCATTGCTCTGGCACTTTTTTTCACCACCACAAGGCTTGTAACTTTCTACTATGAGTTCCTGCCTCTTCGTAATAACTCTAGAACATTGTAGAAACTTCTGTACGTTTATTTCATTGCTCTGGCACTTTTTTTCACCACCCCAAGGCTTGTAACTTTCTACTATGAGTTCCTGCCTCTTCGTAATAACTCTAGAACATTGTAGAAACTTCTGTACGTTTATTTCATTGCTCTGGCACTTTTTTTCACCACCACAAGGCTTGTGGTTATAATGTCCGGTTATAATAAGCTTCTTTTAGAAACGATATATCAAAAAAGTAACCGTTAAAAGGCGTGCGGCTGTTTACCCGTCATATAAATACACGTGCAGAAGTGAGGTTAGTAACCAAATGTCAAATTACGTCATTTAATGTGATGAAAATGAATATTTCGAAAAAGAAAATGTGAATTATACAGTGAATAGTTGAAAATTTGTATTAATAATAATTATTCGATTGTATATTTGGAATGTTACCTCGACTTCGGCTAAATCTGCTGCAGTCGAAGGAAAATATTCGATTTTCTTTCCTCTCAAATTATATCCTACGGCTAATTTTATTTCCGGTAAACTGTCCAATATGTCCAATTTGGTGAGGCACAAAGCGGTATAGCCGTTAATCATGTTGGTATATTGTAATAGTACGATGTCCAACCAACCGCAGCGCCTTTTCCTTTTGGTAGTTACGCCGATTTCACCTCCTCGCGATTGCATCAAATCTCCAATCTCCTAAAGGAACAGAAAAACAAAGGGGGGAAAGGAAAAATTGGGGTTAATTATTTGACTCATAATTCGAGATAATCTTACATCTTGTAATTCTGTCGGGAACGGTCCGTCACCGACTCTCGTCGTGTAAGCTTTAACCACTCCTATAACGTCTCCTATTCTATGGGGGGATATCCCCAAGCCGGTGCAGACGCCACCGACGCTGCAGTTTGACGACGTTACGTATGGGTACGTACCTAAATTGAATTTGATAATTTACGGTTCGGAATATTCACTGACTAGTCAATTGGATGGCGAAAGGACTTGTTGTAAGGGAAAAGAAGAATGACATAACCTCTTTATAATGTTAAATGGAATTTTTCTTTGAAATATTTGATGTTTTTTATGTTGTTGTGATTTTGATGTATTTAATTATGTGGTAAAAATTTTTTTCGTATATTTAACGCGTTTACTGCCTGTTACAGGATAAATCGGGGGGTTGTTTAACTTGTCCAAGAGGGTTAATTTCATGTTTTAATTAATTAACAGTTATTAACGATTTTTTTAAATTTTTTTTATTTTATTTTTGTTTTTCTGGATTTTTTTATTTAGAAATTTTTTTCAAATAGTATTTTTTGAAATAAATAGAAAACAAAATACGTTAATTTGAAATAATGGTTAAAAAAATTATTAAAATTGAAATAAGCTAACGAATAGATGATTTATGTTTATAAAAATAAAAAAAAAGTCAAGAAAATGAATAAAAATTCCCTAAAAAGAGAATAATTGGAAAAAATTGATGAATTTTTTTAATTTACACCATTTTAAAGAATAATTTTAATTTTTAACATGATTTGTTGAAAAATGTTCAAAAATTAAGATAATTTATCGAAAGAAATTTTAAAAAATGATTAAAATTTTAAAAAACAAATTTTTAACAATTTCCTTAAATTTTTACCAGTTTTAGAGAATAATTTTTATTTTTAACGTGATTTTTCGAAAAATATTGAAAATAAAAATATTCAAAAAAAAAAAAATGAAAAAATCATATAAAATATAAAAAATTGAAAACTTTATTCAATAAAAATAAAAAAATAAAAATGGTCAAAAAAGTGAAAAATTGCAAAATTTTTATCAATTTTCTCAATGTTTGTTAATTATGAAGAATAATTTTTAGTTTTTACGTGATTCGTTGAGACATATTGAAAATTAACAAAATTTATTAGAAAAAAATTTTAAAAATGTTTCAAAATATAAAAAATTTTCATTAATTTTCTTGATTTTTAGTCCATTCTAGAATTCAATTTTTATTTTTAACGTGATTTGTTGAAATATACTGGAAATAAAAAAAATATATTTAAAAAATAAATAAAATTAATATAAAATATAAAAATTTGGAAATGTTTTTCTCAATTTTTGATCAAATTTAAAGAATAATTTTATTTATTTTTAACGTGATTTATCGAAATATATTGAAAATTAAAGAAAAATAATTCAAAAAAATTTGAAAAAATTATCTACAATATAAATTTTTTTTATTAATTTCCTTGATTTTTAGTCCATTTTAGAATTCAATTTTTATTTTAACGTGATTTGAAAATTGGATTGCAAAATAAAAAAAACATACTTAAAAAATAAATAAAATTCATATTAAATATAAAAATTTGGAAATTTTCAATAATTTCCTCAATTTTTGATCAATTTTAGAGAATAATTTTATATTTAACGTGATTTATCGAAATATATTGAAAATTAAAGAAAAATAATTCAAAAAATGTGGAAAAATTATGTAAAATATAAAAAATGGAAAAATTTTCATTAATTTCCTTGATTTTTAGTTCATTTTATTGTTTAATTTTTATATTTCACATGATTTGTTGAAATATATTGAAAATTGAAAAAAATTATCCAATAAAATTAAAAAAATTAAAAATGGTCAAAAAAGTAAAAAATTGCAAAATTATTACGAATTTTCCTTATTTTTGGTATATTTTAATGATTCATTTCTGTTTATTGAAATATAATGAAAATTGAAATTAAAAATTAGAGTATTACAGTTAATTCTTCGATTTTTCAGAAAATAAATAATAAATAATCAACATTTATTCAAGAAAATTATCTAAAAGGTGAAAAATCGGAAAAATAAAAATTATTTTCTTTATTTTTCATTAATTTCCATAAGTATCATTCGTTTTTAAAAATAATTATTAAAATAAATTAAAAATAAAGAAAATCTGTACAAGAAAAAAAATGAGAAAATATAAATAATAAAAAACGTAAAAAATGTGAATAATTTCGTTAAATTTTCATTTATTTCTATAAGTAATTTCTATTTCAACATTAATTATGAAAAAAAAATTAAAATTTATTAAAAAAAAATTAATAAAAAGTACAAAAAGCCAAAAACTTTTTCATAAATATTGTTTAAAAAATAGATTAAAAATATCAATTCTCTACATTTGAGAAAAAATTTGGCATAATTGAACAAAAAAAATAATAAAATAAGTCAATTAGGACGTAATTTAAAAAAAAAATTAGAATCTCTCGAATTATCAATATATATTCGGCAGTGAACGTGTTAAAAACAATCAATATCGTTGCGTAATCGATAAATTTTTCAAAATATCTATTTACCAAAATCGATATCCAACATGGCCGCGTTCGCCCCTTCCACCAAAATTTTCTTTCCGCTTCTAACCGCCTTATCCAGATAAGAAACTGTATCTTTAACGAGAGGTCTGATTATTTCGGCGTATTCCTTGTACCGCTTCAATTCCGAATCGGTATCCACTTTCAAAGAAGGAAACATTCTTTGATACATATTCACCAAATCGTGAAATCTAAACATTCCAAATAACATATTTCCCTTCAATTACGATCATTTTTACGAAATTTCGCACATACATCAACCAACAAACACGGAAATATAAAAAAAATCGCGACATAACCTTAAAATAAATAAGTTTAACGTCAAAAAACGTCATCAATTCGCTTTAAATTGTCATTTTGGAATGACGTCACAACCATCCGCCATGTTGTTAAAAAGAACCACAAAATTTCTCTATAAAACAGTTGTAATGTATGTTTTTACCGCCCCTCGTATATAAATCGACGAGTTCGGTGACTTCTTATCATTATTGAACTGTATTTATCACTTTTTAGAAACATGTAATGTTTGTTTATAATTCTGCAGTATCCAGGCGGGCTATAAATGCTGATATTTAATAAACAAATGAAAAAAATTTCCTACGTGTTACTCTAACCTTATTTTTTCACGCTGCAGTTGCAAAATTTTATTAACAACATGAATTTATTTAGAAAAAATTCGTATAATACTTAGTTTTTAACAAAAAAACTTGTTTATATATAAAATCTAATAATAAGTAAATAAAAAAAGAAAATTTGTACAATAAAAGTTTATATAAACAATTAAAATTGTTCACTAACCTTTTAGTGAAGTGTCCAAAGTTTCCAAGTAGATCCCCAACTCTGATTCCATTTCTGGTGGCTTTGGAAGAATAAGTCGGTCCGATACCTTTTTTGGTAGTACCTAAACCTTGACCTTTCTGGTTGTTTTCTTGTTCCTGCAATCCGTCTACTTGTTGATGGAAATCGAAAACGAGATGAGCTCTATCTGATATAATCAGTTGATCTTTCCACGTTTTCAAACCTTTCTTTTCGTTTTTTTCGATCTCATCGAACATCCCCGGTAGATGTATGACGACGCCATTGCCTAAAAATACGCATAGTTTTTACAACTGTTAACTATTTAACAATGGAAATGATTTTAAACTTGGAAAAATTGGTTAATTAAAATATCCGAACACGAAGTTTTGTTCTATCGTTTATTTTTTGTAAACTATCACGTAGATTTAGGTATTTCAATTGTTTATCAAAATTTCAATAATTCACCAACATACACTCATCAAATAAGACGGTTTAGAAAACATAAACTTACCTTTCAACCTAATTAATCAAATTTTGATTTAAAAAATCACATAGTAGAATACAAAAAAACACAGCAAGAAACACAATAAAAACAATTCTAGAACACGTGATTATGACAAGTCGGCCATTTTGCCTGAATGACACATAAAATTTTTATTTTCTTTTGTTAACGTGTATATATCTTTTGTTTCAATTGTTTTTCGTATTTTTATTTGCCTTTATTTCGACGAATCGGACCTGGGATATCTCACAAATAATATTCAGTATGTTTATTTTACAATCATACATAAAGAAAGCCTTAATATTCGAAATCACCCTCTGTATTATTTGATCTTAAGCGGTGACGTAATGTACACCGATATAATGGAAATTATATAAACAATTTTGACCCCTATGCAGTGCGTATTAAAGGTCCCCGTTTCAAAGTTCCTAAACAAACATTTTTTTTGATGTCTGACAGTGCATTTAAATGGTTTCTTCTGTTAATCAAAAGGGGAAGAATTCGGATAAATAATGAGCTATATCACTCAGCACGTGACGAAAAATTCAAAACAAAACAATAATGAAGCATTTTCGAATAAATTTGGTTGAGATTAAGGATTTAAAAATGAATCATTCGCCAATGTTTACATTAGAAATATTCCAAATGAAATTGTGAGTCACCGAACAAAGATGGCCGTACTGTCAATGACGTCATTGTAGAATGGTCCATTCTTAAGATTAAAAGAATAAGTTACAGCGTTGTCACGTTTCATTATATTAAATCCTATTCATAATTATGTTTTCCAAAATATATGTTATTTTATTTTTTCGTTTATTGCCACGTATAAAAAACATTTCTTAATATATCAAGATAATAATGTCAAAAACTAAATCGTTAATTATATTTTTTTGTGCTAACTTCATCAATCCTTGACCGTGAGTATAGAGAAAAATTTTAACTTTGGCAACGTGGCAGATATTTGTATTAATGTTTATAGTTATAGGCGATAATTATTACCTAAACAGTTTGTATTAAATAGTTAATTAATTAGGAAATAAATTATTACTTGTTGTATATTTTCACTAATAATGAAAATAAACAAACATTTCAACCTATGTTACAATACTATTAACTTTTTATACTTGAATACATTTTAAAAGATTTACACATCACTAATTTTCCCCATTTCTAGGTTATTTTTTTTAAATATTAATTACTGGTTTCAACATCCAGTTTATAAATACAATTAAATCGATAATATTACACTTGTTTTTGTATTTAGAAAGAAATAACTCAACTTTCGAATTATTTGGCACGAGTTTTGTTTTAAAATCACATGATTCAAAAACTAGTTAAAAAATTCAAGTCAAGTTGTTTAGAAAGTCGTAATTTAATATTTTTTTTTATTGTAACACATGTAAAAGCCACTGAAAGGCGAATAATAACAGACAGCAATAATTAAAATATGTCACACTATCTTAATAGTCAATAAAACATTTTATACAGACAATAAAAACAGGTTTTACCCACAATTTTTATATACAATGATGAAACATATGAGTGATAAGAATTTGTAGATAAAAAACGATATAATTAGCATATAAACTTCAATATTATATAGGAAATTCCTAATTTAAACTGTACCTAAACCTTGTGAATTATTAAATATATGATCTTACCTATAATAGACTTGGTATTGGGATGAATAATTCCACTTGGAAGCAAGTGAAAATCATATTCAACTCCCTCAATGACTACAGTATGCCCCGCATTATTCCCACCCTAAAAATTTTAATAATTTCAACAAAAACGTAAATAATTACTCAAAAAATTAGAACACGCAGTATATTTTAATAAAATTTCAAAATACTTTACGACATTTATATACTGTTATATAATGCAATCAACAATGAAATATAAAACACCTGATTGTATTGGAAATCTAAACAAAAAACCCTCGTTAATTTTAATATCATATCATTCAACTAAATATTATCCAATACTTATTAAAAAATTATAGATAATATTGATTAATACGAAAACAAATTCGCGTACCTGGCACCGACAAACCACATCTACGTCTTCGGCGAGCATATCCACTACTTTTCCTTTTCCTTCATCGCCCCATTGGGCCCCGAGAACTACAGTAACCTTAGTTTCAGTATCAGTTCTAGGTTTCTTTCTAGGCGAGCCGTTTAAGCCGTTTTTCGTGCTAGACATATTGACTGGATAGTATTTTTAGGAGTAAATGATATATAAATATAATAATGATGTGAAATATGCTAAATGCCACACTAACGGTTACCGTACTTCAGTGCTCACGACACAACACTAATGAACACTACAGATTAAATTCATATCTATTTCAAAATAGGAAACACATTTAAAATTTCAAGTACACATCATGTGAACGATACGGATAAGTGACGCAGAAGACGAAATAAAAAAGAAGAAGTTACGTCATTAAAATATTGACATATAATTAAAAGTACTGTTATTCCGTATGTGTATCAAAAAAAGTATGATAAACTATTTTGAAAATGATGAAATTGATATAATTTATTTTTATAAACACTCTTTTATCTACATTTTTTATTCACACCGTTGAAACTTCGATATCATGTAGCTCACGATTATACTATATTGTAGGCCATTAGTAGTAAGAGAAAAATGACAATTGACAGAAAACCAATCAGAATCGATTACAGTAAAATATATATTTATTATTAAAAGTATTTATATATAATATATTACATTTGGTTATCACCTCGCAATCTATTGAAAATTATATATTTTTAAATTAATTGTATAGATTGAATCATTATGTGATTTATTATTGACGTAATCGATTTAGTATCACTCGATAAAAAATCGATTTCTTAATTCACTCAAAACTAACATCAAGTAGTCACGTCGACGTGATGTGGTTTACAGAACATTATCGTAAGATGTATGTTCTGTGAGATGTAGTTTATTTGTAGTAAGAATGTCGTTGTAGTAAGATAAGAATGATGTCGTGTAACATCTATTTGGGATTCACACAAATATCATTTTGATTCAATATTCTCCATTATTAATCAAGTCTTACATCGTCCGGTGTTAAAAATGAGTGATCAGGAAGAATTTATTCCAAGAAATTACCAAGAAGAACTTATGAAAATCTGTCTGGAACAGAATACAATCATTTTTTTACCCACGGGTAGTGGTAAAACGTTTATAGCACTGTTAGTGTTGAAACAAATGGGTGCCGATCTATTAAAGTGAGTAATGTTTTAATTTCTTAATGTCTTTAATTTCTAAACATTTGTATATTGTTTAAATATTATTTTGAATTAATCTAATTGAATAACAATAAGTGACAACTATATTTCGATCTGTTGATAATAAATTATGTTTTAAATGAGAACTAAAATCATTTTAAGATATTTATGGTGAATATATTGAATGATTATAGGTCTTATAGTCAAGGAGGGAAAATTACTATTATATTAGTCAATACGATAGCTTTAGTAGATCAACATGCTGATAACATTATAAAACATACTGGGTTCAATGTTGGGAGATATACTGGGGAAATGAATTTAGATTTTTGGCCGAAAACGAAATGGTACGAAATATACGATAAACACCAAGTGATAATAATGACGTCTCAGATTCTAGTGAATTTAGTTCACAATTCTTACATAGGTGAGTGATTTATAAAACAATCGGGTGTGGCAACAACTTTGGTTGTTGTTTTCAGATCTAAATCGAGTGAATTTGCTAATTTTTGATGAGTGTCATAGAGGAGTGAACGATCACTCTATGAGGCAGTTGATGAAGCAATTTCACTCTTTACATCAACCACCGAGAGTTTTGGGTTTAACAGCGACGTTATTAAACGGAAATTGTAAACCTGGTAGAGTCATAGAAGAAGTAAAATCTTTGGAAACCACTTACCAAAGCAAAGTAGCTACAGTTGAAGAACTGAAATCAGTCGTGGGGTAATTACTATAAATTCCCCCTTAATTTCGTCATTTTTTTTTTGGTTATTTTTCTTTATAGATATTCGACTAATCCCATGGAAAAATTGAAAATCTATGGGAAACATTTGGGAAGTTTCACGGAAAAGATAATAATAGAGGAGTTGTCGAAATTAATTGATACTATATCTTACATAAAATCGGAACCTATACCGATTTCTTTATGTTTGAAAGGTTTGAAACCATTGAAATTGGAAGAAGGAGAAAAGAAACTGAGGAATTTGATTCAGGATTTGATATTTCATGTTGAAACGATGGGACCGTATGGAGGTCTCAAGGCGTGTCTTTCTCACATTATTCAGATAGAAAGGTAAAATTATTTTATTGTTGCTTGCTAAGTTTGATTTTTTGTCTTCAGGCTTTACCTAGATGGTTCTTCAATGACTTTTTATTTGATTTTCTAAGTTATTTTCTCTTTATAGACACTTTTGAGTAGTAATTTCAATTTTAGTCGTTTTTGGACACTTTTTTGTTACTTTTTATAGTTATTTTCATTTTTAGAATTATTTTCAATGAACTAATTTCAATTATAGTCAATTTTGGACGCTTTCTTGTTGATTTTTTCAGTTGTTTTCATTTCATAAACCATTTTAATAAGCAATTTTTAATTATAGTCAATTTTGGACACTTTTTTTTTAAATTTTTTTAATTGTTTTCGTTTTATCAACAATTTTAGTGAACATATTTCAGTTATGGTCATTTTTGGACACTTTTTTTGTTACTTTTTTTAGTTATTTTCATTTTATGGACACTTTTTTCCTTAATTATCTTGTTCTAGACACTTTTTTCAAGACTATAATTACTTTTTGGACTGTTTCCTTGATTATTGTAGGTTTCGAGATCCTTTTTTAGCCATTATCATGTCCTAGATTTTCTTTGAATCATTAAAATGACTTCCTAGACTATTGTCCTTTCTCAGACACTTTTTTGGGTAATTATCTTGCCCAAGATACTTTTTTAATGATTACAGTGACTTTCTCCAGAGATTTTTTCAATTATAGCTGTTATCTAAAAATAATTTTACAGGATAAAAAAACATTGCGACGACTTACAACTCCTGACGGTATTAACTTGCGTCCAGACGACGTTCATGTACGTCCTGGAACAGTTCAAGAAACACATGACCGGCACGGATGAAAAGGACAAGATGCTGAATTTCTGTTCGCATAAATTGATATCGCTGTTCGAAATATTGGACGAATACAAAAAAGTATCGAAAGAAGAACTGTGCTGCATAATATTCACGAAAAGGAGATTCACCGCCAAAGTGATATTCCACGTACTGAAAGACCTCAGCGAGTACCATCCCGATTACGCCCACATCAAAACCAATTTCATGGTGGGGTACAACAACAACCCTTACAACGATACCAGGGAATCCCTTTACATCAGCAAACAGAACAAACAGGTATTTAATTCGACGGGGGGGAGGGGGCGGGCGATGGGCAAATGAAATCTGATTTGATGTCTTTGCAGGTACTCGACGGGTTCAGGAACAAAGAGATAAACGTCCTGGTGGCGTCGAACGTTTTGGAAGAGGGGGTCGATATACCGAAATGTACTTTGGTGATCAAATATGATCACCCTGAAGATTATCGCTCCTACGTCCAATCGAAAGGGCGAGCAAGACACATGAAGAGCCTCTATTATATGATGGTGTGCGAAGAAGATAGAGGTAAATTCATACAAAGGTACAACGAATTCAGGCAGGTCGAAGAAATATTGAACGACGTAAGTTTTCCCTTCCCCCTCCTCCAAAAAAAGCGAAAAAAATTCTTAATGTATTGTTTCCGGTTATTTCTAGATTTTTACCGACAGTTTTCGAAACAATTACGCCGTGCCAACGTCGCAATCTGTCATCTAAATTTCCCTAGATCTGCGAAAAAATAGATAAATATGACAACATCGAATCGAAATATTTTCAAAAAAATTTTTTACCGAATTTCCCTAGATTTAGGGAAAAATTTATAAATGCGGCAACATCGCCGAATCGAAATATTTTCAGAAAGTTTGTTATCGAATTTCCCTAGATTTAGGGAAAAATATATGAATGTGGCAACATCGCCGAATCGAGATATTTTCAAAAAGTTTGTTATCGAATTTCCCTAGATTTAGGGAAAAATAGATGAATGTGGCAACATCGCCGAATCGAGATATTTTCAAAAAGTTTTTTACCGAATTTCCCTAGATTTAGGGAAAAATATATGAATGTGGCAACATCGCCGAATCGAGATATTTTCAAAAAGTTTTTTACCGAATTTCCCTAGATTTAGGGAAAAATATATGAATGTGGCAACATCGCCGAATCGAGATATTTTCAAAAAGTTTTTTACCGAATTTCCCTAGATTTAGGGAAAAATAGATGAATGTGGCAACATCGCCGAATCGAAATTTTTACTATGAAGCTAATTGACAAATTTCCTTAGAACTCGGTAAAACGAATAAATATGGCAACATTGTCGAATCAAAATATTTTTGTTTCGAACTTGATATTTTGTGAACAATTAAATTTTCTTAGTTATTTGAATTTTTTTGAATTTGGCAACATCGATTAATCGAAATATTTGTTTAAAGGTTTTCATTGAATTTCTCTAATTCTAAGGAAAATTATAAACTTGGCGACATCGTACACTCGAAATTTTCTCAGCAATTCAATTTTACCTAGATATGGGAACGAATAAATTCGGCAACGTCGCTAATGTCCATATACTCATAACCGATCCTGAAATTTTTACAATTTTAGGGAAAACAATAAATTTGGCAACGTTCCGGACACAAAATTTTGTTATTAATCCAAAAAAAAACAAATGGAGAAAATTAGTTTTGGCAACACCGTAATTTCGTAAATGTTTCATAAATCGCATCATCAAATTTCCCTAGTTCTTAAAAAAAATTAGAACTGGCAACATCGCAATCTTTCTATGGATCTTTTCATGAAATTTCTAAAAAAAAACAGTTGTAATTTCGGAATGTTTCAATATATCAAATCTTCCCAGTTTTGAGGAAAGAAATTCCAACTGGCAACATCGCAATCTTCGTTCATAAATTTTATAATAAATAAATCAAATCCCAAAAATTTCCTAGTTCCGAAGAAAATTACATCCGATAACATCGCAATATTTTTCTTCTAGTACTTGATAGGCACCAATTCGGAACGGGAAGATCCCTCCGAGAAGGACATTGTCGCCATGTACAACGAAGACATAATCCCCCCTTATTACGTGAACGGCCCCACCAGCGCCCAAGTGAATATGACGTCCGCCATATCTCTATTGTGCCAATACTGTATGAGCCTCCCGTCGGATATTTACACCGTTCGCGCCCCTGATTGGTTTTTCCGGATGGTCGACCAGAAAATATCCGTTGTCATATTACTACCCGTCGTTTGTCCCATTCTAGACGAAATAGTTGTGAGTACCCACTTTTAGTTTAACCCTCGTATACAAATATAATTTTTTTTGTTTCAATTAAATCTATTAATCTGTCGAAAATCGTTTATATTTCAACGAATAAAATTTTAAAATAAGAATCAATTTGATTTTGATAATTGTATAGGGCATTTCGAAAATTGTTTGTAATTAATTATTAAGGGACCGCCGATGGTTAATAAGAAATTAGCTAAAAGGGCGGCGGCGATGGTGGCGTGCATTAAACTCCATAAAGCCGGCGAATTGGACGACCATTTGCTACCGAAAAAGAATATCGTTAAAGAAGAAGACGTCGATTTTTTGTTTAGTCATTATCCCAAAGAGAAGGATCCCACGGCGGGAAATTTGAAAACTAAAAGACTCCATAAAAAATTGGTGAGTCATTTTGATTCTACTGATTTATATTTTCAATACACAAATTTTTATATTTATCGGTAGATGTAGGCAACTTTTCAGTCGTCTCCTCATTTATATTATGAAATTTCAACGTTCTAAAATATTGGACAGGGGCGGCCTCGAAACCTAAACACATTTGTTTTTCCCCATTTTTAATTTTTTTAAGTTCTAGTTGCAGTTAATGCATTTTAGACAGGGGCGACTTTGGGATCTAAATTTATTTTTCACAATATTATTTATAAGTTGAAGAAATTTATTATCCATATTTTTATTTTTATTTTTTTTTGTTTCTATCGATTCAATTCCATGTATTTTAGACAGGGGCGGCTTAAGAACCCAACCAACTTTATTTTCCAAATTTTCTTTTTGTTTTAACTGAATATTCAGAATTTTAGACAGGGGCGGCCTGGAGAGTTGAACCAATTCATTTACCATATTTTAATTATTTTTTGAATGAACTCGTTTTCTAAAATTATAGACAGGGGCGGCTTCGAAACCTGAACAAATTTGTTTTCCTCGTTTCAATTTTTTTTAGTTTCTAGTTGCAGTTAATACATTTTAGACAGGGGCGACTTAGGGATCTAAATTTAATTTTCAAAATTTCACTTATAAAAATCGTTTTGATTTTGGGTTTTTTTCGATATAAAATTATTTTTTTAAAACGGGTTGAAATTGACGTTTTGACATATTTCGATCTATATCAAAATTTTTATCAAAAAAAAAGTAAAAAGTCGAAGAAATTTATTCTCCCTATTTTTATTTTATTTTGTTTCTATCGATTCAATTCCATGAATTTTAGACAGAGGCGGCTTAAGAACCCAACCAACTTTATTTCCCAAATTTTCTTTTTGATTTAACTGACTTTTCAGAATTTTAGACAGGGGCGGCCTGGAGAGTTGAATCTATTCCTTTTTTTATGTTTTTATTTTTCTTATACTGTTTTTATTCAGTTTTTAACAAAATTTCTGCCATTTTGGACAGGGACGGCTTCAAGACTTCGATCTCTAAATAATTTTAGACAGGGGCGGCTTCGAGATTCAATCAAATTCATTTCCCACATTATTATTTTCGATTTTACGTTTATTTTAACAAAATTTCTGCCATTTTGGACAGGGACGGCTTCAAGACTTCGATCTCTAAATAATTTTAGACAGGGGCGGCTTCGAGACTCAATCAAATTCATTTTCCAAATTATTATTTTCGATTTTACGTTTATTTTAACAAAATTTCTGCCATTTTGGACAGGGACGGCTTCGAAACGTCTAAACCTTAAAAAAAATTAAATTTCCACATTTTTATTTCGAAATTTTCCAGTTTCCGGCCGTACTAAATAAACCGATACTGCCCAATACCACCCTATGGGTACACACCGTCAAACTAAACCCTTTGTTTACCAAAAAAACGGAAGACGTCAATTTTTCCACCATGTTCGACATGTACACGTCGCCGTTGTGCTACGGCGTCGTAACCAATTCGCCTTTACCGACCATTTGCGATTTTCCGATCTACGTCACTTCCGGAACGATAACCGTGTCATTGGAAGTGAATAAAACGACCATTACCGTAACGGATAAAAACCTCGAGGATATTGTAACGTTCCATTACCGTGTATTCGAAGATGTGATCAAAGTGCTTCAACGTTTTCTCATTTTCGACCGGGGGGATAATCCGGAAATGATGCTCTTAGTGCCTTTCGATAGAACGAATGGGAGCGTCGATTGGGATCTGTTGGGGCGGCGAACGCCGGTTAATTCGGTCGAGGAAATGAGCGTAGAAGAAAAGATGAAATTGGAGGTTAACTTGGAAAGTCATTTGAGGAAAATCGTTAGTCCTTGGTACAGGAGGGATCCTGCTGTTTATATTGTTACTGAGGTAAGTACGTTTTTTTTCTTTTAATTTTTTCTCCCGATTTTCTCGATATTTTCACTTTAATAATATTTATAATGTTTTAATTTTTTTTTGATGATTTTAATAGATTTTTCGACTTTTTTTTTAAATTTTATCATTTTTTGAATTTTTAGAATTTTTCAATTTTTTTATATTTTTTTTGATGATTTTAATAGATTTATCGATTTTTTTTTAAATTTTATCATTTTTTTTGAATTTCTAGAATTTTTCAATTTTTTTATATTTTTTTTTTCATTTTAATAGATTTATCGACTTTTTTAAATTTTATCATTTTTTGAATTTCTAGAATTTTTCAATTTTTTTATATTTTTATTGATGATTTTAATAGATTTATCGACTTTTTTTAAATCTTTATCATTTTCACACACTTTTTTGATAATTAATTGATTAAAATCATTTTCTCGATAATATCACTTTAATAATATTTATTGAATTTTTATAACTTTTTAATTTTTTTAAATTTTTTTTTGATGATTTTAATAGATTTATCGATTTTTTTTAAAATTTTATCATTTTCACACACTTTTTTGATAATTAATTGATTAAAATCATTTTCTCGATAATATCACTTTAATAATATTTATTGAATTTTTATAACTTTTTAATTTTTTTAAATTTTTTTTTGATGATTTTAATAGATTTATTGACTTTTTTAAAAAATTTTATCATTTTTCACACAATTTTTTGATAATTAATTGATTAAAATCATTTTCTCGATATTATCACTTTAATAATATTTATTGAATTTTTATAATTTTTTAAAAAATTTTTTCTGATGATTTTAATAGATTTGCCTACTTTTTTAAAAAATTTTATCATTTTTCACACAATTTTTTGATAATTAATTGATTAAAATCATTTTCTCGATATTATCACTTTAATAATATTTATTGAATTTTTATAACTTTTTAATTTTTTTAAATTTTTTATTGATGATTTTGATAGATTTATTGACTTTTTTAAAAAATTTTATCATTTTTCACACAATTTTTTGATAATTAATTGATTAAAATCATTTTCTCGATATTATCACTTTAATAATATTTATTGAATTTTTATAATTTTTTAAACAATTTTTTCTGATGATTTTAATAGATTTGCCTACTTTTTTAAAAAATTTTATCATTTTTCACACAATTTTTTGATAATTAATTGATTAAAATCATTTTCTCGATATTATCACTTTAATAATATTTATTGAATTTTTATAACTTTTTAATTTTTTTAAATTTTTTATTGATGATTTTGATAGATTTATTGACTTTTTTAAAAAATTTTATCATTTTTCACACAATTTTTTGATAATTAATTGATTAAAATCATTTTCTCGATATTATCACTTTAATAATATTTATTGAATTTTTATAATTTTTTAAAAAATTTTTTCTGATGATTTTAATAGATTTGCCTACTTTTTTAAAAAATTTTATCATTTTTCACACAATTTTTTGATAATTAATTGATTAAAATCATTTTCTCGATATTATCACTTTAATAATATTTATTGAATTTTTATAATTTTTTAAAAAATTTTTTCTGATGATTTTAATAGATTTGCCTACTTTTTTAAAAAATTTTATCATTTTTCACACAATTTTTTGATAATTAATTGATTAAAATCATTTTCTCGATATTATCACTTTAATAATATTTATTGAATTTTTATAACTTTTTAATTTTTTAAAAAATTTTTTCTGATGATTTTAATAGATTTGCCTACTTTTTTAAAAAATTTTATCATTTTTCACACAATTTTTTGATAATTAATTGATTAAAATAATTTTCTCCACATTTTATCACTTTAATATTTTTTGAATTTTTTCGATTTGTTGATATTTTTGAAATAGTTTTATTTTTCAGACACGTTTTGATGATTTTATTTTTATTTTATTTTTTTTCAAAATCACTTTCCCATAATTTTTTTTAATAAATATTAACGATTTATTGACATTTTTCGAATTTTTATAATTTTCTAGGTTTTTACCATTTTTTGATATTTTTTAAATAATTTTTTTTGTCAGATACTTTTTCGGTGATTTTAATGATTTTATTGATATTTTTTTAAATTTTCACCATTTTCTAGTCTCTTTTTTATGATTATAATTGATTTATTCACATTTTTTGGCCATTTTTTGGCCATTTTTTTGTTTATTGACGTTTTCTAGACCCTTTATCAATCATTGTAGTTTTCAAGATACTTTCTAGCCGCCCTAAAAACTTTTATTCTATTTCTTATTGTTTTCTAGACAGTTTTTAATATATTTTATAACTTTTAGACACTTTTTCAGTGATTTTCAGATTTATAGATCACTCTCTTTTATTATAGCTTTCTAGACACTTTTTTAATGACTTTCAGGATCTTATTCTTGCTTTATAATCGTTTTCTAGATACTTTTTTGATCATTATAGTTTTCTAGACACAATTTTAACATGCTCCATAACTTTCTAGACACATTTACGACTTTTTTTTAAATTATATCATTTTTTGAATTTTTAGAATTTTTCAATTATTTTTATATATATTTTTTGATGATTTTAATAGATTTATCGACTTTTTTTAAATCTTTATCATTTTCACACACTTTTTTGATAATTAATTGATTAAAATAATTTTCTCCACATTTTATCACTTTAATATTTTACACAATTTTAACATGCTCCATAACTTTCTAGACACATTTTTCGACAAATATTTCGTTCGCCATTGTGAATTTAATTTGAAAAGCGTTTTCGAATAAATTCATACAGCTACAGAGTGTGCATTTCGATATTATCATTACGGAATGGTAATGAATTTCGAAAAATCCTCTTTCCTTTTAGGTATGTTTCAACAGAAACGCCTTTACCGAATTTCCAAATGACGAATACGCAAATTTCGGCGAATACTTTCGCTTAAGGCACAATTTAGAAATTCGCAATCCCGAATTGCCCTTATTGTTGGTGAAAAGGTTAACGAAAAGCCTGAATTTCATCAAAGTGAGTTAGAATTCGAAAATTTCCCAAAATTCTCTTTTTATCTCTTATGTCGTTTTTCAGCCGAAAAGTAGGATTTCCATAAAAAGGAAACACGAACAGACGTACGAGGAAATGGTGGAGTACCTTCCGGCGGAATTGGTGGTGAAGCAGGATTTTCCAGCTTCGCTGTGGATCCAAGCCAATCTCCTACCGACGATATTGACGAGAATTTCGTTTTTCCTCCAATTGGAGGAACTAAGACAACGGATAGCAACCGAAGCAGGTGAGTTTCTATGACGTACACGGAGATTTTGAAAATTGGTAATTGGAATGTTTTTAAACTTGGCAACGCTGTAATTTCCTTTACTATAAAATGTTACAATTTCTTTTAGGTTCAATACTTTTTGGATATCATTAAAATTTATTTTATAAACACTTTTTTTGAGGTTAAAATTACTTTTTAAACATTTTTTTGAGGTCAAAATTATTTTTTAGACATTTTTTTGATGTTTATAATCGAGTTATCAATTTTTTTGAACTATTGATATTTTCTAGACACTTTTTTGAAGTTAAAATCACTTTTTTAAGGTTAAAATCACTTTTTGGACTTTTTTTTGAGGTTCAAATCACTTTTTAGACATTTTTTTGAGGTAAAATTATTTTTTAGACATTTTTTTGATGTTTATAATCGATTTATCAACTTTTTTAAACTATTGATGTTTTTTAGACACTTTTTTAAGGTTAAAATCACTTTTTAGACATTTTTTTTTGAGGTTAAAATCACTTTTTAGACATTTTTTTGAGGTTAAAATTATTTTTTAGAGATTTTTTTGAGGTTAGAATTATGTTTTAGACACTTTTTTGAGATTAAAAACACTTTTTAAACATTTTTATGACATTAAAATCACTTTGTAGACATTTTTTTGAGGTTAAAATTATTTTTTAGAGATTTTTTTGAGGTTAAATTTATTTTTTAGACATTTTTTTGATTATTATAATCGATTTATCTACTTTTTAAAACTATTTATGTTTTCTAGACACTTTTCCAATGATTATCAGATTTTGTGATACTTTTCAATGATTATCAGACTTTTGGGTCACTATTTCAACAACTATCAGACTTTTGGGATATTTTTCAATGATTATCAGACTTTTGGGTCACTATTTCAACAACTATCAAACTTTTGGGACACTATTTCAACAACTATCAGACTTTTGGGACACTATTTCAATGATTATCAGACTTTTGGGACACTATTTCAACAACTATCAGACTTTTGGGACACTATTTCAATGATTATCAGACTTTTGGGATACTATTCAACAACTATCAAACTTTTGGGACACTATTTCAACAACTATCAGACTTTTGGGACACTATTTCAACAACTATCAGACTTTTGGGACACTATTTCAACAACTATCAGACTTTTGGGACACTATTTCAACAACTATCAGACTTTTGGGACACTATTTCAATGATTATCAGACTTTTGGGACACTATTCAACAACTATCAAACTTTTGGGACACTATTTCAACAACTATCAGACTTTTGGGACACTATTTCAACAACTATCAGACTTTTGGGACACTATTTCAATGATTATCAGACTTTTGGGACACTATTTCAACAACTATCAGACTTTTGGGACACTATTTCAATGATTATCAGACTTTTGGGATACTATTCAACAACTATCAAACTTTTGGGACACTATTTCAACAACTATCAGACTTTTGGGACACTATTTCAACAACTATCAGACTTTTGGGACACTATTTCAACAACTATCAGACTTTTGGGACACTATTTCAACAACTATCAGACTTTTGGGACACTATTTCAATGATTATCAGACTTTTGGGACACTATTCAACAACTATCAAACTTTTGGGACACTATTTCAACAACTATCAGACTTTTGGGACATTATTTCAATGATTATCAGACTTTTGGGACACTATTCAACAACTATCAAACTTTTGGGACACTATTTCAATGATTATCAGACTTTTGGGACACTATTCAACAACTATCAAACTTTTGGGACACTATTTCAATGATTATCAGACTTTTGGGACACTATTCAACAACTATCAAACTTTTGGGACACTATTTCAACAACTATCAGACTTTTGGGTCACTATTTCAACAACTATCAGACTTTTGGGACACTATTTCAATGATTATCAGACTTTTGGGACACTATTCAACAACTATCAAACTTTTGGGACACTATTTCAACAACTATCAGACTTTTGGGACACTATTTCAATGATTATCAGACTTTTGGGACACTATTCAACAACTATCAAACTTTTGAGACACTATTTCAACAACGATCAGACTTTTGGGACACTATTTCAACAACTATCAAACTTTTGGGTCACTATTTCAACAACTATCAGACTTTTGGGACACTATTTCAACAACTATCAAACTTTTGGGTCACTATTTCAACAACTATCAGACTTTTGGGACACTATTTCAATGATTATCAGACTTTTGGGACACTATTCAACAACTATCAAACTTTTGGGACACTATTTCAACAACTATCAGACTTTTGGGTCACTATTTCAACAACTATCAGACTTTTGGGACACTATTTCAACAACTATCAGACTTTTGGGACACTATTTCAATGATTATCAGACTTTTGGGACACTATTCAACAACTATCAAACTTTTGGGTCACTATTTCAACAACTATCAAACTTTTGGGTCACTATTTCAACAACTATCAGACTTTTGGGACACTATTTCAACAACTATCAGACTTTTGGGTCACTATTTCAACAACTATCAAACTTTTGGGTCACTATTTCAACAACTATCAAACTTTTGGGTCACTATTTCAACAACTATCAGACTTTTGGGACACTATTTCAACAACTATCAAACTTTTGGGTCACTATTCCACCAACTATCAGACTTTTGGGACACTTTTCTATTAAATATTAGTCTTTTGGGGCTGTTTTTAATGTTTTTGAGAGTTTTGGGACACTTTTTGTCGCGTACGTCCAATTAATTTTAATGGAAATCGTTCAGGTTTGGGTAGAAAAACCGTAATCCAAAGAATGCCGCTTCAATTAGACGAATACCTATTAAGTTACGTCCCCCACGTAGAATGCGACAACCATCACGGCGACGATCTACCAACCGTGGATATGAACGTTTCCGTTTCCGCCGTACCCGTACCCCAAACGACATTACAAATAAACAAAGATTTCAGCGAAAAATTATTGGAAAGCCAATACCCGTGGAAGAACATCGACGAACCGATAGATATCGAAAGGGACCTCAAAGTATCCATAATGGACATCGAACATTACGAAGCTTTCATAGGTGGGAGAGAAAAAAAAAGTTTGGTTAAGATTTATCGTATTTATTTATTCGTTTATTTTTATGTTTAAGGGCAATCCGTGAACGTTTCTCGAGAATACAAAAACAACAATTCGCCATCGAAGGAAAAACAATTGGCTCTGACCTACCACAAAAATTTCCTTCCGGCGGATATAAAAATACTCGACGCCGATCCGAACGACAAAGGTCCCGAATTGTGCGAAATGTTCAGAGCCTTGACGACGGCCAAGGCCAACGAGATCGTGAATCTGGAACGGTCGGAAACCTTGGGGGATTCCTATCTGAAAATGATCGTTTCCGTTTACGTCTACCTGCGTTTTCCGCATTACGACGAGGGCCGCGCCACCCAGCTCAAAGGGAAATTGGTCAGCAACAGGAACCTCTTTTATCTGGCGTCGGAGAAAAATTTGAACGGGGTGATTAAATACAACGAATTGTCGTCGGAGAGCGAATGGATGCCGCCCGGTTTCGATATACCCCAAGAAATGTCGAGGAGGATCGAAAACGGCGAATTGTCGGTTAGCGCCTTGTTCGGTTTACGTGTACCGGAAGCCGAACAGATTTCCGGTCGTTTGAGCAAGGATACGGTCGCGGAGATATTGGAGGACGAATGTCCCGTGAACGAAAACGAGGAATGCAATTATCGTACGATGGCGCAATTTTTGAAAAGTCAGTTTATAGCCGATAAATTTGTATCGGATACGGTGGAAAGTCTGTTGGGGGTCTATTTGCAAACGGGCGGTTTGAAAGGTGAGCCAATTTTTTGTTTTTTGTTTTTGACATTGTTAGATTGATTTCGACTCGCCCCGTATTATGATCGAGGTGTAAATTGTCGGTTTTGGCGTCTGAATCGTGGTCGTAACTGTTTTTCGGTGCTTTACCTAATCGATCGCACCTCTATTTGTATTTTTACCATTTTCCAACACAAATTTTCGATTTTAAACTTTTTTTTTGCTTCTATATTCACTATCGGTTAGATTTGTTGTGGCGAACTTTGTCGAATGCTGTACTAGAATCGATAAAGTAATCATTTCATGTATCTATATCATTTTTGAACCTAAATGCTCGTTTTTAATTTTTTTTCTTGTAATATGCTCTAAAAACTGATTTTTTTTAGTAAACTGCAAATTTTTCATAGTAAAATGTGTCGAATGCTGTTCTAAGATCAAAAAAGTCCAAATTTTACGTTATTTTTATTACTTTCGAACCCAAATTTTCGATTTTTTCACTTTTTTTCTTTTCAAATAGGTTTTAAATCAAATTTTTCATAGTAAACTGTGTCGAATGCTATTCTAAGATCAAAAAAGTCCAAATTTTACGTCATTTTATCATTTTCCAAGTAAAATTTTCGTTTTTTCACTTTTTTTCTTTTCAAATTGGTTTTAAATCAAATTTTTCATAGTAAACTGTGTCGAATGCTATTCTAAGATCAAAAAAGTCCAAATTTTACGTTATTTTATCATTTTTCAACTCAAATTTTGGTTTTCTTGCTTTTTTTGCTTCTAAATTCACTATCGGTTAGATTTGTTGTGGCGAACTTTGTCGAATGCTGTACTAGAATCGAAAAAATCATAATTTCGTCCGTCTATACCGTTTTCTATCCAAAAGTTTCGACTTTCAACATTTTTTTCCTCTAAAATTGTCTATGGGTTGGATTTTTTACGGTAAACTTTGTCGAACGCTATACTAGAATCGAAAAAGTCCAAATTTTACGTTATTTTATCATTTTCCAACTCAAATTTTCGATTTTTCACTTTTTTTTTGCTTCTATATTCACTATCGGTTAGATTTGTTGTGGTGAACTTTGTCGAATGCTGTACTAGAATCGATAAAGTAATCATTTCATGTATCTATATCATTTTTGAACCTAAATGCTCGTTTTTAATTTTTTTTCTTGTAATATGCTCTAAAAACTGATTTTTTTTTAGTAAACTGCAAATTTTTCATAGTAAACCGTGTCGAATGCTGTTCTAAGATCAAAAAAGTCCAAATTTCACGTTATTTGATCATTTTCCAACTAAAATTTCCATTTTTTCACTTTTTTTCTTTTCAAATTGGTTTTAAATCAAATTTTTCATAGTAAACCGTGTCGAATGCTGTTCTAAGATCAAAAGAGTCCAAATTTTACGTCATTTTATCATTTTCCAAGTAAAATTTTCGTTTTTTCACTTTTTTTCTTTTCAAATTGGTTTTAAATCAAATTTTTCATAGTAAACTGTGTCGAATGCTATTCTAAGATCAAAAAAGTCCAAATTTCACGTTATTTGATCATTTTCCAACTAAAATTTCCATTTTTTCACTTTTTTTCTTTTCAAATTGGTTTTAAATCAAATTTTTCATAGTAAACCGTGTCGAATGCTGTTCTAAGATCAAAAAAGTCCAAATTTTACGTTATTTGATCATTTTCCAACTAAAATTTTCGTTTTTTCACTTTTTTTTCTTTTCAAATTGGTTTTAAATCAAATTTTTCATAGTAAACCGTGTCGAATGCTGTTCTAAGATCAAAAGAGTCCAAATTTTACGTCATTTTATCATTTTCCAAGTAAAATTTTCGTTTTTTCACTTTTTTTCTTTTCAAATTGGTTTTAAATCAAATTTTTCATAGTAAACCGTGTCGAATGCTGTTCTAAGATCAAAAAAGTCCAAATTTTACGTTATTTGATCATTTTCCAACTAAAATTTTCGTTTTTTCACTTTTTTTCTTTTCAAATTGGTTTTGAATCAAATTTTTCATAGTAAACTGTGTCGAATGCCATTCTAAGATCAAAAGAGTCAAAATTTTACGTTATTTGATCATTTTCCAACTAAAATTTTTGTTTTTTTCACGTTTTTTCTTTTCAAATTGGTTATCAATCAAATTTTTCGTAGTAAACTAAGATCAAAAGAGTCAAAATCTTATTTTATGTCATTTTGATCATTTTTGGCCGAAAAAAAATGAAATTTATTCAACATTTAGGTGCAACGAGATTATTAGAATGGTTCGGCGTAATACCTAAAAGCGAAAATTTAGAGAAGTTATTAGAAAAACCGCCCCCGACACCTTTATTAAACGAAACCGACGACATCGAAAGCAAACTCCTCATACATTTACCGACACGTAAACAAATCGAAAAAATAATCGGTTACGAATTCAAAAATAAATCGTATTTATTGCAAGCGTTCACCCATTCGTCGTACACGCCGAATCGCACCACCCTGTCGTACGAAAGATTGGAATTCGTCGGCGACGCCGTCCTCGATTTTCTAATCACTTGTTTCGTATACGAATCCTGCGGGAACCTGGATCCCGGTAAATTGACCGATCTCAGATCGTCATTGGTCAATAACAACACCTTCGCCAGTTTGATAGTACGAATGGGGTTGCACAAATACATTTTGATGATCAATTCCAAATTGCAAAAGTTTATCGACGATTTCGTTTTGTTTATGGAACAGAAGAATTACGTCATCGACGACGAGATCATGATTTTGTTGCAGGAGGACGAATATCAGTTCGCCGAATCCGTCGATGTCCCGAAGGTAAATATTTTTGCGATTTTTTTCTATCGAAAAAACTTTTAACGCACACTGTATTATTGTCCAAATTACTTCGATTTTATTTCATATTTATCTTAACAAAATTACGATCGTTTTTTTTACACGCGCTGTATAATCGAAACGATTTTTTTTGTTTTGAAATTTTTAATAAAAAAATATTCTATTGGACAGGGACGGCTTTGGGACGAAGGGGAAAAAGTTTTTCGCGAAAAATTGATTTTAAATGGTTAATTTCCCCGATTAAGTGATAAAAACCTCCCCGATTAAATTTTCCAGATACTCGGCGATATATTCGAAGCTATAGCCGGCGCTATATATCTAGATAGCAATAAAGACTTGAAAACAGTTTGGAGGGTATTTTACAAAATAATGTGGAAAGAAATCGATTTATTTTCTCAAAATATTCCCAAAAATGTAGTCCGGAGATTGTTCGAATGGAACGGAGCCCATCCCAAATTCGGGTAAGTTTCCCCCTCCCCTCCCCTGCCACCTCCCTTTTATCGCGGATCGTATTTTAGGCAAGTGATTCCGACAACAAACCGGAAATGCATGGTGCCTCTTAGGTTCATGCTGGACGGCGTACCGACATTCGTACACGGGTTCGGAACCAACAAAACCATGGCTAAAAAAGCCGCCGCCAAAATAGCTTTAAAATTGTTGTACCAAAAAGATAAATAAGATTTTTTTAATTCGTTAATCGCAATAAGAAAATTATTTATATCGATAAAAATAAATGTTTTATATACAAATATTAAAAAAAAAAAATTTAAACGGAATTTTTTTGAAAAATTCAAATTTTTCTTTTGCCTTTTATCTAGATAATAAATTTTGAGGGCTGTGTTATATTTGAAAAAATTATATCGGTTTTTTCAGTATAACTCTTTTTTAATATAATAAAATATTTTTTAAAATAATCATGAATAGTTTTATTTGTTTACATTTTTCAAATACAACCCTGTACTAAAACATTCGTTCCTCGACATTTCCCGACGTTTTTAATACGCGAAATTGATTGGTGATAATTTGAACTTAGCGTCAATTAAACCCCGCCCATTACGTTTTAAATATTCGTTTTGCACTGTTACCCGCCATTTATAATTCTAACCAAATCACAGCGCTGCGATTTTAAATACACAAATTTCATTGGTGGATTCGAATTTGGCGCCCATTACGTTTTAATTAGATACTTCCGATTAATAAGGATTAGTGCGCATTTGCCGGTTTTAGTTTATTATGAATATAATTTGAAAACATTCTTTTTAATATAATAAATTCGATAAATCTTATATACGACAAATATAATTGTATCTAATCAATTTTTTTTTTAAGAAAATTCTATTTGAAACCAAAATTAATGTAAAAAAATATATTGACGTGAAATTATTTTTAAATACGGCAACGTTGTATTTCCAACTTGTAACTATCTTATTCACGGTCCGTGATCTTGATGCATAGAACGTAATTACCGCAGAGTTGCCAATGGAGAAACGGACATTTTGAAAAACTATCGAATTTTATTGATTTTTAATTAATTTAATGGTTTTTTTATGGAATTTTGTGATAAATTTGAACAATTATGGTGAGTGCGTGCGTGGTGTGTAAAATTATAGTTCATTTCGATACGAAATCATACTTTGATCGGTAAGTAATTTTAGGTTAAGTTTATTATAAGTCTATTCATTCGAAAATTTGAATTTTGTTTTTATAATTTATTGTTAAATAGAAAATTTAACGAAAAAAAAATCAAATTATGATTATATATATTTTATTTTCATAGCATATTTTATTTAGTAAAAATTTTAATAGAAATACAGAGTCGTATTCAGGAAATTCGTTTTTTTTTCAAACTCAACAATTACACGGAATTTAGGAACGCCTTCCAAAAGTCTAGAATAGAATTTTTATTTACACTACCTTATTTGTCCGATATAAAATAATAATATAAAAGGCCAGTTTAGCGATTTCGAAGTAGTAGAATCCATTTGTCTAAGTCATAAATTGTTACTTCCGATTTTATCTATGATTGGATTCGTTTACTCGATGTTTTAGTTGTCTTCCGGTTCCGCCTTTTACGAATAGGGGGTATTTTTTTCGTATATAGGGGTTTATTTGAAGAAAGAAATAACCGATACCAAAAAAATAATTGTTATTTACGATTTATCAAAAATTGTATATACATTTATTTTTTAGGTTAGGTCGAGTAAAATTAAACAATTTTTCTATGGAAAACGTTATATTTATATAATCGAATCGAATTCAAAATGTCTAACCCGATGTTGAGCAATCTAATTATAAGTAAAACCGGAAGTACATTTGTATATTTGATAAATGGATTGTACTACGTACGTACACGCCAAATTAGCGTGTTTTTGTTGAGATTTCAAACTGAAAGTAATCCCAATATATAAATTCTCACTACACGGTAGTATAAATTAATTTTTTTTATAAAAATTTACGAAAATATTCTCATATATTAATTTTTTTCACATTTAAATAAGAAATAATTTAAAAAATTGTAGTAGATACAAATAATCAAAGTACATACCTGTAAATTCTAAAATTTTTGATTAGAAATAATAATTATAATAAGACAATTTTCACAATTTAATAAAACGTTCGTAATTTATTTTTCATGAAAATACTAATTCGAATGTTTTTTCTCCAACCATTTATATACTGTCGCGTCAGACGATCCAATATAATATTTTAAGAAATCCAAAATTAACAAAACCACCCTGTAAACGAAAATCACAACATTTTTATTATTATTTTTAATTAAAAGTAAATTTTTCAATCCTTCTTCTATCGGTTGCCTAATAGATTTCAATACATATTCTAAACTTGGTACAATAGACACGACGTTAGGATCGGGATATTTAAGCGACGTCGGCGTCCATCCTGCAGCCAACGATAACAACCCCAATACGGCATCGGCAGTACTACCCTGCCCTTCCGAATTCCATAAACCAATAGAATAAGATCCGTCTGCATTTTCAACGCTCAAAATTTGAGCAGAACTAAAAACTATCATTTGAACCTATAAATAAACAATTTTCCAATATATATAGTAACTAAATATAAATAATTTATTCTTACCAATAGCAAAATGATGACGTGAAACATTTTTTTAAATAATATTCAACATCATTCCAAATATTAGGTTTATATATCCATATTAATTAGTCATTAAGACATATTAGTATTATTTTATAAATAATTCCTAATTGACGCTATTAATCATCAAATAAAAATGTCCACTTCTAATGGAAATTACATCCATCATTTATTACGTTGCAGGAATCCATTTTCTAGTTTTATCCGAGAAGGATAAAAATACGGATTTGATACATCTACTTCGTTTTCAAAAACTTTTGAGCAACGAAAATATTTCATAACTAACAAAATGTTAATGATAATGTTTAAATTAGCAAATAGTTATAAACATTTAAAATTATTCAATTTGTTTCGTTGGACGTATGACAACGCAACCGGTGTGAAGTTGCTGCATAAAATGGCTGCTCGATTATCCGAGTATAACCGATTATCGAGCTCCAGTGGAGTACTAATTTTATTTTCCAAACAGTAAATATCTTGATATAAATGTTTGTGAAAATAAGCAGAAATTTTCAAAACGTAAAAGAATGTAAATAATTAAATCGAAATTTGGATCAATAAATCCAGAAAAACATTTTGCATTTCGAAGTTTATAATGTAATTAATAATGTATAATTGATTTAAAACTTGAGAAACTCAAAAAAAAAAGTTATCAAAGAAAGTAGAACTCATTTTAATACATTTTCAATATCGTTTTCTTATTTTTTAAAATTTTTAATTGAATAAAAATAACAAAAGTTCATCTAATATTTTTTCTTAAATACAGATTTATGGTGGTTAAAATCTAATCATCCTAATTTTTTAAGATCAAAATATATCAAAAAAGTAGTAAAAAATAACAACAACCTCACCACCTACACCGTTACGGCTCGATATAAGTTTCGACGAGATGTAGGTACATAAACAGCGAAGCCATTATACGAGAGCGGTATCAATTAAGAAAACTAAAAAACGTGCTTTTGTCTTGCCTGTCTCGGCTCCTGTAGGTTATCCTAAAAATCGTTTTTGTTCATATCCAGTGTTTTTTTCCATTGTTCTGTAGCTGATATCACAGGAGGGGTCGGGTTCCATGAAGGGCTTGTCTTTATAAGAATTGATCTAAATTCATTTTCATTACTTTTTTTCGCCTTTAAAATTTTGCTCTTCTTCCTCTCGTAAATCCATCACTTAATTATATTTCATAAATTAATTTATATGAAATGTATGTATCCTTCTAAAAAATATTTTGGTACTTCTCTGTGTTGTAGTATCGAGCGCGGCAACTTCACACCGTTCGCTTATGCGCATCTATCTTACGGACATTGACGTTTATTCGTTCATTTCGGACATCTCTGATGTTATCATCGCCCGTCCCTATCCCCTCTCCACATACTTAACCTTAAAACTGCCTAGACACAGAGAGAACAATAAGATGTATTTTTAAACATTTCATTTAATTGTTTCATTTTACGCGTTGAACTAAATTCAACGAGACATGATTTAATCATATATACCTATAAATAAAAAGTAAGTGAAATTTTATATTTAACTGTATCTATTTTATAATATTAAGTCACAATATCGCTATGATGATTCATTTCGAACAATCAGTTTAAACTAATCTTGTAAACTGATAAGCTTCGTTATCTTATCTTTCTCGAAGATTTACATTGTGTATACGTCATTTCTTTAATATTTTTCGGGTATTGAAACGGAAAATTTATGTTAACTATTGGGATATAAACATAACCAAACTTGGAGATTTGTTTTTTTTTTTTTTTCGTTTTAGAAATGGCTGCGATAAGCGAATTGCGGGTAACTTTATTTAGTTGTTGTATCCCTCAACAACCCAAACGAAAACATCATATTGATAGGTAACTGAATTTCGTAATTTTCGTAATGAAACTCGTGGATTTTTATGATTATTTGATATTTGATTTATCTGGTATAATTAGTTGGGTAATGGTTGTTTATTTTGGTAGATCGATGATAGGGTATCCAACTAATTTTCAACATACAGGTCACGTTGGTAGCAGAGATGTTGAAATGCCTGGTGAACAACTAATAGCCTTACAGAATCAAATGAAAAGCAAGGGCGGGTATGAAACCCCATATAAGGTAAATACAACATTTCATTCTAAAATAAAATGTTTTTTTATTAAAATATTCAACGTGTATCGTTTAACTATTTATATAAATACCAATCATATATTTCATATCAAATCATGACTTTATCAAAAATATTTAACTATTGGAATTTTTTTTTTAAAATAGGACGTTGTGAATGAACGTCGTGATTTGGATAAAAAAAATTTTTTTTCATCCAACCATTGACAACAATGTAATATATTTTCCCGCGGTTTTGATAAGATATTCTAATCTGGTATTCCTTATATAACATTTTAAAATATGCGATAGAAAGTTGTCTCACGTTATTATACGAGGGGTGTTACAAAAGTTGTGATTTAATTTTAAAAACAAGTCGATAAAACTTTTAATGCACCCTGTATGATCCAAAAGATGTATAACTGATTGTTGATCAGTTAGAAACGCATGATAATTAATGGAATTTATTTAAAAACAAGTGATTGAGTCTATATTCCTCGTATATAATACAGGGAGAGTCAAAATACAATTTTTTTTTGTTTTCGAAACTTTTGTAACGAATTTTTTTTTAAACCACACTGTATAATCGAAGATATTTGATGAATCGAAGCTATTTTCAGTATAATTGAAATTTATTTAAAAAATTCTCGCTACGATTATATTATACGGGGTATTTATAAAGTTATATATGAAAAACAAGTCGATAAAAATTTAATGCACCCTGTATGATCCAAAAGATGTATAACTGATTGTTGATCAGTTAGAAACGCATGATAATTAATGGAATTTTTTAAAAAACAAGCGATTTAGTCTATATTCCTCGTATATAATACAGGGAGAGTCAAAATACAAATTTTTTTTGTTTTCGAAACTTTTGTAACGAATTTTTTTTTAAACCACACTGTATAATCGAAGATATTTGATCAATCGAATCTATTTTCAGTATAATTGAAATTTAATTAAAAAATCTCGCTACGATTATATTATACGGGGTGTTTATAAAGTTATATATGAAAAACAAGTCGACTAAACTTTTAATGCACCCTGTATGATCCAAAAGATGTATAACTGGTTGTTGATCAGTTAGAAACACATGATAATTAATGGAATTTATTAAAAAACAAGCTATTTAGTCTATATTCCTCGTATATAATACAGGGAGAGTCAAAATACAAATTTTTTTTGTTTTCGAAACTTTTGTAACGAATTTTTTTTAACCACACTGTATAATCGAAGATATTTGATGAATCGAGGCTATTTTCAATATAATTGAAATTTATTTAAAAAAATCTCGCTACGGTTATATTATACGGGGTGTTTATAAAGTTATATATGAAAAACAAGTCAACTAAACTTTTAATGCACCCTGTATGATCCAAAAATGTATAACTGATTGTTGATCAGTTAGAAACGCATGATAATTAATGGAATTTATTAAAAAACAAGCTCTTTAGTCTATATTCCTCGTATATAATACAGGGAGAGTCAAAATACAAATTTTTTTTGTTTTCGAAACTTTTGTAACGAATTTTTTTAACCCGCACTGTATAATCGAAGATATTTGATCGATCGAATCTATTTTCAGTATAATTGAAATTTATGAAAAAAAATCTCGCTACTATTATATTATACGGGGTGTTTATAAAGTTATATATGAAAAACAAGTCGACTAAACTTTTAATGCACCCTGTATGATCCGAAAATGTATAACTGATTGTTGATCAGTTAGAAACGCATGATAATTAATGGAATTTATTAAAAAACAAGCGATTTAGTCTATATTCCTCATATATAATACAGGGAGAGTCAAAATACAAATTTTTTTTGTTTTCGAAACTTTTGTAACGAATTTTTTTTTAACCACACTGTATAATCGAAGATATTTGATGAATCGAGGCTATGTTCAGTATAATTGAAATTTATTTAAAAAAATCTCGCTACGATTATATTATACGGGGTGTTTATAAAGTTATATATGAAAAACAAGTCAACTAAACTTTTAATGCACCCTGTATGATCCAAAAATGTATAACTGATTGTTGATCAGTTAGAAACGCATGATAATTAATGGAATTTATTAAAAAACAAGCGATTTAGTCTATATTCCTCATATATAATACAGGGAGAGTCAAAATACAAATTTTTTTTGTTTTCGAAACTTTTGTAACGAATTTTTTTTTAAACCACACTGTATAATCGAAGATATTTGATCAATCGAATCTATTTTCAGAATAATTGAAATTTAATTAAAAAAATCTCGCTACGATTATATTATACGGGGTGTTTATAAAGTTATATATGAAAAACAAGTCGACTAAACTTTTAATGCACCCTGTATGATCCAAAAGATGTATAACTGGTTGTTGATCAGTTAGAAACGCATGATAATTAATGGAATTTATTAAAAAACAAGCTATTTAGTCTATATTCCTCGTATATAATACAGGGAGAGTCAAAATACAAATTTTTTTTGTTTTCGAAACTTTTGTAACGAATTTTTTTAACCCGCACTGTATAATCGAAGATATTTGATCGATCGAATCTATTTTCAGTATAATTGAAATTTATTTAAAAAAATCTCGCTACGATTATATTATACGGGGTGTTTATAAAGTTATATATGAAAAACAAGTCGACTAAACTTTTAGGGCACCCTGTATGATCCAAAAGAAGTATAACTGGTTTTTGATCAGTGGGAGACGCATGATAATTAATGGAATTTATTTAAAAACAAGTGATTGAGTCTACATTCCTCATATATAATACAGGGAGAGTCAAAATACAAATTTTTTTTGTTTTCGAAACTTTTGTAACGAATTTTTTTAACCCATACTGTATAATCGAAGATATTTGATCAATCGAGGCTATTTTCAGTATAATTGAAATTTATTTAAAAAATTCTCGCTACGGTTATATTATACGGGGTGTTTATAAAGTTATATATGAAAAATAAGTCGATAAAACTTTTAAAGCACCCTGTATGATCCAAAAGATGTATAACTGATTGTTGATCAGTTAGAAACGCATGATAATTAATGGAATTTATTAAAAAACAAGCTATTTAGTCTATATTCCTCGTATATAATACAGGGAGAGTCAAAATACAAATTTTTTTTGTTTTCGAAACTTTTGTAACGAATTTTTTTTAACCACACTGTATAATCGAAGATATTTGATGAATCGAGGCTATTTTCAATATAATTGAAATTTATTTAAAAAAATCTCGCTACGGTTATATTATACGGGGTGTTTATAAAGTTATATATGAAAAACAAGTCGACTAAACTTTTAATGCACCCTGTATGATCCAAAAATGTATAACTGATTGTTGATCAGTTAGAAACGCATGATAATTAATGGAATTTATTAAAAAACAAGCTATTTAGTCTATATTCCTCGTATATAATACAGGGAGAGTCAAAATACAATTTTTTTTTTGTTTTCGAAACTTTTGTAACGAATTTTTTTTTAAACCACACTGTATAATCGAAGATATTTGATGAATTGAAGCTATTTTCAGTATAATTGAAATTTATTTAAAAAATTCTCGCTACGATTATATTATACGGGGTGTTTATAAAGTTATATATGAAAAACAAGTCGACAAAACTTTTAGGGCACCCTGTATGATCCAAAAGAAGTATAACTGGTTTTTGATCAGTGGGAGACGCATGATAATTAATGGAATTTATTTAAAAACAAGTGATTGAGTCTACATTCCTCATATATAATACAGGGAGAGTCAAAATACAAATTTTTTTTGTTTTCGAAACTTTTGTAACGAATTTTTTTAACCCATACTGTATAATCGAAGATATTTGATCAATCGAGGCTATTTTCAGTATAATTGAAATTTATTTAAAAAATTCTCGCTACGGTTATATTATACGGGGTGTTTATAAAGTTATATATGAAAAATAAGTCGATAAAACTTTTAAAGCACCCTGTATGATCCAAAAGATGTATAACTGATTGTTGATCAGTTAGAAACGCATGATAATTAATGGAATTTATTAAAAAACAAGCTATTTAGTCTATATTCCTCGTATATAATACAGGGAGAGTCAAAATACAAATTTTTTTTGTTTTCGAAACTTTTGTAACGAATTTTTTTTAACCACACTGTATAATCGAAGATATTTGATGAATCGAGGCTATTTTCAATATAATTGAAATTTATTTAAAAAAATCTCGCTACGGTTATATTATACGGGGTGTTTATAAAGTTATATATGAAAAACAAGTCGACTAAACTTTTAATGCACCCTGTATGATCCAAAAATGTATAACTGATTGTTGATCAGTTAGAAACGCATGATAATTAATGGAATTTATTAAAAAACAAGCTCTTTAGTCTATATTCCTCGTATATAATACAGGGAGAGTCAAAATACAAATTTTTTTTGTTTTCGAAACTTTTGTAACGAATTTTTTTTTAACCCGCACTGTATAATCGAAGATATTTGATCAATCGAATCTATTTTCAGTATAATTGAAATTTATTTAAAAAAATCTCGCTACGATTATATTATACGGGGTGTTTATAAAGTTATATATGAAAAACAAGTCGACAAAACTTTGAACGCACCCTGTATGATCCAAAAGATGTATAACTGGTTGTTGATCAGTTAGAAACGCATGATAATTAATGGAATTTATTAAAAAACAAGCTATTTAGTCTATATTCCTCGTATATAATACAGGGAGAGTCAAAATACAAATTTTTTTTGTTTTCGAAACTTTTGTAACGAATTTTTTTTTAAACCACACTGTATAATCGAAGATATTTGATCAATCGAAGCTATTTTCAGTATAATTGAAATTTATTTAAAAAAATCTCGCTACGATTATATTATACGGGGTGTTTATGAAGTTATATATGAAAAACAAGTCGACAAAACTTTTAGGGCACCCTGTATGATCCAAAAGATGTATAACTGGTTTTTGATCAGTAGGAGACGTAATTTTTTTTATAATTAATGGAATTTGTTGTGAAACAATCGATTTTATTTATATTCTTAATATACAAGGAGAGTCAAAATTCATATTTTTTTTTTCGAAATCTGTGTAACCTAATTTTTAACACATACTGTATAAACAAAAACATTTGATCAATCGAAGCTATTTCTATCGTTATTGAAATTTATGAAAAAAAATCTTGTTACGATTATATTATACGGGGTATTTATAAAGTTATATATGAAAAAAAAAATTTGACCAAACTTTTAACGCACACTGTATGATATAAAAAGTATTTGATCTGTTTGATTCGCATTTTTTGTGTTAATTAGTGGAATGTTTTGAAAAAAAATCGATTTTATTAGTATTCCTCATATACAATGGAAAATTCGCGACGATAATGTTATACGGGGGGTGTTTTCAAAGTTATGTAAAAAAAATGCCCAACAAACTTTTAATTTTGATTATTGAAACTTATAAAAAAAGCAATCGATAATATTTCTTGTATTTAATACAGGGGGAAGCAAAATACATGTTTTTATTTTCAAAATATTTGAATATTGGAATTTAAAACAAAATTACAGGGGCGTTACAAAAGTTGTGAACGAATAATTAAAGCAGATCCGTATTCGATTACCAAAATTTGCTACTGAAAATGAAAGTTGAGACTCAAACTACGATTTTTATATGAAAATTTCTTTCCAAATAAAAAAAAACAGAGACGTATTAAGCCCTAAAAAAATTTTTTTATGGCGAACGAGCAGTGGTATTTTAAAATTTGAATTCTACCTGGGGCGTTTTTAAAGTAATATACAAAAAGACGAGCGGAGACGTTTTTTGGTCATCACATGTTGTAAATCGAGTATTTACGAAATTTTAAGGCATGGGAATTCGATATTTTTTGGGGAAAATTAATTTTTTTTCTTCTTTTTACAAAAAAATCGTTTATTGTTGATAATCGACACCAAAATTTTTGTAATTGCAGGAACCAGATTGGTGCCAATGAGCTGCCAAAAAAATTAGCGTTATAGGAACCGTTTTTTTATATATATATATATATATAAATTATTTATTTGTGTTATTGTTAAGTTAATTTTCCGCAACAAGGAAAATAAGTTGTACATAAAAAAAATTGCATTTAAATTTTATTTCATATTTGGTGTTAACGAGATGTGATCAAACGAGATTTTTAATCGCCAACGACCCGTTTTAAGGTCGGCTAGTGTATATTGCATAGAAGTCGATAATTTTTTACCATAACTACTCAATTCCTTCCCATAATTACTCAATTTCGACAATAACTGTATTATATTACAGTATATTTCCCATAGAATCGTTATATTATACAGGGTTGCTAAAAAACATCATCTAACTTAATTTTTATCATTTTTTGTATCCCAGGGTAGACTCAACGCCTTATATAAAGGATGAAAATATGTGCTTCTGTTATATATATCAAAAATATTACGAATTTACTTGTTTTTATCAACTTTTTGTCACTTCTATGCAAAATAATCACCAAATCACTCATTTCAAATTGAAAAAATCTCATTCAAAGCTCGGTTTTATCATTCAAATTTTCAATTTGTCATGTTAAATCATTCAAATCCTCATAAGGATGAATATACAATACCAAAGGATTTTTTTTTACCGAATTCTGATATTTGTTTAAATTTTTACATTGTGGCCAGTCCGGTTCTACTGTTTGTTTACATTACCATGACGACTGTCGTTTGGAATGTTCGCGCGATGATGTAAACAAAGTGCAGTACCGTACTAGCTCGAACTTAACACGCGATTCATCAAAAATTATTTATTTTATTTTTTATTTTTAATTAAATTAGAAATTATTGTATGGTAATATATATTACGGTGCGTATTAATATTAGGCAAGATTGGGAGTATTATTTTTATGTTACAAACGTACAGGGTGTCGTCGAAAATACTTTTATTTTAATTTTGACAGGCGACCTCAAATTGTATATTTATTTAAATTTTTTCATTCTCAATTACGAAAAAAAAAACGTATAGATATCATCAAGGGACATCCTGTATAGTAAAAAATTATTTTATTCTAATAAAAAAATGTTTTATAAAATAAATTCTACTGATATTCATTTTTTTATGTAGGTGCAATTGTTGTAGGTAAAAATTATGTTACGAGAGATATTATACGGGGTGTTGTATAAAAATTTGATAAATTTTAGTAAATTCCGAGTAGTGCCTTACTTTTATAAAATTTTCTACGCAGGTTTTGACTTTTCATTCGATTAAAAAACGTAATTTCTGTTTAAAAAAATTAATATACGAGGTATATTCATAAAGTAAATTCCTTTCTACGAGTCCTGCGCGATTTTTAAGAGCGAGTTCGTAGCAGAGATCAAAATGGCGTCGTATCGATACTGCACCACAGCGCGTGTGCGGAATTATGATTCGCGGTGTTGTCATGTTTAATAATCGACAAGGAACTCACTTTAGGAATATATTTTTTGATAAAAATGTTGTCAACGGACGTTTTGATTGGCGACGAAGCAGGATTTTTACATATCCGGAAAAATAAACGTAAAAAACTGCGAATTAATAAATTTTTCTTTTATTTTCGTTCATTTGCTCCTAAATAACGTGGCACCAACGTTTTAGTGCCCGACTTGTATTAAAAAAAAATAATAATGACCAAAGATAAATATTCAGTATTATTAACGATTTGAATTTTTTGAAAATAGAATTAATTTTCATTTAACAACGAATTTATTTGATTTTACATCGAAAACCATTTTTTTTTGTTCGCCCGTATAATGAAAACGACGATATTTGATATTTGTAATCGTGCGCCCCTTGTATATACGAAAAATGTACTTAATATGGAGCAAATGAACATTTTTTTAAATATTTATTTTGTATCTAAATGCTTATCATAATAAAATATTTAATCTAATTGTGTTTTTATTTCAATATTGAACTGTTTGTACAATTGCAACGACCCTCGTAAAACGAAATCTGGTATCAAAATCGAAGACGATGTAGAGATGGAGTATTTCGTTCCTTATGTGATTATTAATGAGTGGGAGAGAGATGAAACGATGGCGAATCGCTTTGAACCGGATGGCACCGTTGAAATTGTAATTTTTCTACAGGGTGATTGATTATTGTTCTAAAAATCTTGGAAATTGTTTAGATTTTTTCAAAAAATCGTAGTTCTATGGTTTTCCCAGCTTTTGATCGTTAAATTAGAACAAATAACCTTTGGAAACTATAGTTCATCGAAATATTTAAATTTTTTGACAAATTTTTCAAAATTTACCGCAAAATTTTTTGAAAATAAACCGAATTTCATTAATCCTCTATTTTATGGTATAGTTCGATGGTTTTACAAATTTTACGATGTAAATATGATCCAATCTTTTTCAAAGTAAGTCCATGTGGGTTTACACAAATTATTTTGAGAAAAATCAAAAAAATTCGTGACAAATTTTGAAAATTGTTTAAATTAATTAAAAAAAAAATCGTAGTTCTATGGTTTTCCCAGCTAATGATCGTTAAATTTGAACTAATAACTTTTGGAATCCATAATTCATCGAAATATCTAAATTTTTTGACAATTTTTTCAAAATTTACTGCAAAATTTTTCGAAAATGAACCGAATTTCAATAATCCTCTATTTTATGGTATAGTTCGATGGTTTTACAAATTTTACGATGTAAATATGATCCAATCTTTTTCAAAGTAAGTCCATGTGGGTTTACACAAATTATTTTGAGAAAAAACAAAAAAATTCGTGACAAATTTTGAAAATTGTTTAAAGTAATTAAAAAAAAATCGTAGTTCTATGGTTTTCCCAGCTAATGATCGTTAAATTTGAACAAATAACTTTTGGAATCCATAATTCATCGAAATATCTAAATTTTTTGACAAATTTTTCAAAATTTACCGCAAAATTTTTTTAAAATAAACCGAATTTCATTAATCCTCTATTTTATGGTATAGTTCGATGGTTTTACAAATTTTACGATGTAAATATGATCCAATCTGTTTCAAAGTAAATCCATGTAGTTTTACACAAATTATTTTGAGAAAAATCAAAAAAATTCGTGACAAATTTTGAAAATTGTTTAAATTAATTAAAAAAAAATCGTAGTTCTATGGTTTTCCCAGCTAATGATCGTTAAATTTGAACAAATAACTTTTGGAATCCATAATTCATCGAAATATCTAAATTTTTTGACAAATTTTTCAAAATTTACCGCAAAATTTTTTTAAAATAAACCGAATTTCATTAATCCTCTATTTTATGGTATAGTTCGATGGTTTTACAAATTTTACGATGTAAATATGATCCAATCTGTTTCAAAGTAAATCCATGTAGTTTTACACAAATTATTTTGAGAAAAATCAAAAAAATTCGTGACAAATTTTGAAAATTGTTTAAAGTAATTAAAAAAAAATCGTAGTTCTATGGTTTTCCCAGCTAATGATCGTTAAATTTGAACAAATAACTTTTGGAATCCATAATTCATCGAAATATCTAAATTTTTTGACAAATTTTTCAAAATTTACCGCAAAATTTTTTTAAAATAAACCGAATTTCATTAATCCTCTATTTTATGGTATAGTTCGATGGTTTTACAAATTTTACGATGTAAATATGATCCAATCTGTTTCAAAGTAAATCCATGTAGTTTTACACAAATTATTTTGAGAAAAATCAAAAAAATTCGTGACAAATTTTGAAAATTGTTTAAATTAATTAAAAAAAAATCGTAGTTCTATGGTTTTCCCAGCTAATGATCGTTAAATTTGAACAAATAACTTTTGGAATCCATAATTCATCGAAATATCTAAATTTTTTGACAAATTTTTCAAAATTTACTACAAAATTTTTTGAAAATAAACCGAATTTCATTAATCCTCTATTTTATGGTATAGTTCGATGGTTTTACAAATTTTACGATGTAAATATGATCCAATCTTTTTCAAAGTAAGTCCATGTGGGTTTACACAAATTATTTTGAGAAAAATCAAAAAAATTCGTGACAAATTTTGAAAATTGTTTAAATTAATTAAAAAAAAAATCGTAGTTCTATGGTTTTCCCAGCTTTTGATCGTTAAATTTGAACTAATAACTTTTGGAATCCATAATTCATCGAAATATCTAAATTTTTTGACAATTTTTTCAAAATTTACTGCAAAATTTTTCGAAAATGAACCGAATTTCAATAATCCTCTATTTTATGGTATAGTTCGATGGTTTTACAAATTTTACGATGTAAATATGATCCAATCTTTTTCAAAGTAAGTCCATGTGGGTTTACACAAATTATTTTGAGAAAAAACAAAAAAATTCGTGACAAATTTTGAAAATTGTTTAAAGTAATTAAAAAAAAATCGTAGTTCTATGGTTTTCCCAGCTAATGATCGTTAAATTTGAACAAATAACTTTTGGAATCCATAATTCATCGAAATATCTAAATTTTTTGACAAATTTTTCAAAATTTACCGCAAAATTTTTTTAAAATAAACCGAATTTCATTAATCCTCTATTTTATGGTATAGTTCGATGGTTTTACAAATTTTACGATGTAAATATGATCCAATCTGTTTCAAAGTAAATCCATGTAGTTTTACACAAATTATTTTGAGAAAAATCAAAAAAATTCGTGACAAATTTTGAAAATTGTTTAAATTAATTAAAAAAAAATCGTAGTTCTATGGTTTTCCCAGCTAATGATCGTTAAATTTGAACAAATAACTTTTGGAATCCATAATTCATCGAAATATCTAAATTTTTTGACAAATTTTTCAAAATTTACTACAAAATTTTTTGAAAATAAACCGAATTTCATTAATCCTCTATTTTATGGTATAGTTCGATGGTTTTACAAATTTTACGATGTAAATATGATCCAATCTGTTTCAAAGTAAATCCATGTAGTTTTACACAAATTATTTTGAGAAAAATCAAAAAAATTCGTGACAAATTTTGAAAATTGTTTAAATTAATTAAAAAAAAATCGTAGTTCTATGGTTTTCCCAGCTAATGATCGTTAAATTTGAACAAATAACTTTTGGAATCCATAATTCATCGAAATATCTAAATTTTTTGACAAATTTTTCAAAATTTACTACAAAATTTTTTGAAAATAAACCGAATTTCATTAATCCTCTATTTTATGGTATAGTTCGATGGTTTTACAAATTTTACGATGTAAATATGATCCAATCTTTTTCAAAGTAAGTCCATGTGGGTTTACACAAATTATTTTGAGAAAAATCAAAAAAATTCGTGACAAATTTTGAAAATTGTTTAAATTAATTAAAAAAAAAATCGTAGTTCTATGGTTTTCCCAGCTTTTGATCGTTAAATTTGAACTAATAACTTTTGGAATCCATAATTCATCGAAATATCTAAATTTTTTGACAATTTTTTCAAAATTTACTGCAAAATTTTTCGAAAATGAACCGAATTTCAATAATCCTCTATTTTATGGTATAGTTCGATGGTTTTACAAATTTTACGATGTAAATATGATCCAATCTTTTTCAAAGTAAGTCCATGTGGGTTTACACAAATTATTTTGAGAAAAAACAAAAAAATTCGTGACAAATTTTGAAAATTGTTTAAAGTAATTAAAAAAAAATCGTAGTTCTATGGTTTTCCCAGCTAATGATCGTTAAATTTGAACAAATAACTTTTGGAATCCATAATTCATCGAAATATCTAAATTTTTTGACAAATTTTTCAAAATTTACCGCAAAATTTTTTTAAAATAAACCGAATTTCATTAATCCTCTATTTTATGGTATAGTTCGATGGTTTTACAAATTTTACGATGTAAATATGATCCAATCTGTTTCAAAGTAAATCCATGTAGTTTTACACAAATTATTTTGAGAAAAATCAAAAAAATTCGTGACAAATTTTGAAAATTGTTTAAATTAATTAAAAAAAAATCGTAGTTCTATGGTTTTCCCAGCTAATGATCGTTAAATTTGAACAAATAACTTTTGGAATCCATAATTCATCGAAATATCTAAATTTTTTGACAAATTTTTCAAAATTTACTACAAAATTTTTTGAAAATAAACCGAATTTCATTAATCCTCTATTTTATGGTATAGTTCGATGGTTTTACAAATTTTACGATGTAAATATGATCCAATCTTTTTCAAAGTAAGTCCATGTGGGTTTACACAAATTATTTTGAGAAAAATCAAAAAAATTCGTGACAAATTTTGAAAATTGTTTAAATTAATTAAAAAAAAAATCGTAGTTCTATGGTTTTCCCAGCTTTTGATCGTTAAATTTGAACTAATAACTTTTGGAATCCATAATTCATCGAAATATCTAAATTTTTTGACAATTTTTTCAAAATTTACTGCAAAATTTTTCGAAAATGAACCGAATTTCAATAATCCTCTATTTTATGGTATAGTTCGATGGTTTTACAAATTTTACGATGTAAATATGATCCAATCTTTTTCAAAGTAAGTCCATGTGGGTTTACACAAATTATTTTGAGAAAAAACAAAAAAATTCGTGACAAATTTTGAAAATTGTTTAAAGTAATTAAAAAAAAATCGTAGTTCTATGGTTTTCCCAGCTAATGATCGTTAAATTTGAACAAATAACTTTTGGAATCCATAATTCATCGAAATATCTAAATTTTTTGACAAATTTTTCAAAATTTACCGCAAAATTTTTTTAAAATAAACCGAATTTCATTAATCCTCTATTTTATGGTATAGTTCGATGGTTTTACAAATTTTACGATGTAAATATGATCCAATCTGTTTCAAAGTAAATCCATGTAGTTTTACACAAATTATTTTGAGAAAAATCAAAAAAATTCGTGACAAATTTTGAAAATTGTTTAAATTAATTAAAAAAAAATCGTAGTTCTATGGTTTTCCCAGCTAATGATCGTTAAATTTGAACAAATAACTTTTGGAATCCATAATTCATCGAAATATCTAAATTTTTTGACAAATTTTTCAAAATTTACTACAAAATTTTTTGAAAATAAACCGAATTTCATTAATCCTCTATTTTATGGTATAGTTCGATGGTTTTACAAATTTTACGATGTAAATATGATCCAATCTGTTTCAAAGTAAATCCATGTAGTTTTACACAAATTATTTTGAGAAAAATCAAAAAAATTCGTGACAAATTTTGAAAATTGTTTAAATTAATTAAAAAAAAATCGTAGTTCTATGGTTTTCCCAGCTAATGATCGTTAAATTTGAACAAATAACTTTTGGAATCCATAATTCATCGAAATATCTAAATTTTTTGACAAATTTTTCAAAATTTACTACAAAATTTTTTGAAAATAAACCGAATTTCATTAATCCTCTATTTTATGGTATAGTTCGATGGTTTTACAAATTTTACGATGTAAATATGATCCAATCTTTTTCAAAGTAAGTCCATGTGGGTTTACACAAATTATTTTGAGAAAAATCAAAAAAATTCGTGACAAATTTTGAAAATTGTTTAAATTAATTAAAAAAAAAATCGTAGTTCTATGGTTTTCCCAGCTAATGATCGTTAAATTTGAACAAATAACTTTTGGAATCCATAATTCATCGAAATATCTAAATTTTTTGACAAATTTTTCAAAATTTACCGCAAAATTTTTTTAAAATAAACCGAATTTCATTAATCCTCTATTTTATGGTATAGTTCGATGGTTTTACAAATTTTACGATGTAAATATGATCCAATCTTTTTCAAAGTAAGTCCATGTGGGTTTACACAAATTATTTTGAGAAAAAACAAAAAAATTCGTGACAAATTTTGAAAATTGTTTAAAGTAATTAAAAAAAAATCGTAGTTCTATGGTTTTCCCAGCTAATGATCGTTAAATTTGAACAAATAACTTTTGGAATCCATAATTCATCGAAATATCTAAATTTTTTGACAAATTTTTCAAAATTTACCGCAAAATTTTTTTAAAATAAACCGAATTTCATTAATCCTCTATTTTATGGTATAGTTCGATGGTTTTACAAATTTTACGATGTAAATATGATCCAATCTGTTTCAAAGTAAATCCATGTAGTTTTACACAAATTATTTTGAGAAAAATCAAAAAAATTCGTGACAAATTTTGAAAATTGTTTAAATTAATTAAAAAAAAATCGTAGTTCTATGGTTTTCCCAGCTAATGATCGTTAAATTTGAACAAATAACTTTTGGAATCCATAATTCATCGAAATATCTAAATTTTTTGACAAATTTTTCAAAATTTACTACAAAATTTTTTGAAAATAAACCGAATTTCATTAATCCTCTATTTTATGGTATAGTTCGATGGTTTTACAAATTTTACGATGTAAATATGATCCAATCTTTTTCAAAGTAAGTCCATGTGGGTTTACACAAATTATTTTGAGAAAAATCAAAAAAATTCGTGACAAATTTTGAAAATTGTTTAAATTAATTAAAAAAAAAATCGTAGTTCTATGGTTTTCCCAGCTAATGATCGTTAAATTTGAACAAATAACTTTTGGAATCCATAATTCATCGAAATATCTAAATTTTTTGACAAATTTTTCAAAATTTACCGCAAAATTTTTTTAAAATAAACCGAATTTCATTAATCCTCTATTTTATGGTATAGTTCGATGGTTTTACAAATTTTACGATGTAAATATGATCCAATCTGTTTCAAAGTAAATCCATGTAGTTTTACACAAATTATTTTGAGAAAAATCAAAAAAATTCGTGACAAATTTTGAAAATTGTTTAAATTAATTAAAAAAAAATCGTTACACAAATTATTTTGAGAAAAATTTGAAAAAAAAAATTTTCAAAATAAATTTTAGGATTCAACCTCACGACTATTTACTTGTAGCCCCCCCCCCCCAATAACAAACAAAAAAATCATTTTTACTGATTCTCTTATCAATTTTTTTGCATCGATCCCATCGAGCAAAATACCAAAAACCGAACCCGTTTCCGAGGTAAGGGGAGCGAAAGGTGTAAAAAATGTTAATAAAAAAAAACTACAATACCTAATTATATAAATTTATTATCGACCTTACAAATAATTCGACATTTTTCCCATGCGACCAACTGAGTTGTCCTCTTTTTATTTTTGTTTTTCAACTAATCATGTGTGATGTGTTATCGAAATATTATTAATATGAAAAATGGGTAAAGGGGGGAAAGGGGGGGGGTAGGCGATGAAAGATGAGATTTCTTTTCAAGGGAAACCAATTTTCTTATCGATAAATTATGAAATTAAAACATTTATACACAATTTTCTTCTCTATACTGTGTGTTTATTTTATTGGAAGAAAATTTATTTACGTACGATATTTATTTAAAGTTTGCACTATGTACAGGTTACTATTCATCAAATATACCAGGCGGTCAAGTAAAATTACTCTTATATCTACGTGACTCCAGCACTACTTTTCAAAGCCCCCCCCCACCCCAGTAACTAGACAATTGCCAGAAACGGCAACACTGTTTTTGCCATTTTTAGAAGTCCCCCTGTATATTTATAGTTGAAAACTAATGTAAATGGCAACACTGTTTAAAGTAGGACCATTATTTTTGGATAATTACTTTTAGGAATACCCCTGTAACACAAAATCGAGCCAATTACACAAACGGAAAACTGAAAGTGTCACATTTTGGAAAAAAATAAATCTTGAAGAGATTCTATAAGAAAAAAATAGAAGACGATTTAATCTCGAATTAAGGAATTTGGGGAATCAAAAAAAAATCCAAAAAAAAAAGAAATTTTGGAAAAAAATCGACTATCAAACGCCTATATATCTAATTTCACATGTCCCCCTGTAACATATAACGACAAGAATTATACAAATCAGGAGTGGAACGATTCCGTTTTGAAAAAAAAAAAAAAAAAGAAAAATAACTACCGGGGGAATTCGAGAAGTTGATATCGATAAGCGACAACGTTAATCGAGTGCAACTCTACGACCACTACTTTTAGAAGCCCCCTTGTAACGTTCAATACCGGCGAATTTACAAACCGGAAACAAAAAATGGGCGCGTTTTATTATACCAGGGGAGTTCTAAAAATAATTTAGACGAATTAATTGTGGTGGGTTTTTACTTTTCGGACCGCCCGGTATATTTTTAAGTAATTTTAAATAATTTGTTTTTTTTTTGATAAAAATATAATATACACAATTAAAAATCGTCTATCAATATTTTAAATGCAATTTCACACAAAAATCATTGACGTGAGCACAAAATAGTTTTTTTTTTATATATCATACAGGGTTTTCCGTATATATCGCACGCATCTACGGGGTTTTGTTTTGAATGGTTACCAAAAATTTTTTTTAATACATCAAATCGAAAAAAATGTTTTCTATATTTATTTGTGTATTAAATTAATTTCAAATTCCGAAAAAATTGTTATTTTCGGAAAATATTATTTTCGATTTAATAAATTGGATTATTTTTGGTAAAATCGTGTATATACAGGGTGTTGTTATGAACACGTCTATAAAAATAATTTTCGGAATTTTTTTTATAATTTTTTCGATTTAAAATTGACAACCCCCAGAAAATTATTTTTTTTTCTTATTTAATCATAATTTTTGAAAAATTGTCATTTTTAAATCGAAAAAATTACGAAAATTATCTTTATATACAATGTGTTCATAAAAACACCCCGTATATACACAATTCCACCAAAAATAATCCAATTTATTAAATCAAAAATAATATTTTTCGAAAATAACAATATTTTTGGAAATTATTATAATTAAAACATAAAAAAATATTTTTCAGAATTTCTTGTTTTTTCTGTTTTAATTATAATAATTTCCAAAAAAATTCTTATTTTCGATTTAATAAATTGGATTATTTTTGGTGGAATTGTGTATATGTGTTTTTATGAACACATTGTATATAAAGATAATTTTCGTAATTTTTTTATAATTTTTTCGATTTAAAATTGACAACCTTCATAAAATTATTTTTTTTTCTGATTTAATCATAATAATTTTTGAAAAATTGTCATTTGTAAATCGAAAAAATTATAAAAAAACTCCCGAAAATTATTTTTATAGACAACGTGTTCATAAAAACACCCTGTATATATACAATCCCACCAAAAATAATCGAATTTATTAAATCGAAAATAATATTTTTCGAAAATAACAATATTTTTGGAAATTATTATAATTAAAACATAAAAAAAATATTTTTCAGAAATTCTTGTTTTTTTTTGTTTTAATTATAATAATTTCCAAAAATATTGTTATTTTCGAAAAATATTATTTTCGATTTAATAAATTCGATTATTTTTGGTGGGATTGTATATATACGGGGTGTTTTTATGAACACTTTGTATATAAAGATTATTTTCAGAATTTTTATAATTTTTTCGATTTAAAATTGACCACCTTCAGAAAATTATTTTTTTCTTCTGATTTAATCATAATAATTTTTGAAAAATTGTCATTTGTAAATCGAAAAAATTATAAAAAAACTCCCGAAAATTATTTTTATAGACAACGTGTTCATAAAAACACCCTGTATATATACAATCCCACCAAAAATAATCGAATTTATTAAATCGAAAATAATATTTTTCGAAAATAACAATATTTTTGGAAATTATTATAATTAAAACATAAAAAAAATATTTTTCAGAAATTCTTGTTTTTTTTTGTTTTAATTATAATAATTTCCAAAAAAATTCTTATTTTCGAAAAATATTATTTTCGATTTAATAAATTGAATTATTTTTGGTGGAATTGTGTATATACGGGGTGTTTTTATGAACACTTTGTATATAAAGATTATTTTCAGAATTTTTATAATTTTTTCGATTTAAAATTGACCACCTTCAGAAAATTATTTTTTCCTTCTGATTTAATCATAATAATTTTTGAAAAATTGTCATTTGTAAATCGAAAAAATTATAAAAAAATTCCCGAAAATTATTTTTATAGACAACGTGTTCATAAAAACACCCTGTATATATACAATCCCACCAAAAATAATCCAATTTATTAAATCGAAAATAATATTTTTCGAAAATAACAATATTTTTGGAAATTATTGTAATTAAAACAGAAAAAAAATATTTTTCAGAAATTCTTGTTTTTTTCTGTTTTAATTATAATAATTTCCAAAAATATTGTTATTTTCGAAAAATATTATTTTCATACTTATATTTCGATTTAAAAATATAAAAAAATTTATGATGAAATGAAAAAAAAATTCGAAATTCATTTTTTTTAGTTTAATCAGAATTATTTCGAAAAAAAAAATTGTTATTTTCGAAATACGCTATTTCGATTTTCTTAATTTGATTTAATCGTACAAAAAAGAATAATTATAAATAAAAACCAAGGAAAATCCAAGATTTATAGTTTAAAAAAAAAATTTTTTTTCGTGATTGTCAGTCGGCGTAATAAAATTTCTGGTAATAAACAAAATCCCGTAAAAACGAGTGAAAAATACTGAAAAAAAACCCTGAAATAACTGAAAAATGAGCAAACGGGAATAAAAATGACTTTACGGTACACCGTAAAGTAAATAGTTTGATAAATAATAAAAATCTGTGCGTTTATACTAAATTTTTTTTTTTTAGTTTTTTTTTTTGTTTTTGGGATAAAATACAAAATATTTTTTGCTTTTATCGAATTACGGTCTGAAACTGTCATATATCACATATTAAAAAACACAATACTCTAAATGCTTACAATTTTTGTTGTTATATTTTGGCAACGATACTTTTCTACTTCCTATAGAAAAAAAAAATGAAAAATAAAAAGAAAATGAAAAAAAAAAAGAAACGATCACAAAAACGTTTTTTTCCTCCGGCTAACATGTGAAAAGAGAAGAAGAAGAAGAAAAAAAAAATCGGAACGAGTGTGTTTGTGTGTTGACGTATCGAAGGGGGGGATATAGGGGGGGTAGTAGGTAAATAGAGTTGGGGGCGCAAAATAAATTTGGGCGGTTATAATAGTTCGTATTGACGAAGATGCATACGTTGGATGATGTCTCGGCAATCGTTGAACACTCTTTTGATATTTTCAGTGTCGACGGCGCACGTGAAATGCGGATAACAATAATGTTTACCCTCACCCGAAGCGGTACTTATGCGCTGCAACAAATAAAATTTTTATTATTAAATATTTGATAAATGTCCAGCATTTTTTATAATTTAATTCGAATTTCGCGCTTTAGAAAGGGAAATTTGGGAAGTTTGGTTGGTAACACTGATCGAGACTTGCGTCAGACAGATGTAAACGCAATGAAAATAATTATAATTAATTCGAATTAATCAGTGTATAAAGAAAAATAATGCAGAATTTGATATTTATTAATAAAGTTGAAATTTTTCTCTAAATATCTTAAAATTTATATAATTTTGAGTAATTACATCAAAGGGGGGCTTAAAATTAGATTTTTATACATAAAAATGAGATAAAATTGAAATTTTTGACAAAATATGTCGAAAACTTGGAAATTTTTCCAAATTTATATAATTTTTAACTTCTGGTAGGGGAAAATGTGTAAATATTGTTATTAACTATGAAATTTCATTAAAGGGGGACCGAAAATCAAGTTTTTATATAAAAAAATGAAATAAAGA